>NC_064628.1:266518858-266835608 GCF_023864275.1 Schistocerca cancellata | reverse complement strand
AAAACTTAGTACAAACTTTTGACTGGCATGCTGGAGTACTGTTGTGAAGACAAATGGCAGTAACCATCCCTATAATGCGAGGGACATTATTTTCTATATAATTTCACATTGACAGTCCTCTTGAGTTTTAGAGGCTGCAGTTACCTCTCAAATTACAAAATATTTGAACAGGGAGGAGCAATATGTACAGTCTGCTCTAAGTACAGGATACATCAACGAAAAAAGCTGATCCGTCGCTGTCCCCGAGAAAAAAATTTATCAAAAAACTTATCATCAGCATTGTTCTTACAGTGCAACATTTATCAATCCTATGTGAGAAATAACTAGAACAAAAATGGCAGGAGGCATCAGGCTTTTGGGTGTAACAAGTGTAAATTCTAGTTAAGCTTGGAAGTTTATTGCGATTTATCAACCTTCCACCTGAAACTGGAAAACATACTTGGCATTATTTGTACTTGCATTGGTATTACTTTCCTACATTTCCTTTTTTAGAAACAATAATTTAAAATTACAATGAGACAGAGAGGCAGTCCAGTATGACATTTCGGAAGGCAGAGTTCCAGTACTGCTGATACATTTAAAAATGGAAAAAAAAAATTGTTAGGCTTCTGAATTACCATTTCTTTCTTTGAGGAGAAAAGAGAGAGATGATGTGAAAGTACAGAACAGAGAGAGAGGCCACAGGTTCCAGCATAAGTTTCCAACTGTTGTCACAATGAGGGAAACTAAGACAATGAGTGAGAAGTGTGAGGCAGAATGAGGACCTCCTGTTATCTCTAACACTTTACTGCTCCATCTTTATTTCCCACGGTTCACATCATGCATGCATTACAAACCACTGTGACATGCATGACAAAGGGTATTTATCATTATACACGTATTAGGGTTTCTTCCCATTCTACTTTGGATTGGAGCATGGAAAAATGACTGTTTAAATGCATCTGTGTGCTCTGTAATTACTGTAATCTTGTCTTTGCAACTCCTATAGGAGCAATACTGAAGGGTCTGCAACATATTTTAAACTTTCTAAGTACACTTTTGTCAGATAGTTGGCATATATCTTCATGTGCATGCCAACCCACACTTTTTCGCATATCCATTACACTGTCCTGAGAGTCAAACAAACTTGTTACCTTTTGTGTTGCCCTTTTCTTCACACATTCAATATTCCCTGTTAGTTCTGTTTCTATGAGTCACACACACTTGAGCAATATCCCAAAATGAGGTGTACAAGTGTTCTGTATGCAGACTTCTTTTTAGAAAAACTGCAGGTTCCCCATATTCTAACAATGAACTGAAGTCTGCCTCCTAATTCACCTGAGACTGGACCTATGTGATGATTTAATTTCATTTTGTCACAAATTACTGAAGCCAATTATTTCTATTACTAATTGCAACTGCAAGTTGTTGATATTGCATTTAGAGGTACTAGTTTTCTGATTCTTTTGTAAAGTGCAAAACTACAACAAAAATAATACAAGCTTTTTCAAACCTTCATAAAACAGATCTGTTTGCAATAACAACAGTAACAACAGCAGCAGCAGCAGCAGCAGCAGCAGCAGTTACAGCTCCACCATAAAATGTGAAGTGCATCAAAATACAGATTTCATCAAAACTTCATTACACACTTGATATATTTGAAGAGATGATTGACTTACACTCTCAAAAATTGCTGGGATGGTGTGAATGACAGCACGGCCTCAAAAATTCTTGTTTGGGTTATATTTCTGACCCCCTCTCCCTTCCTACAGTAATTAAGTACTAGTGTAAAGCTACTTACTGAGCAGAGATATAACGAATGTTGGAACTGTACTGTTATAGACACTCCATGCAATATTTATGCTTTGCCTTTAGGCTATGGTTAACCCCTGATATATGCATATCAGATTGGTTTTGTTTTGGATGGAGATATGTTTGAGTCGAGGTCAGTCTGAAGATAGATTGATTTCTGCACCGAGTTGTGCATTTAAGTATGGAAAAGAGTTGTGACAAGTAAACTGAAGATTATGCCAATGTTCTCCATGGAATTATTTGCACACACAAACTGAAAGGCCAATAAATGTCTTCATCACACCACTGCCGGTGAGACTAAATTTCAATTCTACACCTTCCAATTTCACTGTTGTCATAAAAGTTACATATCGATGGTACAGGCACGATAGGGAGATGCCAGTTCAGTAGATACGCCTGCAGTAAACTGTCAACTTATTTCTCTATGCCGCTACAAGGATGACAACTTCCATATTGGGCCACACACTGCACTGGGTAGTCCACTGACCATAACTAATCTGTTTTTCATTTCAAAAACATAAAACACTGTTTATTTAGGGATTTGAAATAGGCTTAATTATTATAAGAATACTGTAGGTAGGACATTTTACGAGAATAGCTTTAGCGAAATGGAATCTTGCTGTCTAGTTCCCATTTCTGATTCTTACTGTACCCATGCCCTGAAAAAATTTAAGGGAAACCATACAGTTTATGTTATTCACCATAACAACATAGGTTGAAACAGAAAAAAAGGCATCTTCAATACCTATTCATCCCAGGGAAAACAGCAATTCATATTCATTGGTCTGCTTTAAATAGTTAAGACTATAAAATGGCTAGACCCATTCTGAAAGCATGCTTGTATATTTGGCTAACTTCCACACATTTTAAAATATCTATGACAGTTTTAGTGGGCATCTTGAATGTTACAAGGAGGAGACAGTAGTCCTATGGCTTCTGAATACATGTCTCTTTGCTCATAAACTGGAACAATTGTAACACTTCTACAGTGATGGGAAAATTAAATTAACATTTAACACACTTCTTTGCAAGTTTACTCTGGGTTTAGCTAGTCATCAGTTCTCCAAAAGTATCGTCATTGGGAGTGAAACACACTGTATTAGCATGTATGTATCATCTGCCAGTTTAATATGGTGATAAGCATTTTATTTACGAGATCCAGGAATGAAGTAAGTAATCCGATTGTCAGAAGATAGATGTCTCCTGAAGTGTGTACTGATTTCTCATTTGGAAGATATGGAAATGCAGCCAAAGTTTCAAATACATTCCAGGATAATATAACTGCCAGACACTGAGGACACGTACTTTCTTGAATTTGTTCTCTTGTCCTTGTGAACAGATGAGGGATGCCGTCTTTCCCCATTTCTTATTCTCCCTCCTCCCCCACCCCCCCTCTCCTTTTTCTGGACTGATACACACAAGATTTTTCAAAAAGCAAACAAAGATGCTAAATCTGAAGTGTATGTAATGTGTAACTTAACAGCATTAGAGCCTTTTTTCCATCAAGAATCCGACTTTTCAATCAGGTCCATCTCAATTATGCCACCTTTTGTAGGGTCTCCCCAGTGATTGACATCAAACAGTCAAGTACTCACAGTCCAGCATTGGGATTCTTCTGTCTCCCATGTGTTACAAGTGCATCTACTATTTATTCTTATATTTACAGCTATATCCTTAATAGGTACAACATTTAAATAATTTCTAGAGAATTTAATTTATGAATCTGTGTGCCTTTTAATTCCATCATTCACTGAAATTAACATTGTAGACCAAATAACTTAATTTTTTGTCAGCTCTATTTGATACAAATCTGAGCAGTTCTTTAGTTCTCACTGTCTCTCCCCTTTGAAATGGGATTGATCTCATTTAATGGGAACAAACCCCTTCTAAAGGGGGAGCCAATAAGAAGACTTCGATATTTCTAACATAACTGTACTAGTTATCCTCCAACAAACTTATGAAACGTCAAATAGAAGGAATTTTTGTTCATTTTATTTCCCCATTATTTGCACAAGCTCTTTCCATCAATGGGACTTATAGCATAAAATGAAAAACATACAGTGTGTAGTTTGGGATCTTTTTTTAATACCTGAGGTAATCCCAAAGCCAACAAGCTGGACCCAAGGCAATTTCCTGCTGAGGCGTGTGATATAACCATTCAATGGGCCTTTCTGTTGGTAGGAACACATCATTATCTGCTGACAGTGCAAAATCTACACTTATACGTGGATAAGAAGGACTAGCTGCTGCATGATGTGTTCGAGATCGCACAGCATTGCGGTAAGTGCGTATGTCTTCAAGATCCACTGTTGATACCACTACTTCCTGTGTGGAAAGAAAGTCATAGACAATTAGAAAACAAACTTATAATATGGCATTTGTATTCTGAATACTACCAGAATAATAATAATAATAATAATAACCCCGTGGAGGCCCGGGAAAAGAATAGGCCTCCGGTATGTTCTGCCAGTCGTAAAAGGCGACGAAAAGAACAAACCACTAATAGGGTTAACCCCCCTTTTAGTGTGATTACTTGGTTCAGGACAGAACTAAAGAAGCCTCGGACAAGTGCCGTCATGGTCGGGGACGACACTTGAACCCTATGCCCGCCCACAATGGTAACGACACTGCTAGCCAACTGGAAAATTATTTAAATCCAAATAGAGGTGTTTTGCAGGATATGCTTCCTGCAACCACCCTAGAAGGAAAACAAAGACAGAGGATGAGATGGTCAGATGAAGTTAATCGACACCTCATGTTCTGTTATTACCAAGCAACAAACCTAGGAACCAACACAACTGGATACAGATCACAAGTATACACAACATTTATTACCAGATACCCAGAATTAAAATTTTTAACAGAACAACGACTAGCTGATCAGATCCGTGTAATAATCAAAAATAACAGGATACCCCAGTCAGAATTAGAAAACATCAAACAACAAGTACAACAAATACTAGAACAAAATAATGTGCAATCAGAAGAAGAAGAAAATACAGTAACGGACTCAAACATCCCAGAGCAAACAAACAAAGAACAACACGCATCAATTAAACAATCAGAGGAAAACGACATCTTAAGACAGCCACCAGAACAAGCACAAATAGAACACGAAGTGACATACATGTTAGATATAGAAGAAAAATTTCAGCTGACATATATAGAATACAAAAACACAAATACAGACATTAGACCATTCTTGCATAGACCACCAAATAACCCACAAGTCGAAACAACAATGACAACTATCAACACAATCATACACAACAAAATAAATGAAAACACAACTATGGAAGAGTTACAACTACTGGTTTATGTAGGAGCACTCACTACACTAAATATACACACTAGGCAGAGATCAGAACCAACCAACACACAGAAGAAACCCACAAAACCAGCATGGCAACACAGGCTACAGATCAGAATAGAAAAACTGAGAAAAGACATCGGACAGCTAACACAATTTATAAGAAATGAAATATCAGACAAAAAACGAAAAAGGTTAGGTAAAATCTCACAACAAGAAGCAATAGAGCAATTAGATGAAAAGAAGCAGAAATTACTAGCATTGGCCAAACGACTTAGAAGATACAAAAAAAGTGAAAATAGAAGGAAACAGAACCAAACATTCAACACAAACCAAAAGAGATTTTACCAAACAATAGATAACACACACATTAAAATAGACAATCCACCAAACATAACAGACATGGAACACTTCTGGAGCAACATATGGTCAAACCCGGTACAACATAACAGGCATGCACGGTGGATACAAGCAGAAACAGAATCATACAAGATGATACCACAAATGCCTGAAGTGATAATTTTGCAACATGAAGTCACCGGAGCAATTAATTCTACGCACAATTGGAAAGCCCCTGGAAAAGATAAAATAGCAAATTTCTGGCTAAAGAAGTTCACCTCAACACATTCACATATAACTAAATTATTTAACAGTTACATTGCAGACCCATACACATTCCCTGATACACTTACACATGGAATAACCTATCTGAAACCTAAAGATCAAGCAGACACAGCAAACCCAGCTAAATATCGCCCCATAACATGCCTACAAACAATCTACAAAATATTAACTTCAGTCATTACACAGAAATTAATGACACACACAACACAGAACAAAATTATAAATGAAGAACAAAAAGGCTGCTGCAAAGGAGCACGAGGATGTAAAGAGCAACTGATAATAGATACAGAGGTGACATATCAAGCTAAAACTAAACAAAGGTCACTACACTACGCATACATTGATTACCAAAAAGCTTTTGATAGTGTACCCCACTCATGGTTACTACAGATATTGGAAATATACAAAGTAGATCCTAAATTGATACAGTTCCTAAACATAGTTATGAAAAATTGGAAAACCACACTTAATATCCAAACAAACTCTAATAATATCACATCACAACCAATACAGATTAAGCGTGGAATATACCAAGGAGACTCATTAAGTCCTTTCTGGTTCTGTCTTGCTCTGAACCCACTATCCAACATGCTAAATAATACAAATTACGGATATAATATTACTGGAACATACCCACACAAAATCACACATTTGCTATACATGGATGATCTGAAACTACTGGCAGCAACCAATCAACAACTCAACCAATTACTAAAGATAACAGAAGTATTCAGCAATTATATAAATATGGCTTTTGGAACAGACAAATGTAAGAAAAATAGCATAGTCAAGGGAAAACACACTAAACAAGAAGATTACATATTGAATAACCACAGTGACTCCATAGAAGCGATGGAAAAAACAGATGCCTATAAATATCTAGGATACAGACAAAAAATAGGAATAGATAATACAAATATTAAAGAAGAACTAAAAGAAAAATATAGACAAAGACTAACAAAAATATTGAAAACAGAATTGACAGCAAGAAACAAGACAAAAGCTATAAATACTTACGCTATACCAATATTCACCTACTCATTTGGAGTAGTGAAATGGAGTAACACAGACCTAGAAGCACTCAATACACTTACACGTTCACAATGCCACAAATATAGAATACATCACATACATTCAGCAACAGAAAGATTCACATTAAGCAGAAAGGAAGGAGGAAGGGGATTCATCGACATAAAAAACCTACATTATGGACAGGTAGACAATTTAGTAAAATTCTTTCTAGAACGAGCAGAAACTAGCAAAATACACAAAGCAATCACTCATATAAATACATCGGCTACACCACTGCAATTTCATAACCACTTCTACAACCCTTTAGATCACATAACATCAACAGATACGAAGAAAGTAAATTGGAAAAAGAAAACACTACATGGCAAGCACCCGTATCATCTAACACAGCCACACATCGATCAAGATGCATCCAACACATGGCTAAGAAAAGGCAATATATACAGTGAGACTGAAGGATTCATGATTGCAATACAGGATCAAACAATAAAAACCAGATATTACAGCAAGCATATTATTAAAGATCCCAACACCAAAACATATAAATGCAGACTTTGCAAACAACAAATAGAAACGGTAGATCACATCGCAAGTGGATGTACAATACTAGCAAATACAGAATACCCCAGAAGACATGACAATGTAGCAAAAATAATACATCAACAGCTTGCCTTACAACATAAACTTATAAAACAACACGTTCCCACATACAAGTATGCACCACAAAATGTACTGGAGAATGATGAATACAAATTATACTGGAACAGAACCATTATAACAGATAAAACAACACCACGTAACAAACCTGACATCATACTCACCAATAAAAAGAAGAAAGTAACACAACTAATCGAAATATCCATACCCAATACAACAAATATACAAAAGAAAACAAAAGAAAAAATTGAAATATACATCCAACTGGCTGAGGAAGTCAAGGACATGTGGCATCAGGATAAAGTTGACATTATACCAATTATACTATCAACTACAGGAGTCGTACCACACAATATCCACCAGTACATCAATGCAATACAGCTACATCCAAACTTATATATACAATTACAGAAATCCGTAATTATTGATACATGTTCAATTACCCGAAAGTTCCTAAATGCAATATAACATATACCGTACAGTTAAAAGGAAGTGACGCTTGATCAAGGTCCGCATCACTTTCCATTTTTAACCAGACTTAACGTCTGAGAAAGTAAAGAAATAATAATAATAATAATAATAATAATAATAATAATAATAATGGGTGATTTAGCAAATTGTGAATAATACATATATTACTAAATTAATAGACATTACCTATAATAATAAAACAATTACTGGTAAACAATAATATAATGTGGCTGATGAACAAAATAACACTTCAGAACAATTCATAAAATTGTTCAAAAAGTTCATACTATGAAAATTGTGGTATGTACTACTAAACTAAAGATTAGCTACCAAGCTGTGCACAACTTCCATACTCATGGACCTACATCCTTAAAAAAAAAAAAGTAGTAGTGTGAAATCTTATGGGACTTAACTGCTAAGGTCATCAGTACCTAAGCTTACACTCTACTTAACCTAAATTATCCTGAGGACAAACACACACACACCCAGGCCCGCATCCGCCAGGACCAGCTGCACAGTCCATGACTGCAGCGCTTTAGAGCGCACGGCTAATCCTGTGCGGCGACCTACATCCTTAGATTCTGACATTTTGCACTGGGATGATAACTCATTCTCCAGATAGAAGACCTTAGACACACCCCAAATTTTAAAAGGAACTTTAACTCATATTCAAATAAAACAATTTTTTCAATTATCAACACCAAGCATTTAACATGTGTGAATGTCAGAGAAACAGTCAGGCGCTTACTCATTTGTACAGACACCTGGGGCCAAAAGGAAATTCAAAAAGGAAATGGAAACTGACTGGGGACAGGGAAATGCTGGAAAGGGCAGAATGTAGGGCACTAGCGGGGGACAGGGGAGGGGGAGAGGAGATGGCATAGGAAGGCAGTATACACAATTATTTTATAAAAACATTTTGAAAACTAATCAGTATGAACTCATGTAAAGTAACCTTGGTTATCAAATTATTTCACCACAGCTACTAAAATAGTACATACATAATGAACACTGATGATACAGCATGGATAATACTTACCACTTCAGACAAACTAAACTGCTGGCTTCGATTCAAGATACCACCATTCAGAGCTATACAGGAGCATCCATTGAAATACATTCTCTGGCCATCACAGCCACGAAGATTGCTGAACAGGTAACAACCCCCTGCCTGCAATTTTTAAGTCAAATAATGCTGTGAAACTGGAAAAGTAAAACAAGTGCTGGTTATATGAGTTGATGCAATCAACCCTAACTCAGTGAGTCTTATAAAGTTTCCACGAAATTCTAAACACTGTTATTGGCTGAAGTCGAGCAACCATGCGTTAACTTAATTACAAAATGTGTGTATTGTCACCTCAGCTGCATAAAATTGTTGTCCAATTGACCATGGTTTTGACAGCACTAAGGCAGTCTTCATCAGAATAAAAATTACAAAGGATTACATGTAATCACACCATAGGTAGAAACATCTGAGCAAAAATGCTCATCAAATTGAAAGCATCACAAGAATAACAAGAATAAAAATTAAACTGTAAACATATAACACGTTAGTCAATTGGAATAAAATGTTCCATCGAAATACAACAGCAGTTGCAAGGTCGCTTAGGGCTAAGAATTGCATCAAACCGCTGCTACCATCACACTAGTGTATTTTGATTGAACATTTTATTCCAATTGACAAACATGTTATATTTTTACAGTTTAATTTTTATTCTTGTGATAATTTCAATTTGACAAGAGCATTTTTGCTCAGATGTTTTTCACCTATGGTGTGATTACATGTAATCCTATGTAACTTTTATTCTGATGAAGACCGCCTTAGTGCTGTCAAAACCATAGTCAATTTGACAACAATTTATACAGCCAAGGTAGCTATACACACATTTTGTAATTAAGTTTCCATGAACTTATTTTGTTGTTAAAAGGAATGAAGAAAGGAGAGACAGAGGTAATCATTCTACTGACCTTAATGTCATTAATAGACTGAGCATTAGTTTCAATGGACAAAGTTGAGGCGGACAATGCATCATTGTTCCATTTAAGTAACCATTTGTTTTACAATTATAGTGATTTGCGGATACCAAATAAACACTTTGTTGGGCAAATGAAAATATAAAACTGCTCAGGTAATATATTGCCTTAGTTACTGTGACACCATCAGTTATTAGTCCTTAATTTATACCCTGACAAATTTAAATGAAATAGACACTAGAAGAAAAACTAGTTGTTGAGTTGTACAGTTAGAAAAGCAGAAGCTTGTTTTTTCACACTTGGTGAGCCAGAAATTCATTTACAGCCATCTTGGGTGTAATTTTTGAGGTTGTCCTTGACTCAAAATTTGGTTTGAACACTACAGTGGTTTACTGTGCATGGCTCATACAGAGGTGATGTGCATGCCTTTGCTTCCATACAAATTGACTTATCTAGTTGGGTAGTTTCATGTGGGTTCCAAACCATGGAATGACTTGGCATCTTTCACAATAACAAATCATTATCACAGATAAAAGAAGTGAAATGGGATAGGAAAAAATCCCAGGACCAACCAAATATTGAACACCAGACCTTCAGATTTGTAGCTGCACATTCACCCACTAAGTCACACAAGAATTCATCAAAAGCTCCTAATTAGTGTCACAGAGAATTACATCAATTATGATAGTTGGCATTTATCTTCTAGGGTGGTACAGTGAACGACTGAAAACATGTCTGAAAAGCATTCAGCTCTACCATATGGTTAAATGGTGATGGCATCCTTGTGGGTAAAATCTTCTGGAAGCAAAATAGCTCATCATTTGGGTCTCAAGGCAGAGACCAATTAGGAGTAGTCATTAGAAAAACAACACTGACATTCTACAGGTTGGGGTATGGGATATTGGCTGCCTCAACAGGGCAATCAGGATAAATAACTGTGGATGGATTGTTTCAAGTTAAATACAGTGGGAATTAGCAAAGTGTGAAGGATTTCTGGTCAGATGGACACAGGGTCATAAATACAGAATCAAATAGTGTAATGCAAGGGTTAGTCTAATAATGAATAAAAAATAAAAAAATCAGTAGTGCGAATAAGTTCTGTGAACAGCATAGTGAACGTCAATCACAGCAACAATAGATATAAGGCCATAATTCACCAGAACAGTACAGTACATAATGACAAGACAGAGATTTTGGAACCAGATTTTAAACTGTAAGACATTTTAAGGAGCATATGTGAAAGGAACATGTAATTAATCGGTTATGAATTTCAGATTAAAACAGAAAAAATTGCAGTAGGTAGGAAATTAAGGAGATGAGATATGGATAAAATGAAAGCACCATAGTTTATTGAGAGTTTCAAAGGTTAAATGGGTGGCATTAGGCAATTACTGACTAGGACATGGGTAAGACACACAATAGAACAGGTAGCCTTGAGAGATGAAATAATGAAGGCAGCAGAGCATCACATAAGGTAAGAAGACAAAGCCTAGTGGAAATCCATGGATTACTCAGAAGATAATGAATTTAATTAACAATAGGAGAAAACATAAATATGCAGCAAATGAAATAGGTGAAAAGAAATACGGACTTATAAAAAATGAGATTTGCAGATAGTGCAAAATGGCTATGCAGGGATGGCTAGAAGACAAATTAAAGGATGCAGAAGCATGTATAAGTAGGAGCAAGACACATTCCACCTATCAAAGAGAGCTTTGGTGAAAAGAAGCTGCTGAATGAATACTATGAGATCATGTGATAAGACATTATTAAGAATAGAAGAGAAAGCTGAAAGGTGGAAGGAGTATAATGAAGGTCTATACAAGGGAGATGAAATTGAAGGCAATGGAGAAGAGGAAGTAGACGAAGACAAGTCAGGAGATGTGATACTTGTAACGCCGGAAATGCATATCCTCCTATTTCTATCTATTGCACTGCAAATTTTTTTCCTTATTTTGTTACCTGAAGATATAACATTTCTATGTCTTTGTGTAATTGTTTTACTATTTGTATATATATGAATTTCTGTCGATGTATAATTGGTTTGTTTTGTGAATATTATTTGTATTTATACGCTGGGTCTGGCCTAGGGTAAACTATGCTATCTAACGAATACATCGATAAGTCGTGTGGAGAACCTAAGTGTTTAGGATCTTTGGTAGTGTTAACTCTGCCGCGCGGAGCGCGGGCAGAGCAGGGAGGTCTGGCTGAGTAGTGCGGTTGAGCAGGTGTATTGTGTGACGCTCCCGAGAGTTGCCGCACTTTCGGGGTTTGGCAGCATGTAATTGCGCTCGATTTGCTATGATAGTTTCTGACACGGTGTCGCGGACGGGAAGCATTAGCTGGCGCACATCAAGAGCCCGTTTCACCTGGTGACCGTGTCGAGAAGAAGGCGCGCCAACATCCAGCTTCTGCAACAGCGACGGCCGACAATGAGTGACTGTCGCCACCTCCTCGATCGACGGCTTCAAACCTTCAATCAACCAACAAGGAAGACTGGAAGCACGTAAAGTTTTAGAACTGTATGGCAGACCTCAGCTTTTCAAACTGTTCCATTTTCATAACTAAATTACAGAAACATAGCATGAACCTTTGTTGCTCATTGTCCCAATTCCATTACCAAGCAGGGTCCCTTCCTTTTCCGGAATGAGCCCAAGTGTCGTTGAAATTCAAACGCCAGCATCATTCAATTTCGCTGCTTTAATTTCAAAGTTCAGTTAAGGTATTCATAGCTGGCTACAATATTTAGATTACACTAGCACAAATTAAGAGTGCGAGTTTTGTTACCGTATTTTAGCTTACCTGTGACTGCAGCCCAGCTTGGTACGTACTAAATTTTACTATTGTTAATTGTTCAGAATCATTTAATTCAAGTTCAAATTTAATCTCTTATTTCTAAATTGCGTAGATTCAAGTAGCTTTTGAAATGATGGTTGAGGTAGTCCAAGACTAACCGTATTTTACTGAATTTCGATGTGCTTCAGAAAGAAAGCTCACTATTAACTTCAGTCACTAAATTAACTTTCGATTTTCCGGTTTTATTAATTCTTTTGCTAAATTAAGTCAGAGTGTAGCGAAATTTATTACTTCTGACAAACTTTCAGTTTTCACACTACACGTGTCAACCTTCAGTTGCCACGCTTCTAGTGCTAATTATATGTGTAATAACCTTTCTTTTTCAGTTACTATAGTAATTGTCCTTAGGACTGGCGACCGTAATTTCCCCCAAATCTCAAATATCTAATTACCACTAGTTAATTGTTAACGTAACGGCCGCACATTTACTTTCTTTATTAACTTTACCCCTTTTCAAAATTAATTTCCACCAGTTTCATTTGCATTTTTTCCTTTCATTTAGATGTAACCCTTTCCTCCCTCTTTACCGACAAATTAACTTCGGTGACGATTGCTTTTCCCAAATTTCCATTAGGCACATGCGGTTTAATTTTTCACTGTCATTAAGGTCGATAAGTGAGGGGGAGGTTACATACTGAGGGAACAATTCGAAAGAGCACCTAATAACAAGTTGACTAAAGGCCCCTAGAATCAATGACATTCCTTCAGAATTACTGACATCCTAGGGAGAGCCAGCAATGAAAAAACTGTTCAATCTAATGTGCAAGAGGCACAAGACAGGTGAAACACCCCCAGATTAAAAAAAAAAAAAAAATGCAATAATCCAAATTCAATAGAAGGCAAGAACTGAAGGTGTCAATATTAATGATCTATCAGTCAATAACACTGGTTGCGAAATTCTGTCATATATTATTTACAGGAGCATGGAAAAACTTGAAAGCTACTCATGGAAGGACAGTTTCAGTTCAGAAGAAATGCAGGAATACATGAGGCAATACTGGCCCTACCATTTGTCCTAGAAGATTGGCTGATGAAAGGCAAACTTATGTTTATAACATTTGTAGATTTACAGAAAGCTTTTGACAATGCTGACTGGAACACACCCTTTGAAATTCTGAGGATAGCAGGTATAAAAAGCAGGCAGCGAAAGTTGACTACAGTTATAAGAGTTGAAAGGTACGAAAGGCAAGCCATTGCTGAGAAGAAAGTGAGACAGGGTTTTAGCCCATCCCAGTGTTATTCAGTGTGTGCTGATGACATTGTAATTCTGTCAGAAACAGCAAAAGATCTATAAGATCAGTTTAATTTAATTGATAGTCTCTTGAAAAGAAGCTATACAAAGAATATCAATAAAAGCACAAAAAGGGTAACGGGATCAAGTCAAATCAAATTCAGTGATGCTGAAGGAATTAATTTAGGAAATCAGACATGAAAGTAATAATCAAGTTTTGCTACTTAATTAGTGAAACAACTGATGAAGGCCAAAGTAGATAGGATATAAAATGCAGGTTGGCTATAGCACAAAAAGCATATCTGAAAAAGAGGAATTTGTTAACAACTAATATATTTTTCAGTGTGAAAAAGGCTTTTCTGGGGCTATCTGAATGGAATGTGTGATATTGCCAGCTGGAACAACTACAACTGCATCTGAAATTGCATCACTGATTATTGTAATTTTTCTTTCCAGTAGTTATGCCAATTATTATGTTTTTGTGTGTACCATACATCAATGAAATGTATATGCTGGCAAAAATGAATTGGACTTTGATCCGTCTCAATTTATTATTCAGTAATTACTTTCATTGCACTGGGTCCAACAGTGTCATTAGTTTTAACTTTTACATCTATACTCTGCAAACAACCATGAAGTGCATGGCAGAGGGTACATCCCATTGTACCAGTTATCTGGGTTTCTTCCCATTCCATTCATGTATGGAGCATGTGAAGAATTATTGTCTGAATGCCTCTGTGCATGTAGTAATTGTTTTAATCTTATCCTCATGATCCCTACATGAATAATGCATATGGGGGCGGTAATATATTCCTAGAGTCATCATTTAAATCTGGTTCTTGAAATTTTGATAATATACTTTCTTGGGATAATTTACATCTGTCTTCATGAGTCTTCCAGTACAGTTCCTTCAGTATCTCTGTGATACTCTCCCATGGATCTGACAAACCTGTGACCATTGTGCCACCCTTCTCTGTATATGTTGAATATCCCCCATTAGTCCTGTCTGGTATGGATCCCAAACACTTGACAATATTCTAGAACTTGTTGCGTGACTTGTAAGCAATCTCCTTTGCAGGCTGATTGCACTTCCCCAGTATTCTCACAATAAACTGAAATCTACCACCTGCTTTACCCACAACTGAACCTACCGTATTTACTCGAATCTAAGCCGCACTTTTTTTCCGGTTTTCGTAATCCAAAAAAACCGCCTGCGGCTTAGAATCGAGTGCAAAGCAAGCAGAAGTTATGAAAAATGTCGGTACATGCCGCCACAACTAACTTCTGCCGCCGAATATATGTAGCGCTACGCAGGCATACTTTGTAGAGGATAAATACTGGCGCCAAAATCTCAGCGTCAGTAAATAAATTAAAAAAAAAAAGGAGAAGACGAGCTTTTTTTCTCCGCCGCGAGTTTCGACCACTGCATTTTCATACATTATCCAACGAAGTAAATACAAATTCCGTATTGTTCATCTTCGAATGTAGCACAATTTCAGTGTACTACGAAAATCTGACTGGCAAGACTGTTTGGGATGTTTGTCAATATGGCCAACTCTACGTTCTGAATTTTTTCCTATCTGTGAGAAGAGATGGTTGTTAATAGGAACCTGATGAAATTTGAATCATATACAGTATTCTCTTCACCATAAGAATTATACGAATATAAACATTTTGCCATGTATTCTTTCGTGTTTGCTGCTATCTCATTTAAATCCTGTCTGCCTAATAAACTACGAAACTAGAGTGAGACAACAGCAAACGCGGAAGAATATACGTATCGTGTCATGTTTATATTCGTATTATTCTTATACCTAATAGTGATACAGTCAGAAATGAAGCACGGCAAGTGACTAAATTTTTAAATCTAAAATGACTCTAATTTCTGTGCAAAATTTGATGTAATAAAGAAGCGACCGCAAAGATTTTCAAACGGAGAAAAATTTTCGCCTAACTTTCGTTCAGAACATGTTCTATAATACGCAGTCTATTATTTGATTCTTGTTGATCATTATCAAAGAAAGCAGCAGTGTAAGTAACAACAAATAGCGGTCTCTTGCCATTGTTTCGCTAATGAGACGATTCCTCTTTTTTTTTTAAATTGTACACGGCGGTAGCGCGCACAAAAGCAAGCTGTGCCGCGAGCCGCGACAGGCCGTAAACACGCACTATCAGAATGCGACAAACAATGCATGACACAGTGCAGTAATGCATTTTCAGCTTAAGAGTGACGCAAACACCTATAACAAAGAAAACGGCAATTATCAGATCAAAGCAAAATAAGCAATCGATTCAAACCAGACGAAGCACGTGAAAAAGGAAGGGCACCCGTATAAATACGGACGGAGCGCCTGACGCATAGCAATGGCTACGTGGTAAAGCTTAACTGCTAAGCTTAGACTCGAACCAAACTACTGTAGCTGTATCATTCATTCGACCTAAATTGTGTCTCATATTACAATGGACAAACTTTGTTTCGATTTGGAGGTGCGGCCTAGAACTTTTCTCTCCCCTTGAATTTTGAGTCTCAAATTTCAGGTGCGGCTTAGATTCGGGAAATTTTTTTTTCCTTTATTTCGAGTCCCATTTTTCAGGTGCGGCTTAGATTCGAGTGCGGCTTAGATTCGAATAAATACGGTATGTGATCATTCCATTCCATTTCATTTCATATTCCTATAAAGTGTTACACACAGGTATTTGTGTGAGTTAGCCAATTCCAACAGTGACTCACTGATATTTAGTCAGAGGATACTATGTTTTTTTCATTATGTGAAGTGTAAAATTTTACATTTCTGAATATTTAGAGTGATTTGCTTATGTCTGCACCTTTTTGTTACCTTATCGAGATCTGTATGAATACTTATGCACCTTCTTTCAGACATTACTTCATTGTATTGTATTGTATTGTATTTTTTATTGGTCCTGTTGTCTTCATAGAAGCTTATGCATAAGACATTGGACAAGTCAAGTTATAAATATACAGGCTGAAAGTCATTTCAAGGCATACGTATTTAAGGTTACAATAATACACTTTACATTTATATATAACACATTTCATAAATTTAAATATTCTTCAATGGAGTAAAAGCAGTGATGCTGTAAATATGACTTTAGAGATTTTCCAAATGTACTGACCTCAGTGATAGCTTTTATGTTTTCAGGAAGTTTGTTATAAAGCTTAACTCCCATGTGAAAAGTACCTTTTTGGCACAGTGCTGTGCTGATTTGAGTCATATGTAAGTTTCTGTTCTGTCTGGTAAAGTGCTCATGTATATCACAGTTTTTTTGCAGTCTCCGGTCCTTGCCTATTACATTTAATGTAAAGAACAAAAGGGTTTCCATAATGTATACACATGGTAATGGAGGCATACCAGATTTCTTAAACAGGGGTTTACAAGAGTTTCTAGGCTTGCACCCAAACAAGATTCCAAGGGCCCTTTTTTGTAGTTTAAAAGTGCTATTACCTGTTTTAGAGTTTCCCCAGAAGGTGACCCCATATCTAAGACAAGAATGAAAGTACACATGATATGCATTCAATACTGTTTTCTCACTACAGCATGATTTTAATTAACAAAGAAGGTAACATGTTTTGCTCAGTTCTGCATTGAGATATTCAATATGCTTATTCCATCTGATGTTACTCTGCAGCCAAAGTCCTAAGAATTTGGTTTCAGTATTGTTACCAACTGGTTCGCCATTGATAGAGACTGATGGGATAAACATGTCCTTGTTAGGAACATTGTGGAATTTTAGAACAATGGTTTTCTTACTGTTTATTACAAGCTGATTACTCTGTGCCCAGCTGCTAAGTAGTTTCGTGACCGTGTTTACTGTCTGCTGTAACTGTTCATCGTTGTCTCCTTTTAGTAGAATCATGGTGTCATCTGCAAATATGATTGTTTTGTGTGCATCAACATTTAAGCTTAGATCATTTATGTACAGAAGAAACAGAAGGGGTCCCAATACTGATCCTTGGGGTACACCACATTTAATTTGTTTATAGTCAGATAAGTGATTAGATACAGTTTATAGTTCAATATTTGTGTGCTTGATGCACACTGCTTGCATACGATTAGTCAGGAAGGAACTGATCCACTTGTTGAACAGATCTCTAATACCATATCTTTCTAACTTTGATAGCAGAATTTAATGGTCCACCATATCAAAACCATTTGACAAATCAATAAAGATTCCTATTGTTTCCTGTGTTTTGTCCATCAGGTTTAGGATGCAATTGATGCACTCATACACAGCTGTTGTCGTTGACCTCTTATTTCTGAATCCATGTTGTTCATTACATAGGATGCTGTTTTTATTTATAAATTTCATAAGTTTCTCATACATAACTTCTTCCAGTACTTTAGAGATGCAGGAGGAAATTGTGATGGGTCTGCAGTTATTTACATTGTCTTTACCTAACTTTTTTATATACAGGAATAACTTTTGATGTTTTCAACACATCGGGGAAAGTGCCTGCCTGAAGTGAGCAGTCGCATTTCAATTAGGTTTGATGCGCTCTTCTTTAACATTGTTGCAGGTATACCATCGATACCCGCTGATTTGGATTTTTTTTTTGTCCTTTTATTGCTTTAGCTACTTCATCTTGTGAAACAGAACTGATGTACATTGATCCTCTACATGCACTTATTGTATATTCATTTGCCTGGGTGCTCTTAAAGTTTGATTGTAACATATTATCAGCAACACCTGTGAAAAAGTTGTTAAATGTGTTGGCTACTTCCAAGGGGTTTGTTACTTTTTTTATTTTTATGTGATAGTGTTATATTTTTGCAAGGTTGTCTGTATTCTCCACATTCTTTTTTTATAACACTCCACACAGCCGTTGATTTATTAGCTGAATTATAAATGATTTCATCATTATGCATTATTTTTGCTGCTTTCATTACTTTTCTTAATATTCTGGAGTATTTTTTTTAGTATGCACGTATTACAGGTGAGGAATTTTTTGAGTTACATATTTCATGAAGTAGTCTTTTCTTCTGGCATGAAACCCTTATTCCCTTTGTGATCCAGCTGTTTGTTCTAGAGTTCCCCCGTATGGTTAATGTTTTCAGTGGGAATGCAAGTGCCTTGTACTTTTATGCTTAATATTTGAGCAAGATGATCACTAAAACCTGCATTGAAAGTTTTTAGTGAGGTGTTGTGTAAACTCTTCTTGACTCGAAACTGATCAAGAGTTGTTTGGCAAGTTTCTGATACTCGGGTAGCTGCTTTTACTTCAGCCTTTAAATTCTAGGATGTTGCACGGTTCAAAATGGTCTCCCTATTTCCACTATTCGTGAGGAAGTCAATATTGAAGTCACCACAGAGTATCAATTCACAATCCATTTTATTTACTTTATTTAGCAATGACTCCATTTTGTTTAAGAAAAGTTCAAAATTCCCGGATGGTGATCGGTAAACTGTAGCAATAACCAGGTTGAACTGAGTAATTTTTATAGCTGCAATCTCATATTCCTTTTTGACATTTGCCCTAGTTAAGTCAGGTAGTGTAATAAAATCTACATTATCCTTTGTGTAAATTGTTATCCCACCCTGCTTGCTGTTTTTCCTGCAGTAGTAAGCAGTCAAGACAAATTTGTTTATTTTCGTATTCTGGATTAATTCTGGGTTAAGCCAGTGCTCAGAAATGCGTAACACTGAGATATCATCAAGTTCATGTGTTAATAGTACGTTAATTTCATCGATTTTATTACACAGGGATTGCATATTATGGTGATAAATTTTTAGTTCGGGCGTATTCACGATTTGGTAATTGGAAATCATATTTACAGCATCACATAGCTCTAGTTTAAATTAGGAACATGAGCAGTGTTGTATTTTCATTCTTCTTTCTTGTTTATTTTGTTTTCCTTGCTTTTGTTGGAAGGATGTTCAGGAAGCTGACAGATTGTTCTATCCCTTACACGTCTTTCTTTAATTATTTCACTAACACGATCTCAAACAAACCTTTTCCCTTCATAGTTCAAATGCATTATACATAACTGTACCATCTGCAAAAAGTCTTAGGTTACTAATGTTTGCAAGGTCATTAATATACAACATGAACAGCAAGAGTCCAAAGACACTTAGGCCATGTTAATAAAAAATACTCTTAACTGAACTTCTTACTGTCATAAGACTTAACATCATGTGAGTTAATACACATCTGTGAAAGAAGAAAGCCCATTCATTACAAAAACTGGCATCCTAATTTACACGGACATATTTTATTTTGCATGAAGCTAATTAACTTATAATTACCACTGAAAATCCCATATTGTCTTAATTCTACTGCCAATTTTACCTTTGGGCATGTTAGGTTCTCAACTTTTAACACTGTACTTTTATTGCTCTATTTCTTTCGAATCTAGTGACACCTCTTAATAATTAAGCTGCTGTTTGGATTTTGAATAATTTAACATTACGTAATTTTTTAATGTGGCATTAGTACTCATGAGCCCGATATTCTTAGAGCACATACATTTTCATAATTCCTAGATTACCTCATCCTCTGTACACAAAAATTTTGTCAATATTTATACTCCATCCTGAATAGCAATATTTTACCTAGCCACTTCTTAAATTATAGTATAACTTGCAAAATAGTCACTCAAAGTGAGGGAGTCTGCACCCTGCCCTGGTCAAGTTAACAAGCATGTAACATCTATACTCCTGGTTTCTGTTCACACTACAGCTATGCACAGTTAGTTTGCAGAAATACAGACATCTGCAACTGCAAAATTAAGTACTGTTGATGTCTAATAACTTTCAAGTTGATGAATATTTTGACTGAATTGTGTTGTGATTGGTAGGAGAGATGAACCATGAACATTATACAAATAATGTATTGTTGAATATTGAATATTATGAGTTAATTAACGAGTGAGCTAAGTGAGTCACTGCACTGTACTTTAACAGATTTCTACAAGACCATACCACATGTGAACTGTGATGTTTTGTGTAAATATGGACAGTGTTTAGTGCCACACTTAATTACTTTGTTCAATGACTCATTAAGACCATTACTGATTACTGGACAGTGCTTCATTAATGTGTGTTGAATAACTTTGTAATTTGTATGAATATTTCTGCAACGTACAAGCAATGTAATCTTTAAGCTAATAAAATAAGTGGAAAAGTGCAACTTGAACTGTGGTGTTGGGTACATTTTTTCTGAATAAACACCACCATATATTCAAGATTTTCAGCTTCAAGGCAGCAAACAGATATGCTACCAAGGAGGTAATGGAGAATTGGTAAATCAAGGTTGGTACTTTACAAGCACAGTCATGTATGGTAATGAAATGTGGACAATATGCAGTTCAGACAAAAAGAAAATAGAAGCTTTTGATATGTGGTGCTACCAAAGAATGCTGACAATTAGAGGGGCAGATCAGGTAACTAATGAGAATGGTGAAAAGAGAAATCAATGGTATGAATTGACTAAAAGAAGAGATCAGTAGGTACAACACGTCCTAAGGCACAAGCTTTGTGATTCAATTGCCAGTTGGTCATAACAGGACATTTTGTGACACTTAACTGTTGACTTTTACTTCATTGTGTACTTCAAAGTTATAAATTATAACTACTCATCCCTTTCTCATACACCTGTGTGAAACAGACAGCAAACTGTAGGGCACACAATAGTTGCTTTTCTTATCTGCTATAGTATTCCTAAGTTACCTCAGCTCACAGTTACACTTTTTGTTAGTTATCTGCTGAACATTTCAATCAGTTTGTAACTATATGTTTAATTATTTCAGCATGATGCAAAACACTCCTATTTAGCACTTTTCTTGGACCTTTTTGTTTAATAATTCATTTAACTGGTAGAAAATAAAGTAACTTACAAACAAGCAAGGAAAAATGCGTTCCCTACCTTTGCTGAAGCAGATTTCACTAAATCTACTGTAACATATGCTTTACGTAACTCCATGTATGAACCAGAACCGTTTACTATGACTTCTACACCATCCAGGCTCATTGGTATATGAGTGCTGCAACATTTATAAGCAGCCTACAGTGATTTTCTATTTCAAAATTTGAAACAAGATGCATAATAATGAAGTCCACTTTGCTTACAAGAAATTAAGTACAGAAGACGATACCTCTCTGGGTGCCACAGTTCTTCACAAATCTCAAACCCGATACATGTGTCTTTTGTAGAAAGAATGCCATCTCCAAATGGCACCACTTTCTGTCCAGTATAAGCTGATATCATACGTGGTAGATAATAGTCCTCAACCTGACGAACCTACAGACAAGGTATTGAAATTATTATATGAATTAAACATCATAAATGTTGCTGAAAAGTGCCTATTTTCCCGTGAAAGTTCACATTCACCAGAACTGCATAAGGAAGGCAAGATCTCAAACACTTATTTAAAGCAGTTTTAAGTGAGAGCCATTTGAGGGAATATTAATTCTATCTGTTTTCGTTCAATTTATGTTTCATGTGCAAGTGTTTCAACCAACAGAGCATCAAGATACCTGGAATCAGACCACACACATTGCAGCTGAAGCCCACATATGGAGGCTTCACATATTCCAAGAAGAAATGAACTGTATTAATTGCAATACATCTACTGACCACCATAATTAACAAAAGATTTACTATTAGATTTACTTGTTTGTTTGTTTCTTCTTCTTCTTCTTCTTCTTCTGCTGCTGCTGCTGCTCCTCCTCCTCCTAATCCTACTCCAATTTAAGAGAATCTGCAGGTTTGCTTCCTTACGAAAATTTTGCATGTCTGTCAATATCTAAATTGTTTCTTTGAAGCTCCAAAGTAACCTCAAATTGCAATAAACAGAGATTTTTAATGACTGCATGTCAACAGTACAATACAGCATCTGACAACAACTGGGCTTTCAACAGGTAAAAGTCTCCATTTCAAAACTTGTAAAATAACAGGAGAAAAAGGAAGTTGCAGAGATGCATGAAACAATCAACTCAGGTGCCAAAATTATGAGAAAGATCCAAACATAAGACTGGTATTGGCATAGCATAAGTCAATTACTAGACATTACGCCATAGTGACTTTTTGATGAAATGACGTGAAGCCTTTACAGCTCAATAACTCAAAAATTAATATCACACGATATTCCTCTAAAACATAATCCTGTAATGTTTCACATCTGTGTTTATTTTAACTGATAAACATAAAAAATATGGACTATAACTCATTTTATAGGTGATTCAGAATACAGGTAGGGGCTGAAAGTAGCTTAACACTTTACCAATTACGTTAGTTTTCAGATTTGCAACATTGTCCTAGAAGACAATGTACAACTAATGGCTGTCTCTCCCATATAACTTACATATACAATTTTGTGGAAGAGTTATTAGTGTATCATTGTCAACAATGATGATTTTTGGTGCTAAAATAATAAGCAAGTATTAACTTAGGAACAGAGCAAGGTGAATTATACCTTTCTCCACGGAGAGAACCATCTTGTTTCCCTGTAGTTTCCATCTTCACATAGGAACATTTTTGGTCGAATTAATAGTAGTTTCCTGTAACAATGGACAGCCATTACAAATGTCACTGAATAGAAACAAATCCTTCCATTCAATAGCTTAATATATTTACCTGTTTAAGAAAGCAACCCTGCAATTATATGTAACATTTCTATGCATAACAGGCATTCCAACATCAATCAGCATGTCTTTACAAAGAGGACTGATAAGTATCTCTAACAGTACTTCCCAGCAGTGAAGGAGTGTGTCACTTTCATGAAAATGATCTTCACAGCTGTAACCACTGTAAAAAAAACAACACAAGTCATGTAACAAACACAACTGCACCAAGAACGTAAGTCAAAAGGTAGCTTCTATAAATAGTACATTAAACAATGGACAATCCAGGATGGAATGAAACAAAATTATGAAAAGGATAGTTGCTACTCACCATACAACCCAGAGATGCTGTTTCACAGATAGGCACAACAAAAAGACTGTCAGAAAGTGAGTTTTCGGCCAACAAGGCCTCTGTCAAAATTACACACAGACACACACACACACACACACACACACACACACACTCACACTCACACTCACTCATAACACATGACTACAGTCTCTGGCTGGCCAAATTACACACACACACACACACACACACACACACACACACACACACACACTCACACACAACACATGACTACAGTCTCTGGCTGGCCTCAGCATCTCCACTATATGGTGAGCAGCAACTATGCCTTTCATAATATTGTAACTAGTGCAGGAAGACTATACCAAACAGTAACTTGCAAATTCAAATACCTTTGTGACAAAATTACATTAGCCCAAAAACTGTTTTTTGTGCAGTTTGTTGTCTTAATACAAGACCAACATTACACAAAACTAAGATAGAAGAGTGTTGACAAGTTTCCAATGTATTAGTTGCCTTGTTCTTACCAGTACAGCTTTCACCTCTATGTGACTGCCAAGTGCTGCTAATCATGATGAAGAAGAAAATGCAATTCAAACGGATAATGATAAAAAGACTGTGTTTAGTAGAGAACAAAACTAAAAAAACATTTTGATACAGAAAGAGATGATAAGTGAAGCATAGTTCTCCCTGTGTCCACATGATTGCTGTAAATTTTCTCCACTGCTCCACGATGTTAGGGTACTCTTAATTTGTGTAGTGTTCATGATGTATCCATTGAAAAGTGGATCTTGCAGTTCACTGAAACATCATTTTGACAGGTTTGCATGGTGTTGCTACACACTAGTGAAATCAAGGACACAGTAGAACTTCTGCTCACACACACCTTTATTCTCACACGTCCATTTTACAGTTATAGTTGAAATATATCCGCTGCAGAGGGCAGCACAATGTACAGACTTAACAGAACACCAACAGATGGCGTAGGAGTCTTCATTCCCCGACATCCTCCCCACCCTGGTCCATCTCGAGGGGGATGACCAGCTGGACCGGTCAACAGATCTTCATACCATCTGGCTGGCGGAGGATGATGCACCGTATTTTACTGTCTCTGCCATGCCGCACTACTTCTACCACAGCCCTCTTCCACAAGTGCCGTGGTTTGCTGTCTTCTTGGAGCAGAACAACCTCTCCAATTCTCGGTTTCCTTTGCGAAGGGTATCCCTTCACCTCATGATATTGTCTTAGCAGCAGGAGGTATTCTGTACCTGCGCCAGATGTCATCATTGACCTTTTGTCTGAGTCGAAACTCCTTGGCAAGGTCTTTTCTAGTTGCTGGCTCTGGCCCACATGGAATTGTTACTAATTTCCCACCATTTAGAAAGTGGGCTGGCGTCAATGCAGTGTCACTCTCTCCTTGAGTGATGGGTCGTGAGTTTATTGCGGCTTCTATGCTGATCAAGGTGGTGTTTAAGCTCTCTTCATCCACCTGGGAGCGACCAAGAACTTTCCTCAGGCAGCGCTTAACTGAGCCTATCATGCGTTCCCACCAGCCTCCCCACCAAGCCACACGTGGTGGTATGAATTTCCAAGTGATTCCATGGTGGGCACAGTAGAGCTGTACGTCAGTATGCTGCATGGTTTTGAAAAGCTCTGCCAGTTCTGAGTTGGCTGCGTGGAATGTTGTAGCATTGTCTGAGTAGACATTGACTGGTAGGCTCCTACGTCCAGCAAAGCGTTGCATGGCCATCAAAAATCTGTCAGTGGACATGTCAGTTGCAAGTTCAATATGAATGGCCCGTGTTGTTGCACATGTGAATAGCACCATGTAGGACTTTTTTGTTTGATGTCCAGATTTGACATATAATGGTCCGGCAAAATCGATGCCTGTTACTGCAAATGGTCTTGAAGGCTGAACTCTGTCCAGTGGTAGTGGGGCCTCCATCTCTTCATACCGGCGACTGTGTATTATCTTGCATGGTAGGCAAGAGTGAAGAACTCTCCAAACAGCTTGTCCTCGCAGAATCCAAAATTCTTCTTGCAGTTCCCCTAACACAATCCGCACACCGAGATGATGCAGTCCTACATGTGTGTGTCTGATAGAAGCTCAGTGAAATGGTGACGTCCATCCAATATAACTGGATGCTTCTCTGAGTGTGACAGTGCAGCACATTGCAGCCTACCACCAATACGAAGGATGCCATCAGATATAAAGGGATTGTATCGAGCAATCTTTGATTCCATGGGCAATTGTTCTCCCTTACGCAATGCAGACAGTTCACTAGTGAATAGTTCCTCTTGAACTCTTCTGATCCAGTAGGTCCGGGCATTTTGTAATTCCAAAGCACTAAAACTGCCGTAGATTCTATTTTTGTTTCTTGTGCTGATAAATCGAAATACACTCCTGGAAATGGAAAAAAGAACACATTGACACCGGTGTGTCAGACCCACCATACTTGCTCCGGACACTGCGAGAGGGCTGTACAAGCAATGATCACACGCACGGCACAGCGGACACACCAGGAACCGCGGTGTTGGCCGTCGAATGGCGCTAGCTGCGCAGCATTTGTGCACCGCCGCCGTCAGTGTCAGCCAGTTTGCCGTGGCATACGGAGCTCCATCGCAGTCTTTAACACTGGTAGCATGCCGCGACAGCGTGGACGTGAACCGTATGTGCAGCTGATGGACTTTGAGCAAGGGCGTATAGTGGGCATGCGGGAGGCCGGGTGGACGTACCGCCGAATTGCTCAACACGTGGGGCGTGAGGTCTCCACAGTACATCGATGTTGTCGCCAGTGGTCGGCGGAAGGTGCACGTGCCCGTCGACCTGGGACCGGACCGCAGCGACGCACGGATGCACGCCAAGACCGTAGGATCCTACGCAGTGCCGTAGGGGACCGCACCGCCACTTCCCAGCAAATTAGGGACACTGTTGCTCCTGGGGTATCGGCGAGGACCATTCGCAACCGTCTCCATGAAGCTGGGCTACGGTCCCGCACACCGTTAGGCCGTCTTCCGCTCACGCCCCAACATCGTGCAGCCCGCCTCCAGTGGTGTCGCGACAGGCGTGAATGGAGGGACGAATGGAGACGTGTCGTCTTCAGCGATGAGAGTCGCTTCTGCCTTGGTGCCAATGATGGTCGTATGCATGTTTGGCGCCGGGCAGGTGAGCGCCACAATCAGGACTGCATACGACCGAGGCACACAGGGCCAACACCCAGCATCATGGTGTGGGGAGCGATCTCCTACACTGGCCGTACACCACTGGTGATCGTCGAGGGGACACTGAATAGTGCACGGTACATCCAAACCGTCATCGAACCCATCGTTCTACCATTCCTACACCGGCAAGGGAACTTGCTGTTCCAACAGGACAATGCACGTCCGCATGTATCCCGTGCCACCCAACGTGCTCTAGAAGGTGTAAGTCAACTACCCTGGCCAGCAAGATCTCCGGATCTGTCCCCCATTGAGCATGTTTGGGACTGGATGAAGCGTCGTCTCATGCGGTCTGCACGTCCAGCACGAACGCTGGTCCAACTGAGGCGCCAGGTGGAAATGGCAGGGCAAGCCGTTCCACAGGACTACATCCAGCATCTCTACGATCGTCTCCATGGGAGAATAGCAGCCTGCATTGCTGCGAAAGGTGGATATACACTGTACTAGTGCCGACATTGTGCATGCTCTGTTGCCTGTGTCTATGTGCCTGTGGTTCTGTCAGTGTGATCATGTGATGTATCTGACGCCAGGAATGTGTCAATAAAGTTTCCCCTTCCTGAGACAATGAATTCACGGTGTTCTTATTTCAATTTCCAGGAGTGTACAAAGGCAGTTATATGCAGTACTTGCCAATATGAACAAAACCTTGCAATGTCCAGTAGTGGTTCAGTGATGGTGATCAGAGTGATATTTGCTCTCGTTTTGGCTTCTGGCATTGATGGAGGTGGGGCTGAGATTCTTCTGTGCAGATAGAATGTGTTTCCAGCAGTACAGTCCTCAGGTGCTACCTCTACCTGGTTCTTCTCAATATATTTCGACATGGTCTCGTGGTAAATGACCTTCAGCTCTTCATTCCCTCACAGATTGTTTTGTAAGGAGCGAAGACGCACTTCAGCAGTTGTGCGGTTGCAGGAGAGAGGCATATCCTTCTTTCGAGGCAGAGATACAACTCTGTGGCCATATTCCACACAGTATGATTCTCGGAATTCCTGATAAATAGGGTGGTCCATGGGTTTTAATGCTCGCTCTTGGTGTCCTGTTATCCCGATTGTCTCCAGGTCCCAAAATCGGCGCACTGACTCATCAGATATATCACTGCAGCTGCCCTGAATAAAGTTGACAGTTGCTCTGTTGATGGTGGTGCTAGATCTGTTTCCACTGAGAACATATCCAAAGATTGTTGGGAGAAGAACCAATGATGGTGATACCTTGATTGGTTGTTCCAAAGTCACGATTCTCCACTAATAATCAGCTCCAATCAGGATCTCAATAGGTAGATCTTCACTGTCTCCTTTAGGATCTGCGAGTGGTGTACCACCCCTCAAGGCCATATCTCCTACATCTTGTGGCACTGTTGGTTGCTGTGAAAAATTATTTGTGCTTTCAAAGGCTGTTATTGATATGTGGGAATTAGTGGAGCACCCCATCATATTAAACTGCATCTTCTTCCTTGAGAGTGATGAACTGTAGCTGGATTCGAAAGTAGTTATCTCAAGAGTAGTGCTTCCAATGACACTTAGTTGGAGAGATTCGATCAGTGAATGGTGAATGAAACTCGATTGACTCCCTGTGTCCAGGATGGCACGTGTGTTTGCTCTTACCAGTGGGTCCTGTGATACTCACACGAGCAGTTTGCAGGTATGTGAAGTTAGAAGTCATAGTTTCAATTTTATTTACTGTTGTGGTATGGCTACTACAGATAGAAATGTGATGCTCCCCCTTACATTTCGCACAGGACGCTTTTCCCCATTTGAAACACTGATTTCTGTTGTGGCCACGTCTCAGGCATAGAAAGCAATGGTTCATTGTCTTGAGGGCGTCGATTCTTGCCTGCAAGCTTGCAATCTTTTGGCAGTCTTGGCCCCAGTGCCCTCTTTCGCCGCAATACACACAGAAGGGCTCTGAATTCGGTTGTTTCTTCTTGTCCCTCTTCGTTTTAACCTTTACATGGAAGGCAGATGCTGTTGGTACGTAATTTTCGCGTGGTACAGTATCTCCACGAATTTTGCGTGTGTTGATAGCTCCTTCCACCTCTTCATTTAAGAACTCCATAAGGTGGGTGAGGTTCCCTTCTTCAATCTTTTGCCTTCGGGCATGAACAAGCCAATTTTTGCAAATTTCTTCAGGAAAGGCTCGAAGAAGTTTGGGTGCAAGCACTCTCCCATAAGAGTCCACATTTTCTCCTAGAGCTCGTAGTGCTTGGATGCGCTTATGGCACTCAATGTAGGTGGAATTGAGAGCCTCTGGACTGCCTGAAGTCGAAGTGTTAAGATTCTCCAAGAAATCCAGGTGACTTTTGGATAATTCTGTTCTTATTCCCATATTTGGATTTCAAAATTTGCTTAGTCTGCTCATATGTATCAGCTGTAACAGCAATGCCATCGACCAAGTCCTTAGGTTCCCCATCAAGGTAACCACGGAGGAATACATGCTTGTTCATTGTTGACACCATCGGATTCTCGTCTATGGAAGCTGTGAATTGCTCCCAAAATCGAGGCCAAGCTTCTATGTCCCCTGAAAATGGGTGCAGTTTGATAGTAGGCAATTTTATGTCCATACAGGCGTGTTGTTGAGCCGCTGACGTCGCGTTTCCGTCTCCTGAGCGTGCTCCTCCTAAAAGGCCTTTCGCCTTTCGGAGGGCCCGTTTGCATTTATCAGTATATTCCTCACAAGCTTCCGTGTCGGCTTCGTATTCAGAGTCATCCAGCAAGTCCTGTATTGTATCGTTGAGTCGGGTCAACTCTTCTACTGTTTCCTGAAGGCGTTCCTGCAAGTGTTCAACTTCTTCTGCAGCTGTAGAACCATCGAAGGAGTTTATTTGGCTGACGAAATGCGTCGCATTCGATCGCAAGGTCGTCCGCTTCCGGCGCAGCCTCCCCAAGTTCATAGCTACTGCTTCTGCCATGGTGAGTTGGTGGTTTTGCTTTCTGTCGCGAGAGTGCGTTTAAGGTCAAGACAACCCCGTCAGTTGGATGCTATCGCTAAGGAATGGCGCTGTTCTGGAGTGTGAACCGTTAGCAGCCCCCTAGTGGTGTTTGTAGTTCTCAACAGATGACGCGACCGTGCAGTTTTCAACTTCCGCGACCTTTAGTAGTGGTCGCTGTTGCTAACAGATGGCGCTGCAGTCTACCAATACTTTAGCAAGTCCCATTTGTGCTTTGCAAATAATACACCAACTGCCCTCTATTGCTCTGCCACCAACAAACATGCACCAAGTAACATCACATACGAATCAATCGCCCCGCAGTGTCCTTTGCTACAGTTTCAGAGCAATGCCGCAACTTATCTGTGTGAGCTGAACGTGGCGTGACGTGACCGGATTTTGAGATTGAAGTCGCTCAAAACCTTCTCCGCCGGCGTCGAGTCCTCTTTAATGTGTAGTAGCACTCTATCTCTTCATGTTCTCCCGGGTTTCGGCACCAAAATGTTGCTACACACTAGTGAAATCAAGGACACAGTAAAACTTCTGCTCACACACACCTTTATTCTCACACGTCCATTTTACAGTTATAGTTGAAATATATCCGCTGCAGAGGGCAGCACAATGTACAGACTTAACAGAACACCAACAGATGGCGTAGGAGTCTTCATTCCCCGACACATGGCCTTTTTATTAAGGATGACACAGGTCTTAGATCACTGGAAAAAAGAACTGTAGAATACCTAGGACTAACTGTCCAGAGCAATCTAAAGTGGAATAGTCTGGACTAACTGTCTGGAGCAACCTAAAGTGGAATACTCGAACGGCTTTGGACAACAATTTAAGTACGAAGTAGATACCTAAACTTCCATTCTTTTACGAGATGACTTACTTGAGATGCTCGGCTGACCTTCCTCATTGGCTAGCCTGCTGCTGCAAACTCTCTTTCACTTCATCTCCGAAGTATGCTGCTAGGTACAGCAATCTCTTAAGACTCTTTCTACTTATAAAAATAGGTAGGCGTACAAATTATCATTTGCTTCAACTAACAACATATATTTGAACTTCAGACATATTACAAATCTCACTCTTCATATAAACATATACTGCTTCGAAGCCTCTCGTGTCTTCGAATGCTAGAAACAAACTAATTTACATACAAGAGAAAGTTGGCTTAAACACCATGTCCAGTCTCAACATGAATCATACTACACGTCTTCCCTTCAACAAGGCTAAGTTTTTCTCAAGAGTACCTTCTCAACTGTTCTCATTATTATAACAATGGTCACTGACACAATTAGCACAGAACAACAGAGAAGCTCCTCCATGGCTCTTCCGTATACTTTCACTAAAATTTCCATGGATCGCCCAACAAGTATTTGTCGCTGCTGTTCGACAGCCATGTTTACTTTCTATTCGCGACTGAATTTCAAACCTGCACACACAAACGTGACGTGCAGTACGTAGAATTCTATCATCCCACACCCACTTCTAAAATATCATGTGTTTGAGGCAGTAGAGGGCTGAGTGGTTCTAGAATTTATGCAGAAATTCTTGAAACACTACATATCCCCCCCAAAATGGTGAAGAATCAGGCACAATTGTTTGCGAGGGTTGTCTGAAAGGTGTGATGTGTGTTTGTGTTAGCCATGATTTATTTGATCCTGTAAACTATGCTTTTATTTACAATACCCACCCCTTCAAAAACCTATACAAACCGTCCCATTTACATCACATCTCGTAAATGGTATAAAATACTCTATACAAAATAGAAAATTTATACACTATGGTATCACGTTGTTTAATTATTTACCTCATATTATATTATCTATAAGTATAGTACTCTATTCATTTTATTTTATGTCAATATTAATTTATTTCTCGTTCTGTGATCCTCCTAAGTTTTCTTTATCTTGTAGTCTTATCCAGTTTTCTAAGCACTATGATTATAGGATAGTTTAAGGTATTAGGAATAGATGACAGAATAGTTTAAGATTTTAAAGGAATTCGGTGCAGGAAAACTATTTTGGAAGAAACACCAAAAACAACTTGGGATCTGACGGTCATCACTCCGCCTGTTAACTCAGAATGTTTACGTCCCTGGTGGAATATATGACTCCGCCCGGGTCCCAAGGATTTGATATTAACTTTTCTTGTGCACAGGCAGACCAGTATTTCTCTTTAAGCTTCTTTTGAAAGTCTCCCCACTGCAAATCAGTCACCACTTCACTAGTTAACACAACATTAGGTGAAGTCACTTTTTTTCCTGCTTTCTCTCGGTCACTTTTTGATCTATAGTTTCTTCAACCTGTTCCTCCAAACTACTTATATTTATGATATCACAGTTCACTAATTTCTCTTTGAAGTTCCTTTCCACATTATCTACTCATTTATTAAAACCTGTAAATTGCAATTGAATTATTGGCATTAAATTATCCTGTTTATCAACACATTCTTTCAAAGTACGCAACCCTTGCTTTATAGCATTAAATTTAACATTGCACACATTTTCATAGGATCCTAACTTTTCATTAAGCTCTGATTCGTTATGTTAGTCGACTTTGGCATTTAACAATCCTAAATTTGTTGTTTGGGCATTTAATTGAGAATTTACTGATTCTAGTTTTCCACTTAGTATATTTAGTCAAAACTCAAAATGTGACTAACTTAGACCAGTCAGGCATTCCCTTACTAACTTTCATAGCCATAGCTGGTTCTTGAGTTTCCTCGACTTGTCGTATGTTATCCATAATCTTGCAAGCTTTTAATCTTGTAAGCATTTAACTAACTGTAAGTATGGTATATACACTAGTGAAGTTCACTGAACAGTTTGTACCACTTTGTACTAAAACAATAAAGTTTTGTTTTATGCTCATTTGGCAGAGAATCTGCGCTGCATCGGTGAGCAGATGTGGAGGCAGGTCAGCACCAGTGAACAGCAGCTGGTGCCGGTGTCATCGGATGTTGGTTGCCGCGTCTGTGTCCCCACAATGTGTGTGTGAGAGCTCTACACTCCCTACTCCTGATCATCTTAATCACAGTGTTGTAGGTGTATTTCTTCTTAGATAAACACACTGGAATCTTCTTCTCTATTTCTCAATTCAAAATTTAGCTCCTTTAAATACTTACACATGTTCCATTGTCTCAGAGTAAATTCTTTGTCGTATTTGGTTTAGTTGCTATGGCAACATACAACAGCTTCTTTCCTAGTTTTTCGGTCTTAGAATTCCTAGGTTCCCCCCCCCCCCCCCCCCCCCCCAGTCCTTCCTCACCGGTAGCCACATTCTAATGGCTTTGGACAACGATTTAAGTGTGAAGTAGATACCCAAACTTCCATTCTTTTACAAGATGTCTTACTTGAGATGCTCGGCCAACCTTCCTTGCTGGCTAGCCTGCTGCTGCAAACTCTCTTTCACTTCTTCTACGAAGTATGCTGCTAGGTACAGGCATCTCTTAAGACTCTTTCTACTTATAAAAATAAGTATACATGCAACATTTCATTTGCTTCAACTAAAGATGTATATTTAAACTTCAGGCATATTACAAATCTCACTCTTCATATAAATATATATTGCTTCGTAAGCCTCCCGTGTCTCCAAATATTAGAAACAAACTAATTTACATATAAGAGAAAGTTGGCTTAAACACCATGCCCAGTCTCAACATGAACCTAATACACGTCTTCCCTTCAACAAGGCAAGAGTTTTTCTCAAGAATACCTTCTCAACAGTTCTTGTTATTATAACAATGGTCACTGACACAATTAGCACAGAACAACATAGAAGCCGGTGGTTCTTCCGTACACTTTCACTAAAACTCCATGGATCGCCCGACAAGTACTTGTCGTTGCCGTTCGACCGCTGCGTCTACATTCTTCTCACAACTGAATTTCAAACCTGCACACACAAACATGTAATGCGCAGTAGGTAGAATTCTATCATCCCACACTCACATCTAAAATATCGTGTGCTCAAAACCGTAGAAGGCTGAGTGATTCTAGAATTTGTGCAGAAATTCTTGAAACACTACAATACTACATAAAAAGAACTGTCAGAACAGCAGATGACAGGTTGAAATTCATTGGAATGAATCTTAAGAAAATGTAATTCAGCAAGAAAGTGGCTTATGAAAGGATTATAAGAAGAAATAGAGAAGATACAATGAAGAGCAGCACATTTCATCACATCATCATTTAGTAGATGTGAGAGTGTCATATGACGATGCTCACCAAACTCCAGAGGCAGTTGCAGCAAGCCAGGCATTGTGTATAACAGAGATGGTTATTGCTGAAACTCCAAGAGCATACATATGAAAAAGGGTCAGGTGACATATTACTTCCTTATACTTCGGGCTTGTGAAACGTCCACAACTATACAATGAGAAACATTAGAGCTTATATGGAAATTCACAGGCAATTGTTCTGCCCATGCACCTTTGCAAACGGAGCAGGGAGGGGAGCAAATGGTGGTACCACACGTACCCTCCAAAACACACTGTAAGGTGGCTTACAGAGTACAGATGTAGCAAAGATCCTGGGCTGCATTGCTATTACAGTACAAAGTAGATGGGAGACAAGACGATTCAGGTATTAAATTTCTGAATTTTGGTAACGTGTAAAAAAATTTTAAGGGGAAAATGAGGCATTATGAAAGAGCTGTGAATCCACTACTAAAAAGAAATCACGAAAGTCACGGCAACAGAAATTTCGCAGACACCAGCATCCTGCTAAAGACTCAAGCAGGAGAAACACCAAAAGTGCAGCTTGGGATCCAAACAGTAAGTGTTTCAACTACGGTGCCAGAGGCCACAGGTCAAGTGACTTAAGAGTGAGAATAATCAAAAGGTGAAAATGAATGCAAAAGCTGTTAAGAAGAGTATTAACAATAGAAAATTTAAAAAGTAAGAAGAAGTAGCTGAGAGACAGACAAAGACACTGCTAGTGTCTTTCCCTCTCAGCTGACTGGCGGTCACACGACAGTATGTCTGAGAGACAACAGGTGCTCAAGGATTGCAAGAAACCATTGTAATCTAGATAACATTTCTGAAAAACTGTCTCTTTCCAAGCGTATTTTACAGGTACTGTTGAGACTGATGATGTGAAAGTTGGAACATCCATTTATGTGATTCTGGAGACAATATGAACTCTGATATGGTAACAGACAATGATCTTCTACACTAAACTGAAATTTTAATAAAGAAGGGAACCAGAAGGGTAAGATCACTGTGTGTATCCATGTAGCAAAAAAACCAGGATTAGATGTTGACAGCACTGTTAGTGACAAAGCATAGAAGATTTGATGACTAATTACATTCAGTAGAGAAAGAATAACAACTAACATAGGAGACCCAGAAGACTGTCACCAGGAGAGAAAGGAACTACTGACAATCAGGTCCAGCTGCAACTTAATGAATAAAAGAACCATGTTCACCCAAATACCCAAGCCAGGGTGTTGATGTAAAACAGGAAAAATCAAAGGTATCGTGTCTGGACAAATAGCAGAAACTTAAAATCATGGTGAAAGAGCATTTCCCATAGCCTCTTGCAGAAGATTTTTAGATTAAACTACAGGATGCCTGCATGTTTAACACACTAGACCTTAAAAATGGATTTCACATGTTTATGTTGAAGAAGAAATCCAAAAGTATACTTCATCTGTGACAGTTCCAGTTCAAGGAAGTTTCATTTGGATTGTTACATTCACCTCCATTTCGCCAGTGTTTTAACATTGTTTTTTGGGCATTGCCTTGAGGGAAAATATTTTCATTTACATGACAGATAATACCAGCAAAGAGTTAGGATGTGACTTTTCGGCAGCTTGCTTTGGTGTTTAAAACCACAGAAGAATGAGGCTTAGAAATTAATTTTGTGAAATAGTATTGCTTTAAGAGAACCTGCTCAGATGGTAGAAGCTGTTCACAGCTTTCCGGAAGCAATATGAAGTTTCCTAGATCTACATCATACTCTGTAAGCCACCTAAAGGTGTGTGGTGGAGGGTACTTCTAGTACCACTAACTGATCCCCCTTATCTTATTCCACTAGTGTGTGGAATGTGGAAAGAATGTTTGTCAGTGAGTCTCTGTATTAGCTCTAATTTCTCAAATTTTTTGTCAATGCCACTTCGTGAGCTGTATGTGGAAAGAATTTAATATGTTGCCCAACTCTTCCCGGAAAGTTGTTCTCTCAAAATTTCGACAGTAAACCTCTTCATGATGCACAACACCGCTCTGCCAATGGACTTTGTTTAGCCTCTCTTTAATGCTCACATGCTGGCTAACTGATCCTGTGATGAAATGTGATACTCTTCGTGTCGTCTTCTCTCTCTCTCTCTCTCTCTCTCTCTCTCTCTCTCTCTCTCTCTCTCTCCCTCCCCCCTACTCCCCTATCAGTCCTACCTGGCTACCTGGTAAAGATCCCATATTGATGAACAATACTCACAAATCAGTCAAACAAGTGCCTCATAATCCATTTCCTTTATGGATGAGTTACTTTTCCTTACGATTATTCCTATGAATCTCAGTCTGGCATCTGCTTTTCCTACTATTTTCTTTATGTGCTCACTCCACTTAAGCTTGCTTTGGATTAGTTTTCTCCTAGATATTTTACAGTATAGGGTCAATCCAAATGAAGTGGTCCAATAAAAATTAAGTTGGTTGCTTGACCATTTTTAAATATTTTAATTTTTTATGTGTGATTACCATATAACAGAGAAGTTTGAAACAGTTTTTTAAAAAATTTACCTTTCACCTTCACTGAATGGTGACCATTTCATTTGTAAGTGTGCAACGATGTTTCAGTTTACAGACATTAGCAAAAACATGAATATCTTTGCACTGGGTTAAATTACATTGCAATTGACATGATTGTTTTTAGAAAAGTGTCCTCTACAACATTGTCTATTACACAAAATAACCTAAATTCAAAAATAACCAGTCAAAATTACCTCCAAAGTTTGGTATCAAAATTTTCAAAAATCCACTTTATAGGCCCAAAAATAACAAACAAGGAGTGATTTATGAGAGTCTATGTTTTTCCTATAGTTTGATATCTTACACTACTAGCCTCATATAGAGCAAGAACACTTACAAATGTTTCCTTAATTTTTTATGAATTTTTGAAATTTGAAAATTTTCATTTTTTGTAAAGTTTGGGTTAGTTTATCACAGGTGGGACTAAATATAAAAATATGATTTTTACACAGTTTGTACTCCTATATGATAGCTACGTACTGTAAAAATTTCAACATTGATATCTGACTGTGAACAAAGATATTAATTTTTTAAAATGAGGAGATAATTTACATTACTCTACAACTGATCTTATGGCTGTTGCCTATTCATGTGTGATATTGGAGGGATATAATCAATTATTATTGAAGTAAGGTACTGAATTATATACGAAAAGTGCAAACATCAATGAAATTAACATTTACATTATTTTGATATACTTAAAATAAATATTTTCAATTATCATCCTTCGAGATGCAACTGTTCCTAAACCTGCTGGTGAATGTTAAGAACACTTATTTCTTCAGACAGCTTCTGTGATATAGAATAAGACCTCCCAGTTGCCGTGGTAAGTTCAAGTACTGAAAGTTTCCTTAAAACATTTTTCATTGGTATCCAAACTGTCAATGGTAGATTTCTTGAATGATGATCTTGGGCCAGCAGGGTGGTAAAAATGCACAAAAACATCATTGTTTTCCAAAAACATCATTGTTTTCCACACTTATTCTTTCAAGCTCTGCAAGCCACCACTGTCCATCATATACACATGCCACTTCGTCATTCAACGTTAAAGACAGAGATGTAATTTTACTGACACAATGATCCTCATAAATTTCTGTTTCTGATGTTACATATCACTGAACTAAGTTTTCTGCAATGCCAAGGAATTTGCGGAAATGCCTTGCTAATTTTATCGCTATACGGTTTTCAAATCTGGTTTGTAGTAGGTTTCTCCTGATACAGGCAGTCTAAAAAAATCATCAGATTAGCATTTTAGATTGAGCCCAACTACCCGAATAACTTGAAGAAACGTCTACAATGAATGAGCTCCCCAAGGTGGATTCCAAAATACGTGTGACACCGCCACACCAACTGTTTAAGGTTAATAGGTTGACCAATTAAAACAAATATGGGGAAATTCTTGATAAAACCATAACAGGGCAAGAGTCCTAACACATGGAGGAGGGGGGGATGAGGAGGAGGAGGAAGTGAAGAAAAAGACATATTATTAGAACATAGTTTCAAAAACCTACGATCAAAAAATATTAGCCTGAACTGCACATATTTACTATATGTCACAGTATGCTTTTACAATTGTTGCCACTGTTTCTGGTGTATTTTCTGCAATTTTTTTTGTTGCCATTTTCTCAACATACATCACGTCAACTGCAGCTCTGAGTGGGTTCTCTGGAAAGCTTGCAGATACTTTTAGACACAGGGAGGGGGGGGGGGGGGAACACACACACACACACACACACACACACACACACACACACACACACAGAGAGAGAGAGAGAGAGAGAGAGAGAGAGAGAGAGAGAGAGAGAGAGAGAGAGAGAGAGGGGGGGGGGGGAGACACAGAGAGAGAGAGAGAGAGAGAGAGAGAGAGAGAGAGAGAGGGGGGGGGGGGGGGGGAGACAGACAGACAGAGAGAGAGAGAGAGAGAGAGGGGGGGGGGGAGACACAGAGAGAGAGAGAGAGAGGGGGGGGGGGGGAGGGAGGGGACAGAGAGAGAGAGGGGGGGAGACACAGAGACACAGGAGAGAGAGAGAGAGAGACAGGGGGGGGGGAGACACACACACAGAGAGAGAGAGAGGGGGGGGGACAGAGAGAGGGGGGGGACACAGAGATATTTTTTTTTTTTTTTTGGGTTGGGTTTAAGGGCGCTCAACTGCTGAGGTCATTAGCGCCCAGTCACTGTTGTTAAAGCACATGGAACCCGGTAAAACTCAAGGGGATGGAGGGGACACCAGAAGGACCTGACAAAGATGCAGACGAAATAAGTAAAAAGATTAAATGTCTTTGGACAAGCCAGTTAAAGTTATAAAACGCAGAATACGAGCAGCTGCTCGAGCGTCATCAGCTAAAACATCCGGTAAAGTAGATGGCAGGGACAGGACAACACGAAATTGACTAAAACGGGGACACGACAATAAAACATGGCGCACTGTTAATGCCTGACCACAAGGGCACTGCGGGGCTGGGTCACCGGAGAGCAGGTAGCGGTGGCTAAACCGGCAATGCCCAATCCGCAACCTGGTCAGAAGGACCTCCTCGCGCCGAGATGATCGGGAGGATGTTGTCCAAGCAGTTGGTAGCGGTTTCACTGCCCGGAGCTTGTTTCCTTGGAGGGATGACCAAGCATCCCACCACAACGACACAAGCCTCTTACAGACATCCCCACGAACGTCGGATGACGGGGCACAATGGGAGGCTGGCCGAGGCAGGAGGACTGCAGCCTTGGCCGCAGCATCTGCAGCCTCATTCCCAGGCACTCCCACATCTCCGGGAACCCACAGAAAGCTGACAGAACCACCGTTATCAGCGAAATAATGGAGGGACTGCTGTATCCGTTGAATCAAGGGATGGACCGGATAGGGAGCTCCAAGGCTCTGAAGAGCACTGAGTGAGTCAGAGCAGAGTACATATGATGAATGGTGGTGGCGGCGGGCATACTGAACGGCCTGATGGAGAGCAAAAAGCTCGGCCGTAAAGCTGGAACATTGGTCGAGGAGCCGGTATTTAAATGTGGCGGCCCCGACGACAAAGGCACAGCCGACACCATCGTCAGTTTTGGAGCCATCGGTGTAAATAAAGGTGTGACCGGCAAGTCGAGCACGAAGTTCGGCAAACCGTGAGCAATACATTGCAGCCGGAGTACCATCCTTCGGGAGTGAGCTGAGGTCGAGATAAATATGAACCGGAGCCTGGAGCCAAGGTGGTGTCGGGCTCTCACCCTCTCTGAAGGTGGTAGGGAGGGCAAAATCCAATTGTCGAAGCAGGCGACGGAAGCGGACTCCGGGGGGCAGCAGGGCAGACACATACAACCCGTACTGACGGTCGAGAGAATCGGCGAAGAAGGACTTGTAAGAGGGGTGGTCAGGCATAGACGACAGCCGGCAGGCATACCGACACAGCAGTACGTCGCGCCGGTAGGTCAACGGCAACTCGGCAGCTTCAGCATAAAGACTCTCGACAGGACTAGTGTAGAAGGCTCCAGTCGCAAGACGTATCCCCTGATGGTGGATGGAGTTGAGCCGGCGTAAGAGGGACGGCCGAGCGGACGAGTAGACGAAGCTCCCATAATCCAGCTTCGATCGGACTATGGACCGATACAAGCGAAGCAGGACAGTGCGATCCGCTCCCCAAGATGAACCGCTAAGAACTCTGAGGACATTAAGGGAACGTGTACAACGGGCCGCCAAATAAGAGACATGTGGAGACCAACACAGTTTCCTGTCCAACGTGAGCCCTAGAAACTTAGTTGTGTCCACGAATGGGAGAACAACGGGACCGAGATGTAAGGATGGCGGAAGGAACGCTTTATATCGCCAAAAGTTGATACAAACCGTCTTTTCTTCAGAGAACCGGAAGCCATTTGCCACGCTCCATGAGTAGAGGCTGTCTAGACAACGCTGAAGGCAGCGCTCCAGGAGGCATGTTCTCTGGGCACTGCAGTAGATCGCGAAGTCATCGACAAAGAGAGAGCCTGAGACATTAGGTGGAATGCAATCCATAATTGGATTGATCGCGATGGCAAAAAGGGCTACGCTCAAGACGGAGCCCTGAGGCACTCCGTTCTCCTGGAGGAAGACGTCGGACAATACGGAGCCCACACGTACCCTAAACTTTCGATCCGTTAAAAAGGAATCAATAAAAAGGGGCAGGCGACCGCGTAGGCCCCACCTGTGCATAGTGCGGAGGATACCTCCTCTCCAACAGGTGTCATAAGCCTTCTCCAAGTCGAAGAACATGGCTACCGTTTGGCGCCTTCGCGAAAAGTTGTTCATGATGAATGTCGACAAGGTCACGAGGTGGTCAACAGCGGAGCGGCGGCGACGAAAGCCGCATTGGACATTAGTAAGTAGCCGTCGAGATTCAAGAATCCAGACTAACCGAGCATTAACCATGCGCTCCATCACCTTACAGACACAGCTTGTAAGAGAAATGGGGCGGTAACTAGAAGGAAGGTGTCTATCCTTCCCGGGTTTGGGTATAGGAACAACAACGGCGTCACGCCTACGCATGGGGACTTGACCTTCGGTCCAGACGCGATTGTAGGTACGGAGAAGGAAGCTTTTGCCCGCCGGAGAAAGGTGTGCCAGCATCTGAACGTGAATGTCATCCGGCCCCGGAGCAGAGGACCGGGACAGTGCAAGCGCACGTTCGAGTTCCCGCATAGTAAAGGGGGCATTATAGGTTTCCAGATTCAGCGAGTGGAAGGAAGGTCGCCGAGCCTCTTCTGCCTCTTTCCTGGGAAGGAAGGCAGGATGGTAATGGGCGGAGCTTGAAACCTCCTCGAAAAAGCGGCCAAAGGCGTTGGAGACAGCCACCGGATCAACAAGGACCGCATTACCTGAGGTCAGGCCAGGTACCGAGGAGTGGGCCTTAATGCCCGACAGCCGGCGCAGGCTACCCCAAACGGCGGAAGAGGGAGTAAAACTGTTAAAGGAACCGGTGAAAGAGGCCCAACAAGCTTTTTTGCTGTCTTTGATGACTCTACGGCATTGCGCTCGGAGTCGTTTGTATTCAATACAATTCGCCATCGTAGGATGGCGGCGAAAGGTGCGTAAAGCACGTCGTCGAGCACGGATAGCGTCCCTACAAGCCTCGTTCCACCAGGGGACGGAAACGCGACGTGAAGAAGTAGTACGAGGAATGGAAAGTTCGGCAGCATGGATGATAACAGCCGTGAGGTATTCGACCTGACTGTCACAACTGGGAAAATCGTGGTCCGGAAAGGTCGCCAGGGATGAGTAAAGTCCCCAGTCAGCTTTCAGTATGTTCCAGCTCGAAGAACGTGGGGATGGGGTGTGGTGCAGGAGACGAACGACACAGGGGAAGTGGTCGCTTGAATAGGTGTCAGAAAGGACATACCACTCGAACCGACGGGCAAGAGTGGTAGATGTTACCGAGAGGTCCAAGTGGGAGTAGGTATGAGTGGAGTCCGAAAGGAAAGTCGGGGCGCCGGTATTGAGGCAGACAAGATTGAGATGGTTTAAGACATCTGCCAAGAGTGAGCCTCTTGGACAGGATGCAGGAGAGCCCCAAAGGGGATGATGGGCATTGAAGTCGCCAAACAATAAAAACGGCGGGGGAAGCTGAACGATCAGGTGCATCATGTCAGCCCGACTAACAGCAGACGACGGTGGAGTGTAGATGGTACAAACTGAAAAAGTAAAAGCAGAAAGAGTAATGCGGACAGCTATTGCTTGGAGTGGGGTGGTCAATGGTATAGGATGGTAATAGACGTCGTCCCGAATGAGCAACATGACCCCACCATGAGCTGGGACACCGTCCACAGGGGTGAGGTCATACCGCTCCGAGGTATAGTGGTTAAAGGCAATACGGTCCGTCGGGCGCAACTTGGTTTCCTGGAGTCCAAGGACGAGCGGACAGTGCAGGCGGAGGAGCAGTTGTAATTCCTCCCGAAGAGATCGAATACCTCTTATGTTCCAATGAAACAACGCCATCGCTAGTCAAAAAGTTGGGGAAACGAGACGGGGAAAGAGCTGGTCACCTCGACGGCCGCGGAGGGCCAGGGTGCGAGGGAACAACGCTACAACCGACGGGAGGCGGATCCGGTTCCATCGACTGGTCGCCAGCTGCGGCCGCTGTCCCTGGTTGTGTAGGAGGGGCAGCATCATTTGCCGACGGAAGGCCAGCTGAGCGCCTGGCAGCAGAGCGTCCCGGCGAAACTGAGGACGGCCGGGAGCGGCGACTCACGGATGGAGCGTCGGTCGAAACGCGCCGGGGTGGAGAAGGGGATAGAGACTTCTTCTTGGAGGCCTTCTTGGAAGGCCGAGGAGGCACAGGGATGGTGGGCTGGACCCGAAGAAGGTCCTCACGCGCGGGGTCCGTTTTGGAACGCCGGACCTCGGAAGCCGGGGTCCGGAACGTTTCCCCGATGGACGCCTGAGAAGAGGATCGCTTCTCAGGTGGCGTGTGGGGAGGAGGAGGAGGAAGGGTGGCCCCTGGGGCAGAGGGGGTGGGGGCCACGGGGGAGGAGGATTTGGAAGGGAGGGATTTGGGAGGTGGAGGCAGAGCCCCCTGATGGGCAGAGGAGGCGGAGGGGGGACAGGAGAGGGGTGAGGATACCGCGGAAGGAGTGGACACAACTGAGGCAAACGAAGTGCTCAATGGCACGGGATGGAGGCGGTCATACTTCTTCCTGGCCTCAGAATAAGACAGCCGATCCAAAGTTTTGATTTCTTGTATCTTCTTCTCCTTCTGATATGCGGGGCAGTCTGAGGATCTAGGCGAGTGGACGCCAGGACAATTAACGCACAGAGGTGGTGGGGTGCATGTATGTTCCTCATGAAGAGGACGTCCACAATCGCCACAGAGGGGCTCAGCCTCACACCGTGACGACATGTGCCCAAAGCGCAAACACCTAAAACAGCGCATAGGAGGCGGAACGTAGGGTCGCACGTCACACCGGTAGCACATTACCTTTACCTTCTCTGGGAGAACGTCCCCCTCGAAGGCGAGGATAAAGGCCCCAGTGTCGATGCGACGGTCTTTGGGGCCGCACTGGACTCGCCGGACGAAATGCACGCCTCGGCGCTCCAGGTTGGCCCTGAGCTCCTCATCAGATTGTAGCAGGAGGTCACGATGAAAAATAACCCCCTGCGTCCTATTGAGTGCCAGATGTGGGACAATGGAGACTGGGATGTCCCCTAGGCGGTCGCACGCCTGGAGCGCCGCCGACTGTGTGGCGGACGTGGTCTTGATAAGAACGGACCCTGAACGCATCTTGCTGAGAGCCTCGATTTCCCCGAAGATGTCCTCTATGTGCTGAACAAAGAACATGGGCTTGGAGGTGGCGAATGTCCCCCCATCGGTTCGAGAACAGACCAAATAGCGGGGGAAGTACTTCGCTCCAAGCCGGCGGGCCTGTCCCTCCTCCCATGGAGTGGCCAAGGGGGAAGGGGCAGGAGAACCAGAACTAGAAACGGTACCTTTTCTTTTGAAAGACTCGGCCGCAGAGCGACCCGATACGTGGTGACATTTCATCTGCGAAACGTCCGCCCCGATACCACCCACTCCGACCAGGGGCTCTCCCCACGGGCGCCACCCAGCCGCAGCAAGGGCCACCTGGCAGGATGACCATTGCCGGGAGTCCTGATGCCCCAAGGGGACGGGCATCTACTCCTTGGCCGACGTGGGGAGGGTGCAGCTCAGGTATCGGCAGTACGATCCCTGTGTTGTCAGGGGGCTACAACCTAGAGGGTACATGACGACCCCACCACAACGGGCTGGCTACCGTGCTGGATTTCTGGTGCCATGGAAAGTCCATCATGATCGCTGGTGCAGATGGAGACGCACTATGGGCGTAACTGCGACAACCCAAAAGGCGTTTAGGCCCAATTTGAGTAATAATGGGTATGGTTACAACGCCGGTGCAATGCTGAGTGCCAAGGTCTGAGTGCACTTAGGACCAGTGGTACACCACGTAAGGTGTCCTTCCCCAAAAGGCTCGTACTTCTGTAGAAATTTAGAAAAATGGAGGTCAAACCCCAGGGGGGACTATCACATGGAAGGCCGAAACGGTTGAAACTCCTTTTAGTCGCCTCGTACGACAGGCAGGAATACCTCGGGCCTATTCTTACCCCGGACCCGCAGGGGGGGGGGGGGGGGGGGGGAGACACAGAGAGAGAGAGGGGGGAGACACAGAGAGAGAGAGGGGGGAGACACAGAGAGAGAGGGGGGGAGACACAGAGAGAGAGGGGGGGGGAGACACAGAGAGAGAGGGGGGGTGAGACACAGAGAGAGAGGGGGGGTGAGACACAGAGAGAGAGAGGGGTGAGGCACAGAGAGAGAGAGGGGTGAGGCACAGAGAGAGAGAGGGGTGAGGCACAGAGAGAGAGAGGGGTGAGGCACAGAGAGAGAGAGGGGTGAGGCACAGAGAGAGAGAGGGGTGAGGCACAGAGAGAGAGAGGGGTGAGGCACAGAGAGAGAGAGGGGTGAGGCACAGAGAGAGAGAGGGGTGAGGCACAGAGAGAGAGAGGGGTGAGGCACAGAGAGAGAGAGGGGTGAGGCACAGAGAGAGAGAGGGGGGTGAGACACAGAGAGAGAGAGGGGTGAGACACAGAGAGAGAGAGGGGTGAGACACAGAGAGAGAGAGGGGTGAGACACAGAGAGAGAGGGGTGAGACACAGAGAGAAGGGGGGGAGAAATATACAAGGTGTTCATAAAATCCTTTTACAAATTCTAAATTTTATTACAATGGCAGTTGTCAAAATATTTCAACAAAATTTCTTTTATTGTAATCACTGTTTGCCAAAGGTTTTATATATACTAAAATTTTGTGTTTCAGATACTCTGTTGATGGAAGGAACTGAACTTCTATAAAATAGTATCTATTCAAGAGAAGGTACTATGCGTGTCCTGGTTTATTGAGACAAAATCGTATGTTCAGACTCGAGGAAACTTCAGAATGAAGTATGGATTAGATCCACCATTGCACCCTTCAATCTGTGTATGGCACAAAAAATTTATGGAGATAGGGACAGTGTTGGATAAAGGGAGGAGCGGGCGACCAAGAACATCTGAGGGAAACATTGATTCCGTTTTAAACATCTTCACTCTTTCACCAACAAAGTCCATCCGCACTGCTGCCAGACAGTTGCCACTACCATGTTCAACTGTGCATATGCTGGAATGCCTTTCAGAGGATGAAGCATTCCTCAATTGAGTTTGTTGCAGTGTCAAGGCAACTTTTAATGTTTCTGGGACATTAAACAGACACAATGTGAGAATCCGGGGATCTGAACACCCCTATGTGACTAGGGAGCTTCAGTCCAAAAGTGACAGAGTGGTGTGGAATCATGTGCAACCGAATAATTGGTCCATTTCTCTTCAATGAGTCAACAATTACTGGAGAGGTTTACCTCAACCTTCTCACCGAATATGTAGCACCACAAGTGATTGACTTACAACCAACTATCATTTTTCAGCAAGATGGTGCACTACCACCTTGGGGACTGCATGTTCATCAGATCCTCAATGAAACATTTCCTGGCAGATGAATTGGGAAGGATGGGTCAATTCCTTGGCCACAGCGTTTGCCAGATATCACTCCCTTGGACTTTTTTTAATGGGGGTATGTAAATGATATCGTGTCTCAAACACAGATATGCTGACTTGAAGCAAAGGATTCATAATTCCATTGCCACCATTGATGATGCTATGCTACAGCAAACATGGCAAGAGGTCGAGTACTGTCTTTATGTGCTTCGTGCAACTGAAGGCGCCCATACAGAGGTCTATTAAACACTGTCAAAAAAACTTGTATAAACACTGATTACAATAAAAGAAATTTTTAAGTTGTAAAGGGACTTTATGGACACCCCGTAAATAAAATACATACAAACTTAGGAAGAATAAATATGTCATGACAGCACTGCCATCTATGAGTGAAGCCACGCATTATTCAGACTACTACACCATAAAACCCTTGGGCAAAACTGTTCCTATGGATTGAAAGAACCAAAGTTACACTCATTTACAAAAAAGGGGGCAATGGAACTGATCCAGGGAACAGTTGTCCTGTAACCACAAGTTATGAAATGCATGTACATACATACTTTGCAAAGCACTAGAAGTGCCTCACAGAAGTCATTTAGGTTTCATTGCTCATCCGTGAAAACATTCATGCTGTCATTCTTTCAATTTGTTCCAATGTTAGGCATGTAATGGGTCCCCTTAGGAACATGGCTGCCAAGGAGGGGAAGGAATCCAGTGTGCAGTATGTGTGCATATTGAGGCGGAGTCATTCCAGATGTGGAAAGTGTGCTTCTGGAGGCCATGAAGAGTACAGGGAGCAGCCAACTGCAGGTGGTGGCTCATGTCTGTACCAATGACGTGTGTCGCTTTGGATTGGAGGAGATTCTCTCTGGTTTCGGGCAGCTAGCGGAAATGGTAAAGACTGCCAGTCTTGCTTGCGAGATTAAGGCAGAGCTCACCATCTGCAGCATCGTCGATAGAACCGACTGTGGTCCTTTTGTGCAGAGCCGAGTGGAGGGTTTGAATCAGGGGCTCAGGCAGTTCCAAGACCATGTAGGATGCAGATTCCTCGACTTGCGCTATCGGTTGGTGGGTTTCCGGGTTCTTCTTAATAGGTCAGGATTCCATTACCCACAGAAAGCGGCTACATGGGATAGTGGGGGCTTTGTGGAAGGGACGAGGTGGCTTTTTAGGTTTGAGTGTCTCAGGAAACCACAGAAAGAGCATCCATCTAAAAGGGGGCAGGTAAAACACAGTAAGGTAGTTGCAGAAACAATCTGTATTGTAGTTTTAAATTGTCATCACTGTGTTGTGAACGAACCAGAGCTCCGAGCCCTAATAGAAAGCACTGGAGCTCAAATGGTTATAGGTATGGAAAGCTGGCTAAAGGTGGAAATAAGTTCAGCCAAAATTTTTTCAAAGAACCTAACAGTATTCAGAAAGGATAGATTAAATACAGTTGGTGGTGGAGTATTTATTGCTGTCAGAAGTAGTTTACATTGCAGTGAAATTTAATTACATAATTCCTGTGAAATAGTATGGGTAGAGGTTATACCTAACAATATGACTTGAAGGGAGGATATAAGATGAACATCAACAAAAGCAAAACGAGGATAATGGAATGTAGTCGAATTAAGTCGGGTGATGTTGAGGGTGTTAGATTAGGAAATGAGACACTTAAAGTAGTAAAGGAGTTTTGCTATTTGGGGAGCAAAATAACTGACGATGGTCGAAGTAGAGAGGATATAAAATGCAGACTGGCAATGGCAAGGAAAGCGTTTCTGAAGAAGAGAAATTTGTTAACATCGAGTATAGATTTAAGTGTCAGGAAGTCATTTCTGAAAGTATTTGTATGGAGTGTAGCCATGTATGGAAGTGAAACATGGACGGTAAATAGTTTGGACAAGAAGAGAATAGAAGCTTTCGAAATGTGGTGCTACAGAAGAATGCTGAAGATTAGATGGGTAGACCACATAACTAATGAGGAAGTATTGAATAGGATTGGGGAGAAAAGGAGTTTGTGGCACAACTTGACCAGAAGAAGGGATCGGTTGGTAGGACATGTTCTGAGGCATCAAGGGATCACCAATTTAGTATTGGAGGGCAGCGTGGAGGGTAAAAATCGTAGGGGGAGACCAAGAGATGAATACACTAAGCAGATTCAGAAGGATGTAGGTTGCAGTAGGTACTGGGAGATGAAGAAGCTTGCACAGGATAGAGTAGCATGGAGAGCTGCATCAAACCAGTCTCAGGACTGAAGACCACAACAACAACAACAACATGATTGAACTATTAATTGGATTGTTTTACCAACCCCCCGACTCAGAAGATATATGAAGACGGTATCTGTTCTTTCAGACATGTGTGCCCCGGTTGAGGCACACATTTTCAACTGTCCCCGTTGATATTTATCAACACCTGTCAGCAGCTAAAGGTCTGGATTTCACTGTAATTTCATTCTTCGAGAGCTGCAAGATCAACAATGGTATCTGTTCTTTCAGACATGTCCGAAAGAACAGATACCACTTTCATGTAGACAAGGCTTATCAGTCAATGATCTTATTCAGTACATATGCACTCACTTTGCCCGAACTCTTACAGGAATCGGTAAATGGACTGCTGCGAGTAATGAGTGTAGTGGGCAGGGGCACTACAAATGTAGTGTGTGGACAGTTAAGATGAAAAATGTGGGTCTCATGGGGAGCATACCAGAGATAAGTCCCTGCAGTCACAATATCATCTGTGTCCTCGGTGGCTCAGATGGATAAAGCATCTGCCATGTAAGCAAGAGATCCCTGGTTCGAGTCCCTGTCAGGGCACACATTTTCAACTGTCACCGTTGATATTTATCAATGCGTGCCAGCAACTAAATGTCTGGATTTCATTGTAATTTCAGAAGTTATATAGGTACCCCACTCATCTGATCACATAAGCACAGAAAAGATGTGGAATGATTTCAAAGAAATAGTATTGACGGCAATTGAGAGATATATACCACATAAATTAATCAGTGATGGTATTGATCCCCTATGGTACACAAAAGGGGTCAGATTGCTGTTGCCAAATCTACGAAAAAAGCATGCCAAATTTGAAAAACCTCAAAATCCCCAAGATTGGCAAAGTTTTGCAGAAGTTTGAAATATAGCACACGCTTCGATGCGAGATGCTTTTAATAATTTCCATAACGAAACACTGTCTCGGAATCTGGCAGAAAACCCACAGAGATTCTGGTCATATATAAAGAACACCAGTGGCAAGACGCAATCAATACCTTCACTGCACAACAACAACAACGGTGAAGTTACTGATGACAGTGCCACTAAGGCAGAGTTATTAAACATGGTTTTCCGAAACCCTTTCACCAAAGAAGACTATTCCTGAATTCCAATCAAGAGCAGCTGCAAGGATGAGAAACGTAGCTTATATCACTTAACAAAGGCAAGGCCTCTATTCCATATTGTATACCAGTCAGGTTCCTTTTAGAGTAACAGCTCGCTCACAGAAAGTTCCATACCTGAAGACTGGAAAATTGCTCAAGTCACACCAGTACCCAAAAAGGGAAATAGGAGTAATTCGCTGAATTACAGGCCCATATCACTAACGTCGATTTGCAGTAGGGTTTTGGAACATATGAATTACCTCAAAGAAAATGATTTACTGACACACAGTCAGCACGGATTCAGGAAACACCATTCTTGTGAAACACAACTAGCTCTTTATACTCATGAGGTAATGAGTGCTATCGCCAGGGGAAGTCAAATTGATTCCATATTTTTAGATTTCCAGAAGGCTTTCGACACCGTTCCTCACAAGCGTCTTCTAACCAAACCACACGTCTACGGAGTATCGCCTCAGTTGTGCAACTGGATTTGTGATTTTCTGTCAGAAAGGTCACAGTTCGTAGTAATAGACAAAAAGTCATTGAGTAAAATAGAAGTTATATCCAGTGTTCCCCAAGGAAGTGTTATAGGCCCTCTATTGTTCCTGATCTATATTAACGACAAAGAAGACAATCTGATTAGTCCTATAAGATTATTTGCAGATGATGCTGTCATTTACCGTCTTGTAAAGTCATCAGATGACCACGCTGAATTGAAAAATGATTTAGATAAGCTATCTGTGTGGTGCAAAAAGTGGCAATAGACCTTGAATAAGGAAAAATGTGAGTTATTCACTTGAGTACTAAAAGAAATCCACTGAATTTCGATTACACGATAAGTCACACAAATCTGAAGGCTGTAATTTCAACTAAATACTTAGGGATTACAATTACAAATAACCTAAATTGGAACGATCACATAGATAACATTGTGGGTAGAGCAAACCAAAGACTGCAATTCATTGGCAGAACACGCAGGAGGTGCAACAGATCTACTAAAGAGACTGCTTACACTACACTTGTCTGCCCTATTCTGGAGTATTGTTGTGCGGTGAGAGATCTACACGAGGTGTGACTGACAGATGACATCAAAAAAATTCAAGGAAGGGGGGGGGGGCTCGTTTTGTATTATCGCAAAACAGGGGAGATAGTGCCACAGACACGATACGTGAATTGCAGTGGCAATCATTAAAACAAAGGCGTTTTCATTGCAAAGGGATCTTCTCATTAAAGTTCAATCACCAGTTTTCTCTTCCAATTGTGAAAATATTCTATTGGCGCACACCTACATAGGGAGAAATGATCATCACGATAAAACAAGAGAAATCAGGGCTTGCACAGAAAAATTTAAGTGCTCGTTTTTCCCGTGCATTGTTCGAGAGTGGAACAGTAGAGAGACAACTTGAAGATGGCTCATTAAACCCTTTGCCAGGCTCTTAATTGTGAATAGCAGAGTAATCACGTAGATATAGAATATGCCCTGTTAGTCATATCCAATATGGCTCCTGCGAACTTTAAATATACTGTAAGATGGGATGCACCATGTTTTGCACACAGTTTCATCTGTACACTGATCATATGTGCCCAGTATTCTGGAAATGAACTGAATTGTGGTGCTTTCCCTGTGACTGAGGCTTTGTGATCATTACATTCCACATCCATGCAACTTGTTACACCAACAGAGCTGCACAAATTGACTGATTCAGAATGTGATTCATAGATATTATAGTAATAGGTACCACCATTCTGCATTTTGTGAAGCACACAATTTCGTATTTCTATACACTCAAAGCGAGTTGCCAACCTTTGCACTGTACAGAAGTCTTCAAACCTAACTGGATGTGTGTGCAGCTTTTTCAGATAGAACAGCATCATCTGCAAAAGTCTGGGATTACTGTTAATATTGTTTGCCAGGTTATTAATATACAAAATGAATAGTAATCATCTAAAACACTTCCTGGGGTTGTCTCAAATTACTTCTACCCCTGAAAATGACTATATAAGATAACATATTGCATCCTCCCTACCAAGAAATTCTCAATCCAGTCATAAATTTTGTTTGATACCCACTACAATCATACTTTTTTTTTAAAACATGAGAGTTTGGTTTTGCACGACTAATATTTTCGAAATTCATGCTGGTTGCTATGGATAACATCATTCTTCTTGAAACATCTCATTCTGTCTGACTTTACAACATGTCCTAGGATTCTTAAACAAATGGACATTAATGAGACTGGATGGTAGTTTTGTGGATTACTTCTTCTACACTTCTTGTAGACAGGTAGATCTGGTCTTTCCTACAACAACTGGGCACAGTTTTTTGTGCAAAAGATCTGCATTATATCATGGCTAAAATGGGAGCCAACTCTGCTACAATTTCTGTACAGAATGTGACATGGATTCCATTAGGCCCTGGAGCCTTGTTTAGTTTAATGTTTTTAGCAGTTTCTCAGTACTACTGGTACTAGTACCTTTATTGCTTATCTTTGAAGTGGTGCAAGACTGAAGATGGGGGAATAATTCTCTACCTTCTTTTATGCAGAAACATCTGGAAACGGACTGCAGCACTTCTGATTTTGGTTTACTACCTTTAATTTCAATTCCCATAGTACCCTGGAGTGTCTTGACATTAAATTTTGTGCCACTGACCCTTTACATACCAGCAAGTAATCTTTGATGGCTTTATGCATTACCCCTTTGACAGCTGTACATCTTTCAAATGGTATTTCTCCATCTATAACCCTATGCTTCATTTTACACTGATTATGCAGTACGCAGACTTCAAATACAAAATGCTATCAGGAGCAAAAGGACTACCTTCATATATTTTGAAAAGACGGTTTCCACAAATTCACAGTCATTTGATTATGGTTTTAGGGCGGAAAACTGCTATGGGCGTAAGCGTCCGTTCTGTGACTTGTGAAGGGGGAAAAAAAATTGAATCAGCAGCAATGGGAGTGAAACTCAAGGAAGAGGGAAACTAAAAACAGAAGGAAATCTTAGAAAACTGCTATTGAAGGGGGCTTGTTTACTTGGAAAGAGCTTCAAATGACCAATGTCATCTCACTGACACTAATAAACTCAAAGATGCCATCAGCGGAGCTCGTGTCATCTGCTAAAAGGGAAGATATATCAGGCGACAACTGTAAATGGGTGCATAGTGGATTACAATAGAGGCACTGAAGTAAAAGGTGTCTCACCGTCCACAGTTGAGAGTAGTGAGGACAAAGCAGGGGAGGATCGCCACTTGAAAGATGTCGATGGCTAAAAATACAGTGCCCACTCCGGAGTCTAGTTAAAATTACCTCCTCCTGACAATGAGGCTGGGACGAAGAGGTCCGAGCACAGGAAAGAGGTTTTATGTCATGTAATTTATTATTGGGAGCTGCAGACCAATGTGTGTGCCATAAAAGAGCAACACAATGACATGAAACACTCTTTAGATTGGCAAAAGGAACAAAGTGAACAGCGGGCCAAGGAAGAGAGACTGCAGCTTTCACCACTATATCACCTGCCTCATTTCCGCAGATACCAACATGCCCTGGGATCCAGAGGAATAATGCCCCCCCCCCCCCCCCCCCCAACTGGAACATGTGTAGGTAGGCAATCCTGAACGCGGTGAACCAGAGAGTGGACGGGATAAAGAGCTTGGAGGTTGAGAAGAGAGCTGAGCAAATTTGAGCATATATCCACTTATGACGACGGATGTATTGGACAGCCTGGAGAACAGCAGAAAGCTCCGCAGTAAAAACTGAACACTGGTTCGGAAGCCGAAATTTAACAGCAGTTTCATCAATAATATAGGCACTCCCAACACCACTGATGGTCTTTGAGCTGTCAGTATAAATAAATGTGGCATCCTCCATTTGTGTGCATAGAGCAGCAAACACCCGACAAACTATTGGGGGGAGAGGGCTATCCTTGGGTAGCTGGTAAAGGTCACAGAGAAGGCAAGTCCAGGGGCGAAGCCAAGGTGGTGCCATACCCCATTTCTCAAGACAGTTTTAGGAAATTGGAAGGAAAGGGAATGTATCAGTTGATGGAATTGGACTCCTGGTGGTGGTAGAGAGGAAAGGTGGTCCGTATACCCTAAATCCAAGGAGGCATAGAAAAAAAGGGCACGAGTCGGATGAGCACGCATGGAAGACAGATGACTAGCGTAACGACTCAGAAGGGCAGTTCACCAATTGGACAGCGGAGGTTCAGCAGTCTCAGCATAAAAGCTCTCCATGGGGCTAGTGTAAAAAGCTCCAGACACTAAAGGCAATCCACAGTAGTGGATAGAATCTAGACGCCGAAGAGCAGACACCATGCAGAGGAGTAAACTATGCTTCCATAGTCCAATTTCAAGAGCACTATGGTGCAATATAGGCAGAGGAGGACCACTTGGTCTGTTCCCCAGGAGATACCTCTCAGAACACGGAGGGTTTTGAGGGATCGCAGACAGCGAGCCGAAAGATATGAAGCATGGGAAGACCAGCACAGTTTTCTGTCAAACGTAAGTTCCAAGAATTTGGAGACATCTGCGAACAGAAGGTCGACAGGGCCTAGATGTAGGGAAGGTGGAGAAAACGCTATAGGACACCAAAAATTTACACAGAAAATCGGTAGCCGGTTTCGATGCTCCATGAGTAGAGGCGATCGAGACAACCTTGAAGGCGACATTCAAGAGAGCTGATCTGTTGAGAGCTGTAGTAGACTGTAAAATCGTCAACAAAGAGGGAGCCCAAGATGTCGAGAAGGAGACAATCCGTAATTGGATTTATGGCAATGGCAAACAGTACAACACTTTGCACAGAGCCCTGGGGCACCCCATTTTCTCAGGAGAGTGTAGTGTTCACCTGCACCTTAAATGTGCACTCTGTCAAAGTCACAGATGAAAAGGGGTAGCTGATCTCGAAAGCCCAAAGAGAATAGTTTGCGGAGGATGCCCGTCCTCCATCAGGTATCGTATGCCCTCTACAAACAAAAAAAAATATAGCTACCGTCTGGCATTCCCTGAGAAGATTGTTCATGATATAAGTGGAGAGAACAACAAGATAGTCAACTGCAGAACGATGCTTTCGGAAACCACATTGGGTAGGTGTTAAAAGGTTTCAGGGCTCCAGCCATCAGCCTAAACAGCAATTTACCATACACTCCAAAACCTTACATATGCTACTCATGAGAGAAATGAGGCAATAGCTAGAGGGGAGATGTTTGTCCTTTCCAGGTTTCAGAACAGGAATGACAATAGCTTCCTGCCATCTTCAGAGAAAGGTAATGACGGTCCAAATTTTATTATAAAGGTGGAGGAAGTAACGCCTACTACGGTATGATAAATGCAGCAACATTTGGACATGGATGCCATCTGGTCCTGGGGCAGAGAAGCAAGAGGAAGAGTGTGTGTGTGTGTGTGTGTGTGTGTGTGTGTGTGTGTGTGTGTGTGTGTGTGTTGGAGTTCCCACATAGAAAAAAATGGTATTATAGTATTATTGCTTTTGTGACTTTGAGAGGAGAAAGCAAGAGTTCGCACTTCCGCTGCTCATTTCTTCGGGAGAAAGGCTGGCAGATAATTTGAAGAGCTTGAAATCTCAGCAAAGTGTTGACCCAATGAGTTAGAAACTGCGATTTGGTCAACTAAAATATCTAGTGTGACAGTTAGCCCAGAGACCGGGAAGAAACTAGATACGCCGGATAACGGTCAAATTTGACTCCAAACTACAGATGAGGGAATGGAGGTGTTAAAGGATCTGGTAAAGAAGTCCCAGCTTGCCTTCTTGCAATCGTGGATGATGCGATGGCATGGCACACTTAAGTGATTATAGTGGATACAGTTGGCCAATGTAGGATGATGGTGGAAAATTCTAAGATCACGTCGCTGCTCACGTATCATGTGATGGCACGCCTCATTCCACCAAGGAACTGGAGGGTGTCAGGGTAAAGGGAAGGTATGAGGCATTGAATGTTCCGCAGCCATAAGAATAACTTCTGTAACAAACTTCCGTAACATGAGTAACCTGATCTTCGATGCTAAGAAACTGACGGTCATCAAATGTTGCTGGAGAGGAGAAAAGTGTACAATCGGCTTGGGAAAACTCCCAGCATGTTGGGTGCATGGATGGCAGTTGTGGCTGTAATCTAAGACCAACATGGAAAATGGTCACTCAAGTGTGTATAAGCAAGAGCAAACCATTCAAAGGGCCAAGCTAGCTGCACAGTACCAACTGAAAGGTCCAAATAAGAGTAGGTTGACATGAAGGCAGACAAAAAAGTGGGTTCCCCAGTGATGACGCAAACAAGATCTGCTTGGTGGAAAAGGTCAACCACTAGGGAGGCTTTCGAACAAGGACAAGGTCCCCAATGTGGGTGGTGGACGTTGCAAGTCCCCAACCAGCAAATAGGGGGATGGGAGCTGACTAAGGAGATCGTTTAGGTGACTTCTGCCACCGAATGAATCAGGATGACCAAATGTAGCGGGAAGACACCAAGTGTAGTGGATGGGTGCCAGGAGGAGCTGTATTAAATCTCGTCCGAGCTTTCCAAATGATTTATTGTTTCGAACAGCACCCCGTTCACCTAGGTCCTAATGACCCAGTGCAACACGCTGCGTTTCGGCCTTGTACGCCAGCAGAGTGTATCGTCGTCAGGATGCCAGGAGTTGTCTCAGCGGTCTGCATCCCTGCGGCCTCAGCAGTGCTCAGTGTGAGCCACGGGTGGCCAGCTGCATCCTTCTCGCTGGCGTGGCTGAGATCGCAGCGACGAACAAGCGCCCGTGATCCAGCGTCCAAATCTGCAGCCCTCGCCTCGAGATGTCTTCGGCGTGTGTCGGGAGTCAAGACGACTGCCTGCAGTAGCGAGCCAAAGAGTGGCCTGCCGCTGGCTGGCTGGCTGCGGACCCCACGTCAGCTTCAGAGGGTGAAACCAATGACCTGCTGTGGACTGGGACGCTGGCGTCCCATCTGTTGCTGCGTGTAGCTGATGGTGCGACACACCCCGCTGTACAGGGGAGCTGTCACACTTCAATGTCTTGTTAGAAAATCAGCATCTATTTATATGCGGCTGTGCACCTCTGTTTTGCTAACGCGCTGCTCCAAGTCACGTACTCTGTTTTGCTAACGCGCTGCTCCAAGTCACGTACTCGCCACACCCTGGTTGCGCCAGTGGGCCTGTTCTGCCAGTACCTTGCGCCATGTGAACTGCTGCATTTACACTTTTCAGTGATTCGACGGCCCTGTAGCCCCCATTCTACTTTGCAACTGTTGGTATGCGTAACTCACTGCAATCCGGCCCTCACCTGGTTGTAACTTGTGCTCAGAATATCGGACAAAACTAACTTTCCCTATCCTAAACAGTGGTGCCACTAGAGATGAAGGAGATTGGCTCTTGCCATTGGTGTGGACGAAGGAATGTATATGGTACAGAGAGAGAAGGTGTATTAGAAAGGGAAAGATGTACAGCAACAGCTTGGAAGGAACTGTTGAAGGTGATCATGTGATCGTATTGTGGAGAAGAATCATTAATCCCCATGTGCTGGAGTGCCATCAACAGAGGGGAGATCAGACCAGACTGATTAGAAATGAGAGAAGACAAAATGATCATAGGGACATAGCTTTGTTTCCTGAAGACAGAAGATGACCGGGAAGTAGGATCGTAAGATGATCGACAGTTCATCCCAAGGGTGGACAGGAGAGGGAAAGATCTCACCACGGATGCCATCAACTCAACGACCGCTGAGACCCAGCGGCTGACTGCGTGGAACGGCATTCAGCCAAAGGCAGAAGATCCCGATCCATAGGTTGTTTGGGAGCAGCTGCTGCTGCCAGTGATCAGCCACTAGCGGTGTGTCTTCGTGACATGGACGATGGCCGAGTGTGGCTACCGCTGGGTGGCACAGTAGAAGAGACATGCTGTGGTGGAGAAGGAGAGGAACTTTGTTTCTTATGAGCCTTCTTGGAAGCAGGACATTGAGGTGAGGGAGGAGTCGATGATTGTTGACTATGAGGTGTGGGTACATAAAAAGTCTTCACAAGTAGGCTTATTTTTGGAAGTCTGGGCATCCAATTTTGGGGCCCATGATTTAGCAGGAGCCGATGAAAGATCAGCCTGAGAGTGAGTGGAGATAGTGGGGAAGTTGAACGGGCAATCTTTGGGCTGGCCAATCTGACGACCGTGGCACTACAGGTGAGATCACAAGCCTGTGTGGCTACCTCCTTACTCGTTACTAGGTCAAGGAGCGGCGAGGACAGTGCTATATTACCCACTGGGAGCACAATGTGCTTTCTGCTGGTGAATAACTTACAAGCAGCAAAAGTAGACACCTTTTCCTTCACTCGGATTTCCTGAATAATTCATTCATCTTTAAAAATAGGGCAATCTCTAGAGGAAGCGGCGTGGTCGCCCATACAGTTGATGCAATGAGGGGACGGAGGTGGACAATCACCCTCATTGGCATCCCTGCCACAGGTAATGCATTTGGCCATATTGGAACACAACTGGCTGATATGATTAAACCGCTGACACCGATGGCAGTGTGTAGGGTTGGGGATGGAATGGAGAACTGAAATTATCTCATATCCTGCTTTAATGTTCCATGGAAGTTGAACTTTGTCAAACGCAAAGAAGAAAGTGCGGGTCGGTACCAATTCCTTTTCAACCCTTTTCATGACTCCATGTACGGCCATTACGCCCTAATCAGACTGGTAATTTTGAATTTCCTCATTGGATAATCAGTTGAGTGATCCAGTATAAACCACCTGCGTGATGAATTTAAAGTACAGTGCACTTCTACCTGGACAGGGAAGATGTGTAGCAGTGTAGTCCGAAGCAATTTATGTGCCTGGAGGGCACACTCTGTTTCTAACAACAACGTGCCATTTCGTAACTTGGGACAAAACTTTACAGGACCTGTAACTGTGTCGACACATTTCTGAATAATGAAAGGATTGACTGTGGAGAAGTCTTGACCTTCATCAGACTGAGAAACAACTAGGAACTTTGGCAATGACTGAAGAATTGTCCATGGCTGAGACTCGTCTAGCTTCCTCTTGTGGGCAAAAGTTGTAGAAGTAGAAGAAACCATTGCAAAAGTACCCCCCAGCATTATCAACATCGCCGACGGTGCGCTCCTTCCTAATGGGAGCCCTCACTGAGGGCACTCCTGCCTCAGGTGAGAAATGGATGGCGGGACCAATTGGCATGTTCGGAAGGTACCAGCTCGAGTAATCACCCCTCTCTGGGCCTGGCCTTTACCAGGGGGTATGTACGTGTCCTGTTTGTCTACCCGGGGCAGGGAATTATGCGTTACCCCATCACCAGCTACGCGTGGGAACGCTTGGGTTGGCCTTCAGGCACACAAAGGGTAAAAAGAAGGAGAAAGGGAGGAACAAAGAAAAGGAAATAAGAGAAGAATTCTGAAATGCCGCAGCAGAGAAGAAGATAAAGAGAAGAATCAAGGGAAAAAAGAAAGTAAGGATAGAGACTTTCCAATATAGAGATAAAAGAACAATATAGAGATAAAACAATATAGAGATAAACAATATAGAGATAAAAGAACAGACAAGTAATTTGGCAGATTTTAATGGGTTTACAACAACATTATTAAATGATGATCTGGACAGTCACAAGCATCCATCTCCAGATATACGCACAAAACATAGTCCCAGAGAGAGAGAGAGAGAGAGAGAGAGAGAGAGAGAGAGAGAGAGAAGGGGAAGGGAAGGGGCATGGAGGGCAGGGAGGGATGCGGAAAGTAGCCCGGAAAGGAAAGAGTTGCACTAGCTTGGGGTCCCGTGTTCACCACACATGTATCCACAAAAAGAGTTGTGGACCCCTATGTGGGGAGGGGGGAGGGCGGGGGGGGGGGGGGGGGGGGCGGGGTACAAACTGCGTGCCCTCACACAAAATACTCCAAAGGGCGATGGTCAAGTTTTTAAGATTTTTGAAAATCTCTCTACAGGTACAAGTAATTTGGCAGATTTTAATGGGTTTACAACAACATTATTAAATGATGATCTGGACAGAAGTTCATTTACAAACACTTAAGTAAAATGCACTGCATCACCTAGCTATTCATCTGTGCTACAGCAAAGACTTAGATGTTATGTTACACTGCCGGAAAAAAATGATAGTGCACCCTTTCAGAACTTTCCAGTTCACTCAACATTTATTGTTGCAATGGTGCATATTGAGTACATGAAATGATTACATTTACAGATCAACAGCCCAAGTGGTTCTGAGGTACCAGTTATCGACCCATAAAAAGTTGCTGCATGTTTTGCAGAGCACATTGAGTTTCACAAGCAGTGTACGAGCAAGCATTATTATGTTGGAACAACACATCACCCTCTTTTGCAAGAATGACTAAAGAAGGAGTCTAACAATATTCTCCATGTATCAAGTGCTGGTTAGTGTCTGCTACAGAAACACCAAAGCTGAATGAGAATTGTCGCTTATTGTAGCCCAGAACACACAATGCCTGGGATGGGGCCAGTGTATCTTGGACAAATGCACTCTACTAGACAGTGCTCACCAGGCCTACTTCATACACACAAATGGCCATCACTTGCATACAGCCAGAATCTGCTTTCACTGCTGAAGACCATGGCACACCATTCCATCTTTCAAGTGATCCTCTGATGTCACCTGTCAAGCAATGCACGTCCATACTGTGACGTTAGTGGAAGATGGGCTAGAGGTGTGCATGACCGTAGTCTAACTGCTGATAACCAGTTCACAACAGTTCGTCTTGACATGCCTGGGCTCACAAGCCCTCTTATTTGTGCTGTGGGAAGTGAATGATCTTCCACTGCTGCCCTTACAATACGACAACCCTAGTGGGGATCTGTGCAGCGTGGTCATCCAGAACGTCTACAGGTGTGAAAATGTTCCCATGACCACCAATATCGACATCATTATACAACTGGTGCAGGACTGGAAGGATTATCCCACCACTTGGAAGATGTCGAATTGACTTTCAAACTGACTCAGTAGGCCGTAGGAAAGAAGAACACATCTCTGTGGCATGGTTGCATCCTTGCTTCAAACATTTATACCACCACTGAGCCTTTTGGCTGAGAGCATCCCCTACTAAAGGGTAGACACTGATGGTGCTCTGGTAGCTATGCCACTAAACTATCTGTTGGCGAATGATGTTGCAACCATTATCGTGTTGTGGTGTCAGACACCGCCGAATGTATCAGGATGACCAAATGTAGCGGGCAGACACGAAATGTAGTGAGTGGGTGCCAGGTGGTGCTGTATTAAAACTCGGCAAGAACTTTCCAAATGATATATCTGCTTCCACTACAGTGCTCCGTTCACCTCAGTCTGCATCACAGGGCCTCGCAATACTAAGGCCACTGCCCCAGCGACCCAGTGCAACACGCTACTGTGTGTTGGCCTTGTAGGACCGCGTCATCAGGGCTGCGCCGACAGCCGGCTCAGGGGTCTTATTCCCCATTGACTCAGCGCCGCTCCTCTGGGAGCCACCGAGGGGCCCACTGTGTCCTTCCTCACTGGCATAGCTGGCGGTAGCAGGCTGTGGAGTGGCCCGCCGCTGGCTGGCTGGCTACAGACCCACATTGGACTCAAGGGGGTCGGATCAACGACCCGCCGTGGACTGTGATGTTGGCGCCCCATCTGTTGCTGCGTGTAGCCTGGCAGTGTAACATGCCCCGCCGTCCAGGAGAGCTGCCACACTTGAATGAGTCTCGTTAGTAAACGGCACCTATTTATACTCGGCTGTGCGCTTCTGGTTTGCTAATGTGCCGCTTTGCATCACATACGCACAACACTTAGATCGGGCAGGGGCCCCCTTTGGCCTGTGACTTGCGCCATGGAAACTGCCATGTGTGCCCTCTCTCACAGTTCTACGCCCCTGTGGCGTCTATTTGCCTTCGTCACTGCTGGAATGCATAACTTACTGCAATCTGACCCGCACCTGGCTGTAACTCGTGCTCTGAATATCGCACAAAACTAACTTTACCTATACTAAACAGCAGTAAATTCACTGTCCCCCATGTGGCATATACATTGTTGAATCAAAATGGATGTCATCTTTCCAAGTGTTCTAATTTTTTCCAGCAGTACATAATTTCAGACTCTTTGCAGGTAATGATGTGTTGTGTACACCGTAAACACTGTACCATAGCACAGTGCTAAAGAGGGGAAAAAAGAAAGGAACAGTCCATTGATAAAGTGGTGTATCATGCAATGATTTGTTTTTGGCAGCAGCAGAAATGTAGCAGGAGCGTCAGGCCAGTCCAGGCAATTAAAGAAGTCATCTGGCATAGCCTGACGTGGCTGCAACACACTGTTGTTGCCAAAAATGAATTATTGTATGATAATCCACTTTATCAATGGGTTATGTCATTTTGTTTTGGGTCTGCTAATAGCTCGCTATGGTACTGTCGTATAGGAATTCATTGTGTACTACGAATGCATGCATGTATCTGCAAACAAACATACAAATAATTACATCATCATTATATGTTCAATTTGATGATTAAAACTTTATGATCAACCTAGCACATGCTAAAACTCTTAACTGAAATATACTCTATAAGAAAGAATTTAATATACATCAAGCACCATTTCCAAGAACTGTTTTTCACAGTGGAATCTGTGAGCATACCCAGCTTGAAACATACCATCTGTGTAGGGATCAGCTACATAAAATTATGCACTTATTTATTTATTTATTGAAATCAGGAAACAAATACAGGGCTATTACAAATGATTGAAGCGATTTCATAAATTCACTGTAGCTCCATTCATTGACATATGGTCACGACACACTACATATATGTAGAAAAACTCATAAAGTTTTGTTCGGCTGAAGTCGCACTTCAGGTTTCTGCCGCCAGAGCAGTGAGACAAAATGGCGACAGGAGCCGAGAAAGCTTATGTCGTGCTTGAAATGCACTCACATAAGTCAGTCATAACAGTGCAACGACACTTCAGGACGAAGTTCAACAAAGATCCACCAACTGCTAACTCCATTCGGCGATGGTATGCGCAGTTTAAAGCTTCTGGATGCCTCTGTAAGGGGAAATCAACGGGTCGGCCTGCAGTGAGCGAAGAAACGGTTGAACGCGTGCGGGCAAGTTTCACGCGTAGCCCGCGGAAGTCGACGAATAAATTGGCTCATGCCACAACTGGAGACCGACAGCGCCGACTTCATCTTTCACCAGGATGGTGCTCCACCATACTTCCATCATGATGTTCTGCATTTCTTAAACAGAAGATTGGAAAGCCGATGGATCGGTCGTGGTGGAGATCATGATCAGCAATTCATGTCATGGCCTCCACGCTCTCCCGACTTAACCCCATGCGATTTCTTTCTGTGGGGTTATGTGAAAGATTCAGTGTTTAAGCCTCCTCTACCAAGAAACGTGCCAGAACTGCAAGCTCGCATCAACGATGCTTTCGAACTCATTGATGGGGACATGCTGCGCCGAGTGTGTGAGGAACTTGATTGTCGGCTTGATGTCTGCCGAATCACTAAAGGGGCACATATCGAACATTTGTGAATGCCTAAAAAAACTTTTTGAGTTTTTGTATGTGTGTGCAAAGCATTGTGAAAATATCTCAAATAATAAAGTTATTGTAGAGCTGTGAAATCGCTTCAATCATTTGTAATAACCCTGTACAATATATGGTAATTACCATTACCAACAAATGGAAAAAAGAAATACCAAGCTACACTACTCCTGACCAAAATCTTACAACTTTGATTGCACCTGTTGTCGCAAGTAGAAGAATGATCTGTGCAAGATGCAAGGAACAGGTGGCAATTCAGTGGGTGCTCCATGGTCTGTGGTTCCCCATTCACAGTAGGTGGTATCCACAGGGATGTGCCATTTCTGGAAGTTACTCCTGGATCTCCCAACTCCAAAACAAAGATGGCTGCATGACCTCCACACTATCAAATTCTGTTCATGCCCCAGTGGGAGGGTTTCCAAAGGAAGAGGCCATGCAGATCGAGATCACGAGATCCACAATTGTTTTCTTGCTGTACTTGCTACTCTTTGCAAGACTAAAGTACTCTTGAGGAAATTTCTTCTGGGCCTAAACCTTAAGGTTGATGGAACATTCCGCTGTACTGAATGGTTTTCCTGATGAGCCCAAATGGTTCTCTCTGTATTTTCATTTACTTCACAACAAATATCAGGTGGTGCTATGCCAGTGAAACAATAGAGTTTTACAAGTGGCATAGGTATAACACAACCTGAAATAAGTCTTCATGTTTTGTTTAGCACCTTGTGCACTATGTTTGTGAGGGTGGATTTTTACCAGACTGGGCATGCATACTCTGCAGCACTGTAACATGTTGCTAGTGCTGACATTCTCACTGTTTGTTGTAGAGTGCCTCAAATGCTACCAGTTATCTTGCAAAGAATATTATTTCTGGTTTTCACCTTCATTCTACTATTCTCACAATACTGTTTGTAGGTTGAAGTATGATCTAGAGTGACTCCCAAATATTTTGGATGGATTGTATTTACTAAATGTATCTGTTTACTATGTGATGTAAAGTCTGCAATGTGCCTGATTGTGCTTAAGAAGAAACACACACAGTTGTGTTTGTTAGTTTGGACAAAGCTGACTGTGAGAGTTAACAGGCACTAAGGTCCTTAAATGTGTCTATCATGTAGGCTTCAGTATCTTCAAAAGATTTCCCTCAACTCACTGAAGTCTGCCCTATTTTCAGCTGTTCTGTGCATCCCCTCCACTAGCCACTGGCAGCCAATAATATTCACTCTCTTTCCAAGTGGGTAGCAGCAAGTTACAACTAGACAGCGAGAACATCACTCCTACATGCTGCACTGTTGCCGTACTTCGCAACAGCAGTATTCATTCAACTGTCAGATTTTTCTTTCTTTTTTTTAATTCTTTTTTCCTTGTAGGAGTATAGGTGTGAAGGTGTAACTGTAAATGTTTAAGTGCAATTTAAAAAAGAACATGGTGACAGCAATAAATGTGAAGTGCTTCACAAGCGGGCGAGGTGGATTATTTACCACATTTATAACTTTTTCAGACGTGAATTTGAAAGCTGGTGTCCTACTGCTTACATTTGAAGAAACAAGAACAGACTCCAAAACCATGTCATGTCGACAAGATATCTGTAAAGATAATTGTAAATGAAAGTGTCAGAGCTGTAGGGGCCCTACAAAAAGTTGGTTCCGTGTCGCCTGGTAAGCATCAGAAATCTCAAGGAACCTGTAACACAAATGGATGGTTTTAACAAAGATGTTTTAAAGTGCTCCATGTGAATGATGAATGCCGGAAGACACAAAAATGTGTTACAGTTATGCAGGAGAAAATTAGCTTCAATTATAAGCACTTCGTCAATGTAAAGAATTGTAAAAGATGGTGGTTCCTTATATGTTAACATGAGAGGTTTTAGTTCCAAGGAGTGACATAGGTGAGCACGAACTACATCCCATCATGATACAAGAGGAGGAGGTAGTTCAACAGTGCATTACCCTGATGAAACAAGGGTCAGTTAGAATCATTCCAGGAAGATCTGCTGGAAAATGAGTGATCGTACTGGTGGTTTTAAAGTTTTCATAGGAACAGGTTCTCAGATAATTATTCTGCATGATGACTCCATCTGGTTTTGGTTCTGAGAGTAAACTTGTATTTACGTGTAAGAAAAACAGAAATGACTACCATTTGGAAATGAACGCTGTCAATGTCGTGGCAAGATACACAATTATTGTCACACCTTGCTTCAAAGTCAGCCACTGCCAGTTATAATTCAACTGTTACAGAGAAAACACTAAGTATAAACACCAGAAAAGTGGTAATTTTTCTATGGCTTAAAAATAAAAATATTAAGCACAGTATAAACGAGACTTGTGCCGATCTCCTGCAGCTCATTAATTTATACAAGTCACATGACAGAACGTACAAACTTTACTTCCTTGCACATGAATGGGGTCTCACAGTTTAGCGTTTACCCACATGTCACAGTCAGTGTAGCCCAATGGAATTAATTTGGGAAAAGGATAAGGCTATGCTGGAGGGAAAAGAAAACAAAAGATGACATTCACTGAATCGCTTGTGCATGAGGCAATTTAGGCAATAGAGAACATCCCACATGTAGCATGGGCACAGCCTGTGCGGCATGCTGAAAAACTTCAGAAAGAATAATTTGACAGGGAAGCAATGATGGATTAAGTCTTGAACCTATCTTCGTAAATTTACGATCAGGTTGTTTGGAAACAGACTCAAATAGAAGTGACAGTGGTATTGCAATGTAGACTTTGAAACAAAGTAATAAAATTTCTTAGTTTTAAAGACTCATGGTTTAAAAATAATGTGTTTGTCAACATATCAGTTGTGTACATAACAATGAGAACTTCCTAGCCTTTTTGATTAGGGCTTTTTATCCTTTGAATTATGAACGCTATAATGTTCAACATGTTGCCCAAGGAGAAGTTAAGCTCTCTGCTACCATGTTGTACGCTCTAATAACACGCGAGAATGCAGCTAGATAAATTTGTCAAAAGTCTGATATTTCCACATGTAAACCCCAACCATTTTCAAGGCACAAATTGGATAAGGCCCTAAAATGACAGTAACTGTTACTTGTTGAGATATCTGTCATTTTCAATGTTATCAGTCATCATTCCCTGGAGTTATTCACAGAGGATCGTTAATTGTTTGCTTGTTCAATGGATTATAAAGGCAGTCTCTCACTGCAATGTCGAACAAGTTAGTTTACACTAATAATGCCCGTTAACCGCGAAAAATATGACAACTTATTGAGCATTTTTATGATGGTCTTTTCTACCACTAGTTCCTTTTTATGCACAGTGATTACATTTAACTACAGCCAAACACCTCAACACACACACTTTACACACATTTTTAAAAATTCTACAAAGTAGAAGCAGTTGTCAACCAAATACAATGATTTCAGTTTGCGCTTTAAGTTAATTTTTTCGTGGATTAAATTTTTACTTATAATAGAGATCACTATAATTGGTAATTATTGCAAGCAGTTTCAATGATCTTGTCGTTAGTCGATTGTCATATTGAGAAAAATTGTAATTCACTTCTTCAAAAAGATGTGTCAGCTGTTCTCACCTCCCGATGCGACGCAGAGTAAATCTGTGGACGCAATGTTGTCAAGACATGAATTAATATTTCATGATGATGGATCAAAATTTGTTTCAATATTTACTATTCCCCTCACAGATTTGAACGTATAATATAATGTAGCATAGGCACATGAGTCTGACTGTTGTCCGCAGCAACGCAATTTGTCTATGTGGACTTACTTTGCCCACTCTCTGCTGCCGCGCATGCGTAGTTCTCATCCCTTCGCTGCTCTGCCTCTATTCGTGGAAGCACCATCTTACATGACACGAGCTATAGTGCCAGATGATCAGCTTAAAGGAAAATCCTTGTGATTGCCAGAAATGGTTGGTCATTGGTATAAACGTTAAATTGGTTGGTTGGTTTGGGGAAGGAGACTAGACAGCGTGGTCATCAGTCTCATCGGATTAGGGAAGGATTGGGAAGGAAGGAAGTTGGCCGTGCCCTTTCAGAGGAACCATCCCGGCATTTGCCTGGAACGATTTAGGGAAATCACGGAAAACCTAAATCAGGATGGCCAGACGCGGGATTGAACCGTCGTCCTCCCGAATGCGAGTCCAGTGTCTAACCACTGCGCCACCCCGCTCGGTAAAACGTTAAATATCATTGGTGAAAGAAAACTTACTTGTGGTAAGCCATTTCTGTGACATCTCCATCAACTATGCTGAGCCTGGAAGTTCCCATGAAATTTCTTGTTTTGGAGTAAACTTCACGTAAGTTTGGTGAAAACATAATCTTTCATTGCCCGGTAGATCTTATGTGACAATACACAATGTCTGACAGTGTCATAAGCAGCTGTAAAGTCAATAAAAGCTACTCCTGTAATTTTCCGAGTTTTAAAGCCATCATTCAGGTACTGAACATCAGCACACCAGAACCAATTCATTGATAAACATGGTGAAAAAAAATGGCCTTTCAGAGTTGAAACTGGCCACTATCTCTCAATTAATATTGAAGGTCTTACACCAAACAAGGAAGAACTACCACCAGGTTAGGTAAGTCATAACCAGCATTTTAATTTAATGAGCGTTCAGGAAATTCACAGCAACTTACTCCTTCGTTCTCCAAAAATAAAAGGGGTGAGTCAAGTAATTGGACATCGTCACTGAAAATACAGAAGTATCATCTTCATCAAAACACATAATCAAAATCTCTCTGCTGGGATATCGGTGGAAGACGATACAGAAATTCTCACAGTTAAGCTAAGTAATTATGTTAAGACACAAATAATCAACTTCATATAATACTGATGATCATGATTTTTGGTTTGTGAGGCACTCAACTGCACAGTTATTAGCACCCGTACAAATTGCCAACCTCTGCTCAGTCCAATCTCGCCACTTTCATGGGTGGTGATGAAATGGTGAGGGCAACACAAATACCCAGTCATCTTGAAGCAGGTGAAAATCCATGACTGCCGTGAGTCGAACTCGGGACAGTGTGCTTGGGAAGCAAGAACGCGACCACGAGCTGCAGACGTATATTATATTCTTACTGCTTACTTTTGTAGGATGTGTAGCTATGTGAATGGTCATAGTCTCTCAGCAACTCTCCTCCCCCACAATCCAGAAACAATACTTCATATTCACATAAAATGTCACTCATTTAAAAATGTTTGATCAATTTATAGTTTTGGCTTCAGAAAGTATTTTCACAGTAATGTGATTTTGTCATATAGATGCAGACCTTAACATTGGGTTCATGGTCCAGGAAGTGGGGTGGTTCACAGGGTTGAGATATCAGATTTTTTCTCTGCCCCTTTCTTAGTCATGGTAAAGCAATAAACAGTACACAAAAAGAGGCAGTATATACTACCGCAAAAATTAAATCAAGTCTCATTACTTCCAGAAACAGTCAAGTATTTTTCATAGAATGTGAAGACTTACCATATTTCTAATTCTGGCCCGCTTCGATAATTTGCACCTGCTTCTCTAGCTTCTTCTATACTTTGTAAAATTCGACTTAGGTTTCCTTTGAAATCTAGTGCCCACTGATTTAGTGTGCATACTGCAACAGTGATTTTTCTCCCCATTCTTGGAAACAGTGGAGGATACTGAAATAAAATAATGGTAGATGAAGAGAAAGAAGAAAACCAATTACATTGCAAACATAATTAAAATCAACTCACAATACCATAAGTGTTCTGAGCCATCCGATCAAAATACGAAAGCATGAAAGTACATAAATACACACTTTCCACATAAGTGCCTCAGTAATCAAACATAAAAATTAATTGCAATATTATGGAAAGAATAGATTGCTACTCACTACACAGCAGAAATGTTGACTCGCAGACAGACACAAAAAAATGTTCAAATGTGTGTGAAATCTTAAGGGACTTAACTGCTAAGGTCATCAGTCCCTAAGCTTACACACTACTTAACCTAAATTATCCTAAAAGGACAAAAACACACACACACACACACACACACACACACACACACACACACACACACAAGGGAGGACTCGAATCTCCGCCACGACCAGCCACACAGTCCATGACTGCAGCGCCTTAGACCGCTCAGCTAATGCCGCACGGTTAACAGACACAGCAAAGAGACTACTAAACAAGTCAGCTTTTAGCCAAAAGGGGGTAAAGGAGCGGGTGGGGCAGGGAGGGGGAGGGGGAGGGGGAGGGGGAGGGGGAGGAACAGGCTGTCTAGGGCCAAAGTGGGAACGGGGTGAAGGACAGTGACTAACAAAGGTTGAGGCTGGGACAGAGGGTTTACTGGAATGTAGGATACATTGCAGGGAGAGTTCCCACCTGTGTGATTCAGTAAAGGTGGTGGTGGTAGGAAGGATCCAGATAGCACACGCTGTGAGGCAGTCACTGAAGTGAAGAATGCTAAGACGGACAGTGTGCTCAGCAACTGGAAGGTCCAGTTGGTTCTTTGCAACAGTTTTGTCATGCGGACAGACAGCTTTGTTGGTAGTAGCTTAGCTCATAAATTACATAACTGCTTTCACAAATAGGCCCGCCTTTGTTGGGATAGGTGATGCTTGTAGCCTGACTGTGGTAGGTGGTGGTGGGAGGATGTATGGGGCAGGTCTTGCCTCTATGTCTGTTACAGGGATATGAGCACAAGACAAGGTGTTGAGAGCAAATATGGAGTAAGAATGGACTAGTATATAGTGCAAGTTTGGTGGGCAGCAGAATACCACTGTGGGAGGGGGTGGGAAGGATAGTAGGTAGGACATTCCTCATTTCAGGGCACAACATAAGGCAATCACACCCTAGCGGAGAAAGTGGTTAGTTGCACCAGTCTTAAGTGGTAGTGAGTCCTGAGAAGAATGCTTCTCTATGGCCAGATTGATGGGACTCTGAGAGGTGGTGTGTGACTGGAGAGGTAATGTATGGGAGTTCTGTTCCTATACAAGGTTGGGAGAGTAATTTCAATGAGACCCTTGGTATATTTTGAGAGGGACTGCTCATCACTACAGATGTGATGGCCAGGGGGTGGCTAGGCTATATGGATGTGACTTCTTGGTATGGAATGGATGGCAGCTGTTTAAGTGGAGGTAGCTGGTGGTTGGTAAGTTTGATATGGATGTAGGTACTGAGATAGCTATCTTTGAGGTGGAGGTCAGCATCAAGGAAAGTGGCTTGTGGGGGTCTAGTAGGACCATGTGAATTGAAGAGAGGAGAAGGTGATGAGGTTCTGGAGAATGTGGATAGGGTGTCCTCACCCTCAATCCAGGTCATGAAGATGTCATCAATGAATCTGAACCATGGGTGATGACTCCAAAGGCAAGGTAATTGGGAGTGAGGATATAGTTGATGATTGTGTCAAGGAAGGAGGGTGTGGGTTTGGAAATTGTTGGATGCTGGGAAAGTAATGTTCAATAGCAGCAACACCATGGGCATTAGGAATCTTAGTTGTAAAGGGAGGCAGCATCAATATCGATGAGCAGGGTGTGGTAAAGGAAGAGGAACTGTGCAGAGTCAGAGTAAAGGTTGGTGTCTCATATAGAACGGCAGGTTGAGGGTAATAGGCTACAGGTGTTTGTCTATAGGGACAGAGTGTCTCTCAGTGGGAATGAGCAGTAACTGGTCACAATGGGGCATCCTGGGTGGACATTAGGAAGCACGTAGAAGATAGTGTGGGGAGTGCTAGGGGTTAGGGGAGGTAGACTCCAGAGAGAGGTTCTGGGATAAGCCTAAGGATTTCAGGAGAATATGGAAAGCCTGTTGTGTTTCTGGAATGGGGTCACTGTGGCAGTGTTGGTAGGTGGATGAATATCCTTGTCCATCCCTACTCCACCCCTGCTCTCAACCACTTGCAAAACCTGTCCCATACATCCTCCCAGCAACACCTATTCCAATCTGGTCACAAGTGTGAACGATCCCATCAGAGGAAAGGCTAACTGTAAAATCATTGATGTGACATACAAGCAAAGCTGCAACCACTGTACTGCATTCTACATGGGCATAACAGCCAACAAGCTGTCAGTCCGATGAATCGGCACCGACAAAATGTAGTCGAGAAACATCTAGACCATCCAGTTGCTAAATACCCTGCCCAACATAACAATCTTCACTTCAACAACTGCTTCACAGCCTGTGCCATCTTCTTACCACACAAGTTTTTCTGAACTGTGCATGCGGGACTTACCCCTACCATACATGTTACATGACCGTAACCTCTTGGCCTCAACCTTCAGTAATCACTGTCTTTCATCTGCTTCCCTGTTCCCACTCCAGCAATATAGAGCCTTCTATTCAACCAATGCTCCCACAGTCTCTTCACTTCTTTTCCATTCCCTTTCCCCCTCCCTCCACCCACCACTAATCTCTCGGCTGCATCTAGCTGCCCACCCTCTCACCATCTTGTCCTTGTATTCTACCACAAGCACCGCATTTCCGTTCCCCAACCCCAACTTGCCATTCATCCCCCTCCCCAGCCTCCTGATTGCTATTCCCCATCATGCACAACTGTTGCCCACAGTCAGGCCTTTGCAGCCAGTGAGAGTGGTCATGTGTTTGACAGTTGTATTTGCTTGGAAGTGTGTGTGTGTGTGTGTGTGTGTGTGTGTGTGTGTGTGTGTGTGTGTGTGTGTGTATTTTCTGCCAGAGAGAGTTTCGGCTGAAAACTTACTTGTTAAGCAGTCTATTTATAGTGCCTATCTGTGACCCAGCATCTACCCTATATGGAGTGTAGTAATGTATACTTTTCATAATATTGTCATTATTCCAGCCTGGTTTTTCTAGTGCTTGTTTGTGCCTAATGGCTTTTCTCCCATCCCATAACCCAGTGCTGTTTTCCTTTACTACTACTTTCTAACACATTACTTTATTCAGTCTTCTTTTTTTTCTCTCTCTTCTTTCCTATGATTCACATATCACCTTCCAAACAGCAGCACACATTCCGACTTATGAGCCACACTGCATTAACTGTCTCATTCACAGACATCACATGGCTACATGATCAACACATGGCTACATGATCACATTGACTGTTAGTGCAGCGTCTCTTGACATAAATTACTCCCACCAAAATCATTAATCCTAGACCTTCAAACTGATCACTCTTCCTGCATCACTTTTTCGTGTTATTTTCTGTAAATGCTTTCATCTTACCAATCCCATCCTCACTGCCTCACTCTTTCTCCTCTCCTATTCCAATTCACATATACTAACCTACTTCATCTAGTCACATCTGCTGTCCCCGTTCTTCATTCATGTCTGCCCGCCAAACTGCAACCAACAATGTAGTCTTTATTTACTTTTATCTTTGATCTTATTGTGTTTTCCCATTTATTTCAGTTCATTTTTACCTTTAAGTATTAGCCCTACTACCTCAGGTTTTATCTTGTTCCCCAAATTTCATCCATTCAGTCCTTTTTGTGATTTTTCCCATATATTTTGGAATATTTTTGTGTATTTTTCCTCACATATTTATGTTATTTAAGTATTTTATGCATTTTTATCCACCACCATGGATCCTTGCTCCTTCCATCTGTGATAATACAGAAAAGTTTCCTTATCCCTACCCAGAAACCAGTCCCACATACTATTCCCCTGTTGTTTGGCTCATGAACTTCCCCTAAATGGCCTTACCATCAAATTACTCATCTCCATCTGCAGCCCCTCCTTCCATAATGACCTCTATCTGTTCAGATTCCACCCCAGGCACAAATCTCCGTGCAACACTTCCTCTCCACCCATAAAATTCTCCTGCTGTGCAGTCACAAATTCCTTTATCCCATCTCTTAAATTGTGACTGTAGCCCTCCAGAAACTAAGTGCACAATACCACCTCAAAAAACTATCCAACCTGTCCACCACCTACTTCCACCTTGAGCTATCACTATCCAACTCTCCTACAACAGCCTCCAAACCTCCCCCACATCCCCCCATACCTGACAAACCCTGCCTCGCAGACCTGCGTTTACTGTACCCTCAAAAACTTTCTCCCTCCAACATATACAGAATACAGAACATAAACAGATCCAAAAGCCAGTCATGAATTTTTCCTCCAAAAGCCTTAGTCCCACCGAAGTATTAATCCTTTCCAAAGGCCTTCCCTTTTGTCCCACTCCCAAATAAGCTATTTTCCTATGGTAAAAATATGGTTCGGATTATTGTTATTCTGACTGATTATAACATTTAAGTAGCATTTATGGTCAACATTATCACAATTTATGTATTATTTCCATGTAATAAAAGCTTAAGAATCATTAAATATCAAGATTTGCTCACATGATCGAAACCACTCTGTTATTGGCTCATGCTCTGGTAACTGCACAGACTAGGAGTAAAGTCTAAGCTTTACACTTGTGATGGGAGTGTTAGACAAAGTTCAGGAGTTTCTACATACTTTTTCTGCGAACAGTTTATCTATTTAGTAATGGAAAATGCAATTACAACTTTAAAGTAACAATAATATGGAATTTTGTGAATTCTGATAGTGAAAACCTAGCAAAAGTTCATGCCTTTAAGCTCCACCCATTTAGAGTAGAGGTATGTGCAACAGTGGACATTCTTTTCCCTGCTCCCTGCAACATCATTAAACTTGCTCAATACCAAGGAATTGTAGAACATTTGTAAATAAGACCGTATATTATAACTAGATTGTCGATTATTAGTCATGAGCTATGACCAAAAGCACAATAACATTGTTCTTGACAAACCTTAGTGCTGAATTCCTCTACAGAAGACACTTAGCACAGACAATGCGCCCAATAGGCACATGGTGGCGCAACGGATAGCAGAGTTGGCTGCTAGTTAAGAGGTCATATTTTCAATTCCCGGAAGGGTCGTATTTTTAAAGTTTTACGCAAAATACGAGAATAGCGTTAGCAATAACTGATTGTAGTAGCTGTTTCAATGATGGGATATTTTACATACAGCTTCACATTAATCTTAGTCTGAGAAATGTACAACAGAGGAAAGATACATTTACTTTGCGAACAAACAATTCACTTTTTTTAAGAAAGCATTACTAGTAGTGAAGATATCACTGTCCATACTCCCACAGTGCGACAAGGTGTACGACGATCAGGTTTTCTATACAGAGAGATATAAAGCATGAACAACATGCAGGTAACATAACGTAATGGCTGTTATGTTTGTGAGTGTAAACTAACGTCTGTGTCCAAAGCAGAATAACTTCATCTTTACGTAACATGATGAAACTTTGAAAGTTTATACAATAAGGATCTTAGCTGGACAGTAAAAAGGTGAAAAGAACATTGTTTGTAATAAATTAAAAAGTGTGTGGTCATATTAACTAGAAAATATCTTTTTGAACATGACATGTGTGAACAGTGATTGCAAATTTAAGTGCATATAAACAGCAAGGGAAACACAATAATAATCTGATCTGATCAGTGTGGTGAACCTTAGTAATTATGATTTGGTTTCCATATGACTGTTGAGTCATTTTACAAATAAGTTAAAATATTCTTTCAGCTGGGATTCGATAAGCGATCTATGAATATCATCTTGTACAATTCGACAATCTAATGCTCTAACAAATTAGCTACCAAACAATTTGTGTAGATTTGGCTAAAACGACTGTGGCTTCAGCTGCCACAGACTGTGGTCATGTGTGTGCAAGTTGAAAAATAGAAAGAAACATTCCACATGGGTAAAATATATTAAAAACAAAGATTCCATGACTTACCAAACGGGAAAGCGCTGGTAGATAGGCACAATAAAAAAAACACAAACACACACACAAAATTTCGAGCTTTCGCAACCCCTGGTTGCTTTGTCAGGAAAGAGAGGGAAAGATGAAAGGATGTGGGTTTTAAGGGGGAAAGGTTAGGAGTCATTCCAAACATACACAGACACAAGCAGACATTTGTAAAGGCAAAGAGTTTGGGCAGAGATGTCAGTCGAGGCGGAAGTAAAGAGGCAAAGATGTTGTTGAAAGACAGGTGAGGTATGAGTGGCGGCAACTTGAAATTAGCGGAGGTTGACGCATGGCGCATAACGAGAAGAGAGGATATACTGAAGGGCAAGTTCCCATCTCCGGAGTTATGACAGGTTGGTGTTAGTCGGAAGTATCCAGATAACCCGGACGGTGTAACACTGTGCCAAGATGTGCTGGCCGTGCACCAAGGCATGTTTAGCCACAGGGTGATCCTCATTATCAACAAACACTGTCTGCCTGTGTCCATTCATGCGAATGGACAGTTTGTTGCTGGTCATTCCCACATAAAATGCGTCACAGTGTAGGCAGGTCAGTTGGTAAATCACGTGGGTGCTTTCACATGTGGCTCTGCCTTTGATCGTGTACACCTTCCGGGTTACAGGACTACTCCAGTCCTCCACAGAGACAAGCAGACATGATGGGATGAAAATGTCTGCTTGTGTCTTTGTATGTGCGGATGGATATGTGTGTGCGCGCGCGCGAATGTATACCTGCCCTTTTTTCCCCTTAAGGTAAGTCTTTCCGCTCCCAGGATTGGAATGACTCCTTATCCTCTCCCTTAAAACCCACATCCTTTCGTCTTTCCCTCTCCTTGCCTCTTTCCTGACGAAGCAACCGTTTGTTGCGAAAGTTTGAATTTTGTGTGTATGTTTGTGTGTGTGTCGACCTGCCAGCACTTTCGTTCGGTAAGTCACATCATCTTTGTTTTTAGATATATTTTTCCCACGTGGAATGTTTCCCTACACATGGTGAATAGCAACTATCATTTTCATAATATTGTTAATTTTCACTAAGAGTTTAATTTTGTCCAATGACGCTATCCTTCCTTGTAACAGCAGAAAAGCACATATAAATTAATTTCAACTTCTCAGTGCAATGCACTTTCAATTCAGTTCACGAACTTATACGGCGACATTGTGGCAATTTGCCGACACAGTGCAGCCCGTTTTATTCTATGGAACACTCAAAAACAACTTTTCAGTAGTTTTATCGATGTATTTGTACAGTACAGTATTATACACCATTTTCCAAAACAAGACATCACTGAACGAGCTTTATGACAGAAGGAGCAGTGGGTTAGCGAATGACGTCACAGGCATCACAATTCGAATGGAGCATTTTAGCGGGCTTTCACATTATTTGAATTTCCATTTCCATTTTTATAAAATAATACTGAAATTCAAGAAGGCATAAAAGCATGTTAGGAGTGTAAAATGACATAATTAATCATTTAAGACAATTTCCAGAAAACAAATACCCTCTACAATTTTGCTGGACTTGTTAAAGACCTCTCCTCCTCCCGGTCTCTACAATGGATACACTTTTTCACCACCAACCATACCAATCAGATTCAACGAACAACCAGTGCTGAACACTGTCTGCCTCAGTTCAATCCTCCATCCAACAGTGAGTCACCCCCACTAACCCCAAATCAACCCCCTTAACCCCGAATCTTACCTCACGATCATTCCCCAAACCCCCTTAACATGCAAGCTAACCTTACATCCCCAGAGAATTGTAATTCACCATCCGACACTGATCCTGACCTCACAAACCTACTTGCTGCAAATGCTCCGCAACTGTAGTTTTGAACAGAAAGGATTACCTGGTGGTAGGACTCTGCCAGCTATCAGATTCATCCATCTTTTTCCCTGCCACAGTGACACCATTTAAGAAATCCAACAGGATTTCCAGTCTCTTCTCAAACCCTTAAGCCCATCCCAGAACCTCTCCCCAGAGTCAATCTCTCTTCTCACCCCTACCACTCCCTACATTCTTCCGTAAGTCCATAAAACCCAACTGGTCACAGCACCCAATTATGACCAGTTACTATGTTCCCACTGAGAGAATCTCTGTTCTCACAGACCAACACCTTCAGCTTATTATTCGCAACTCACCCTCCTATATAAAAGACACTACCCATTTTCTACAGCTACTCTCAGCAGCTTCTGTTCCTTTACCAAACAGTACCCTGCTTGTCACTGTTGATTCCACCTCACTTCACACTAACATCTCTAATGTTCATAGTCTTGCTTCAATTGAACATTGCTCTCCCAACACCCACAAAATTACAAACCTACCACCTACTTACCGGTCACCATCACCAACTATATCCTCACTCACAATTACTTTTTACCTTAGAAGGCATCAACTACAAACAAATCTGTGGTACAGCAATGGGCATCCACTTGTCACCATTCTATACCACATTACTCATAAGTGGTCATGAGGAATCTTTCCTGACTGTGCAGAATCCTAAACCTCTCACCTGGTTCAGATTCACTGATGACATCTTCATGAATTGGATCAAGGATGATAACACCCGGTACACATTCCTCCACATCCTCAATGCCTACTCCCCTATTCACTTCACCTGGTCCTACTCAACCCCACAAGCCACCGCCCACAATGTTTTCCATCTTAAAGACAGCTACAGCAGTAATTCTGTCCATATCAAACCTACCAATCACCACTTCAACAGCTGCCACCGATTCCATGTCAAAAAGTGCCTTTCACACAGCCTAGCCACCCCTGGTCGTTGCATCTGTAGTGAGGAGCAGTCCCTCTCTAAATATACCAATGGTCTCATTGAGGCCTTTATAGACCAAAATAATTGTCCCAATCTTGTACAGAAACAGGACTCCCATGCATTCACTGTCCAGTCACCCACCACCCACAAAGTCCCACTCCAGTCACCCACCACCCCCAAAGTCCCACTGTCCGGCCAGTCAGGAGCATTCCCCTTCATGACTTAGTACCACCCATGACTGGAGCAACTGAATCACTTTCTCTGAAAGGGTTTCACTATCCTTTCCACCCCTTCCACACTTTTATTCCACTGCCCATTGAATCTACACATTATTCCCGTCCACCCATATGTAACCCGTTTCCAACACCTTGCCTCATGGCTCGTATCCCTATAACAGACCTAGATGCAATACTTGTCCCATACATCCACCACCATCTACTCCACTCCTCTCACAGACATCACCTATACCATCAAATACAGGGTTACCTGTAAAAGGATTAATGTGATCTACGAGATAAGCAGCAACTACTGTGCTGCATTCTATGTGGCTGTGACAGCCAACAAGCTGTCTGTCTGCATGAACAGCCACTGACAAATCGTGGTCAAGGATCACCTAGACCACCCAGCTGCTGAGCATGCTGCCCAACACAACATTCTTCACTTCAGTGACTGTTTCACAGTCTGTGCCATTTGGATCCTTCCTACCAATACCTGCTTTTCTGAATTGCACAGGTGAGAATTCTCCCTGAAATATATCTTACAATCCCATAACATCCCTGGCTTCAACATTCTCTGTACTTACCCACTTCCCATTCCAGCACTACACAGCCTTCTGTTACACCAAAACATCCACAGTCTTTTCGCTTATCTAATTCTCCACTCCCTTCCCTCCCCCCACCTAACATCTGACCTCCCAACTGGACGTAGTTGCCCTACCTTCTCCCAATCACATCCCTACACACTCCCACAAGCACTATTTTACAGTTCCCCAGCCCTAACCTGCTACGCCTCCCACTCCCTGCCCCAGCCCCCTTCTTACCCCAGACACAGACTGCTTCTCCCATTATACACAGTTGCTCACAGTCTTGTCTTGGTACACAGTGCCAGTTGTCACGCGCGTGCGGGTGTGTGTGTGTGTGTGTGTGTGTGTGTGTGTGTGTGTGTTTTCCTATTCCAGAAGGAGGCCTTTTTGCCAAAAGCTTACTTGTTTAGCAGTGTCTGTCATGCCTGTCTGCAACTCAACATCTCCACTATATGGTGTGTAGCAATCTATGCTTTTCATAATACTGCCATCATTCCATCCTGAATTCCCAGTGCATAAAAATTAATCAAACATAAACAAAAGCACTTAAAACAGTACTCATCTACAATGCAAAATGAGATTAATTGACCAGTAATATTCATTTCTGGGGCTAACATAAGCCTCCTTCAAAATGTGGTTACAGATGTGTCAAAATAGCACCAAGTCTGACCCCTGTATCAAAATACTTACATGTAAGGTGCATTTGTGAATGGGAGGGGAGAAAGAAAGGATGTAAACCAGCTCTCATCAATCCCTGAAATGAGACTCCACTGTCCTCCTGACTTCTCTCACAGTGGTATTCCAACATCCACCCAACTTGGGCAATACCCTTGACCACATCTATTCCACCCCTGCTCCCAAGCCCTAGCCCCATGGATCCCATACCTATAAAAGGCTTAGATGCAAGATCTGAGAATTACATCCTCCCACTAACACCTACTCCCATTCTCTCAAAGACATTTCCTACCCCATCAAAGCCAGAGCCAAGTGTGAAAGCAGCCATGTGGTTCACGAACTTAGCTGCAACCACTGTGTGTGGCATTCCACTTAGGCATGAGGGGCAAACTGTGCTCAGGAGAGACAGCACAAAAATGTGTGCTTGACTTAAATGGCTGCCTCCAAGTCCATGCCATCTGGATACCCCCCCCCCCCCCCCACCCTCACCTTGGCTGTTCATTGCTCTTGTTAAGAAGCATTTATAAAAAATCAGTAGCTTTTTAATTTTATTCTCACATTAATACTTCACTTTCTATTTAACATATGCTATGTCCACAACAATGGAATCTCAAAACTGTTCATAGTCTCATTTTTCATACAACTGTCTCGGACGTGCATGAAAATATTGTGGCCTAATTGTGGTGACTTGTACCAGAGTACAGAAAGGTTTCATCGTCATGCATTATAAAACCTTTCTGTACTCTGGCACAAGTCAGAACAATTATTTTAAAAAGTTAAAATGGATCCATTTATTTTATAACTATACAGGGTGTTTGGAGAGGAAAGGTCAATATTTTGCACAATGGTACCATAAGTAATTCTGAACAAAAATGTTATGTGAACATAGGTCCGCAAATGCTTTGTTAGGGAGGTATGGGTATTGAAAGGAACTTTAATTCTGCAAAACTGAGGTGCACAACATGAACGTATATGCAATATAACTGGTCTGTTATGTAATCTTCTTGCAAACAATGCACAGGTACATGCCATGTTTATGATATGCAACCTACCACATATTATGATCATATGACGTACGTAGTACAATCACCTGTTTGTTCAGTTGTGCCATGTAAGCTGCATTGTGTAGTGTACCGGCAACGGATCAGAACGGATCAGTCAGTTGTGTAGTGTATGGTTTATTTTTTTTTTTTTTTTTTAGGGCGCAAAACTGCTATGGTCATTAGTGCCCAGTCTGTGACTTAGGAAGCAGTAAAAAACCGAAAACGGAAACCAGCAGCAATGGGAACGAAAGTCATAAAATTGGAGAAACTAAAAGCAGAAGGAAAGCTTAAAAATCCACTACAGAAGGGGGTTGGTTGTCCCAAAAACAACTTCAAATGACTGACGTCATTGCACTGGCACGAATGAACTCTAGAACGCGATCGGCCGAGCGCATGTCATCTGCTAAAATTGACGATATATCAGGTGACAGCTGTAGACGGGCGCGTAACGGATTAAAATAGGGGCACTCAACTAAAAGGTGTCTTACCGTCCACAGCTGAGAGCAGTGGGGACAGAGTGGGGGAGGATCGCCGCTTAAAAGATGTCGATGGCTAAAAAGACAATGCCCTATCCGGAGTCTAGTTAAAATTACCTCCTCCCGATGAAGCGTTCGGGAGGAAGAGGTCCAAGCACAAGGAAGAGTTTTCACGACCCGCAATTTATTTTGGGGAAGTGTCGACCAACGCGCGTGCCATAAATGAATAACACGATGACATAAAACGCTCCGGAGATCGGCGACGGGAATCAATTGAATAGCTGGCCGAAGAAGAGAGACTGCAGCCTTGGCTGCAATATCAGCCGCCTCATTTCCGCGGATACCAACGTGTCCCGGGAGCCAGAGGAACGCCACCAAGATGCCCCCCAGGTGGAGCAAGCGCAGACAGTCCTGAATCCGGTGGACCAGAGGGTGCACAGGGTAAAGAGCTTGGAGACTGAGGAGAGAGCTGAGAGAATCTGAGCAGATAACTTACTGTATCCGCCGATGGCGGCGGATGTAGTGGACAGCCTGGAGAACAGCGTAAAGCTCCGCAGTATAAACCGAACACTGGTCGGGAAGCCGAAAGTGATTTGGGGTGTCGTCAACAATATAGGCACTCCCTACACCTAACGATGTTTTCGAGCCGTCGGTGTAAATAAATGTGGCGTCCGTCATTTGTGCACATAGAGCAGCAAATGCCTAACGATAAACAAGTGAAGGGGTACCATCCTTGGGAAATCGACAAAGGTCTCTGAGCAGGCAGATCCGGGGACGGAGCCAAGGCGGTGCTGTACCCCAAGTTGTCAAGAAGGTTTTAGGAAAGCGGAAGGAAAGAGAATGGAGCAGTTGACGAAAGCGGACTCCCAGTGGTAGTAGGGAGGAGGGGCGGCCTGCATACCCTACATCAAAGGAGGCGTCGAAAAAAATGTCATGGGCTGGATTAGCAGGCATGGAAGACAGATGGCTTGCATAACGACTCAGAAGGACTGCTCGCCGATTGGACAGCGGAGGTTCAGCAGTCTCAGCATAAAGGCTTTCCACAGGGCTGGTGTAAAAAGCTCCAGACACTAAACGTAATCCACGGTGGTGGATAGAGTTGAGACGCCGAAGAATAGACGGCCAAGCAGAGGAGTAGACTACGCTTCCATAGTCCAATTTGGAGCGCACTAAGGCGCGATAGAGGCGGAGAAGGACCACTCGGTCCGCTCCCCAGGAGGTACCATTCAGGACACGGAGGGTGTTGAGGGATCGCAGACAGCGAGCCGAAAGATAGGAAACGTGGGAGGACCAGCACAGTTTTCTGTCAAACATAAGACCCAAGAATTTAGCGATATCTGAAAACGGAAGGTTGACAGGACCTAGATGTAAGGAGGGCGGAAGAAACTCTTTACGTCACCAAAAATTAACACAAACGGTCTTACTGGGAGAAAAATGGAAGCCGGTGTCGATGCTCCAAGAGTGGAGGCGATCGAGACATCCTTGAAGACGTCGTTCAAGAAGGCTGGCCCATTGAGAGCTGTAGTAGATCGCAAAATCGTCCACAAAGAGGGAGCCCGAGACATCAGGAAAGAGACAATCCATAATTGGATTGATGGCGATGGCAAACAGTACAACACTCAGCACGGAGCCCTGGGGTACCCCGTTTTCTTGGGAGAAAGTACGGGAGAGAGTAGTGTTCACCCGCACCCTAAATGTGCGCTCTGCCATAAATTCGCGAAGAAAAAGGGGCAGCCGACCTCGAAAGCCCCAAGAGAACAGTATGCAGAGGATACCTGTCCTCCAACAGGTATTGTATGCTCTCTCTCCAGATCAAAAAATACTGCTACTGTTTGGCGTTTCCGGAGAAAATTATTCATGATATAAGTGGAGAGAGCAACAAGATGGTCAACTGCAGAATGACGCTTTCGGAATCCGCATTGGGCAGGAGTTAAAAAGACTGCGGGATTCCAGCCACCAAGCTAAACGGTAATTCACCATATGCTCCAAAACCTTCCAGACACTACTCGTGAGAGAAATGGGGCGATAGCTAGAGGGGAGATGTTTGTTCTTTCCAGGTTTCGGGACAGGAACGACGATAGCTTCCCGCCATCATCTGGGAAAAGTACTGTCGGTCCAAATTCGATTACAAAGGGGAAGGAGGTAACGCAGACTATGGGTTGATAATTGCAGCAACATTTGGATGTGGATACCATCCGGTCCTGGGGCGGAGGAGCGAGAAGAAGAGAGTGCATGTTGGAGTTCCCGCATGGAGAAAACAGTATTGTAGCTTTCGCGATTTTGAGAGGAGAAAGCAAGAGGTCATAGTAGTGTATGGTGTTAACTGTGTTCGTACAAGCACTGCTAACAGTGCCACACGTCTACAGTAATGAGGAACATGCAGATATGGTATTTGTTTACAGCTTCTGCGACGGTAGTGCTACTGCTGCAAGAGAAGAATACCACAGGTGCTTTCTGACTCGACGATTACTTGATCGCAGGGTGTTTACCAAAGTAAACTGTAAGGCCCACCACAAAGAATATCGCTTTCATCATCTGAGACATGAATGCTCTCTTTGTTCAGTATCAATGAACATCTAACTGAGCACAAAGACTGTCAAGGCATGCAGGAAATTTCTCTTTTACCTGTATGCAAATAAGAAAGACAGAAAAAGTTTTCATCCATAACAAAACAAAAATCTCTACAACTGTAATTTAGTTCAACCTAGTATAAATAGCAAAAACTCTAGACAGCTCAAAGTAACCATAAATATTTGTGAGAGATACATGTAGCATTTGGTTTCTTGCCCTGCTGGCCCTCTCCTTAAAAGCTCAGATAGGGAGAATGTGACTCGATATGCAAACCAATTTTCAAATGCTCTGTAGCTTCAACAATTTTCCATGGAACTGTCTTCACTCAAATCAAATTCCTACCATCTTCCCATAAGTATAATTAAAATCTCTTGATACATCCAGCATGCTGGAGGTACCTGCAAATGAGTAAACCATCCTTCAGGATGAGTATCCTTACAGTTAAGCTGTAGAAGTAACACCACTGGTCAGAACGACATCAAATTGCAATAGAATATTATCAGAGAAGGGGGAAAACATAGCAGAAGACAAAAAAATAGTGTGAAAATTTATCAAAAGATGGCACTGTCATGTGCACTACCTACTGAAGTTGGTATTAACATGCCGGGTACATGGCTTTTCCTCCTTTTGCATCTGCGACATTTGCCATCACTGTCTCAACCCAGGACTATGTTCTGCTTGTAAAGCTGTATTACAAGAATAATGACAATAAACTCTTACTGTTAATGTCAATTGCAGGCTTATACTTATTTGTATTTTTTTTTAAATTTTTTGAGAACAGAAGGCCTATTCTTTTTCAAAACAATTGTTCTCCAATTTCCATGTAAATTATGCAAGAAATAAGTAACTTTTGAGAATTTTTGGATACTTACAAAACTATACTTTCATAAGTTACCAGTGTGAGTGTTTTTGGATAACATATTGCATAGCAAATCAATCACAGTTACTGCCTAAGAATACATCATCCCAAATTTCACAGTATATCAGTGCAAATAAATCAACATTTTTGAGAATTTTTTGGAAGGTATCATTGTCTTTCGCATAATCCACTTTGTAGTAAATTGGCAAACGAGATTTAGTTACTGAAGCACATCTCAACTAGCATATTGTGTTACATCTACTTTTTCCTTACAGAGGAGTATATATTATCTACATTTATCATGAATTAACTATTTTTGAGTTTGTTAATAACTATAATTGACCTCAAAATGTTTTAGTGGATTAGTAATTTTACCACAGGTTACTCTGTTGCCTTAAAAGAAATCTCATTTTGTGTATTTGCTTCAATTCTTATAGGGAATCAGCAGTTTTTTTAGCTCAACAGATATAAATGATAATGAGCAGGCTTCATTTCAAATTTGTTGACTGTCCTGTAATACACTGCACTGGCCAAAATGCAGTCCCACTGTGAATGCTGTTCACAAACACAGGATGAATTGACTGACATTGTAAGCAGCTGGAAATCACCCTGACTACTCTCAAATAATTGGCAGCTGCTGCAAACTGGTGTATTGGAAGAGCTCCCAAGAGTCATGTCCTTGTGGTACAATTATCAAAAGCACTTCAAGTACTATCCTCTCCTGTAGATCCTGCCTCTACTGCAGGAAGTACAGGATCTGTCATTACTCACTTATCCATTTGACTGCGAGTAGCATTTCAATGGCAGCTCTTGTTATACTGATACCCTTAACCAACAAATTGAAGGTGCTGTCATTTATCAAAACTGAAACTGAGCCAGTGGGCCGCACTTCACTGCTTTGGGGAAACCTGTTTTCTCCAGTGTCAAGATACAGCAAACAAAATGGCTGGCATCTAAATCATCGGCATTTCAACATACTACAAATGATGGTACCCTTTAGGGAAATGGTGGCAAGGTTGTGGTGCACGTAGGAACAAATGATGCTTGTCTAGAAGCTCTATGCAATGTTGTTTGGCCAAGACTCAGAAACGGGTGTGCATTAAATGGTAATTGGATCCTTCTACTGCCAACCAGACTCATCTCCTGTTGTAACGGAAAACTTCAAAGAAAGTCCCAGTTCACTTTTACGCTAAGCTCCCCAATCGTACTGTATTCATCAGTGGAGACTTAAATCATCCAATTTACAGTTTTGTTAGTAGTGAGCAGAAGACATCCAGTGAAACATTACTAAATGCCTTCTCTGAAAACTACCTAGAACAGATAGTTTAGAACCCATTCACCATGGAAATGTATTGGATTTAATGGCAACAAACAGACTTTACCTCTTCGAGTATGTACACACAAACTCTTATCACTGTGCACGAGGCAGTTGTGGCGACAATGATTATCGAAGTATAGAGGGCAACTAAAATAGGCAGCACAAAGATATATCTTTCCAGTAAACTAGATAAAAAATCAATTTTGTATCTTAATGAGGAACTTGAAACTTTCAGCACAGGGCAGGAGCATGCAGAGGAACTCTGTCTCAAATATAAAAAAATAGTTGACCATGCATTTGATACATATGTACACAGCAGAACAGTTCAAGATTGGAAAAACCCTCCAAGGTATACAGTAATTGTGGAAAACTTTTAAAGTAGCGGACTACTGCACAATAGGTGTAAAACGAAACATAGGATTTTGGACGGAGACATGGTGAATGAAACATTTTTGGATGTCAAGAAAGAAATGCGTGAGGCATTCAATGACTACTGTAGCAGAACACTGTCAAATTATCTTTTATAAAACCACAAGAATTTCTGGTCATTTATCAAGATTGTTAGTGGCACCAAAGTTAGTTTCCAGTAGTTGTAACCTGTAACTCATTCAGAGGTACATGTTCCACCTATTCCTCAGCATTAGAAAAAAAGATACTAATGTAAATGTGTAAGTAGCTAAGTAGCAGCTGGGAGCATTCCAAACAGGTTTCCCCAAAGCAGTAGCTTAGTAGCAGCTGGTAGCATTCCACTGTTCGAGCCCGTTATGATTTGTAGGTAAAATTCATGCAACGGGTCTACAAGATGCAACAGCACCATATTAGACCTACTTGCTGTGTTCACACTTATTTGCGCTGTGCTGTCACTTCTTGGAGGTTATTTGGACACCTCAGAGAAGAGCCATTAACAATTGTACTAATTTGTTCATCTGTTACTAAGTTGAGCTTTGGCCAGTATAAATGACAGATATAATTAGATATGAAGTGATGTAATGATTTGGAAATTCTGAATCTCTTACAATATATTGTAGTATTTCACACTCTCTTACTGTCTTCGCATCATATGCATCAGAGAAGAATCGTACACAGTAACCAGTGGCCTTTATTGGAAAGTCCACAACATTAAGAAATCATCGTAATGTGAGCACAATTAAGAAGAATTCCAGGTACAATTTGTGCAAGCTACCAAAAGGATTAATGTTTTATGTCAAAAGGAGAACGCACCACTCCCAAACGAATGAGACACGAACTGAAATTGCCCTTAGCAAAGCAAAAGCTGAAATGCTTAACTCTGTTTTCAGACATTCATTCAGAAAGGAAAACTCAGAATTGCCTCAATTTAATCCTTATACCACTGAAAAAGATTAGCAAAATCAGTATTAATGTCCATGGTGTCGCAAAACAGCTGAATCGTTAAAACTGGAAAAGCTCCAGTGCCTGATGGATTCCATATCAGATTCTATACTGATCCCTAAAATATATAATCTTTGGGTCAGGCAATCAGGTAGATGCAGTATGTCTTGATTTCACACCTACACTTATTGTCTCAAGTTAGATATGGACTACCAAGTGAAATTTAAGACTGGATTTAGGGTTTTTGTAGGAAGGACATAGCATGTTATCTTGGATGGAGAATCATCTTCAGATGTAGAAGTAACTTCGGGTGCAGCCAGGAAAGCGTTTTGGGACCACAGCTGTTCATTTAGTATATTAATGACCTTGCAGACAACATTACTACTAACTTCAGACTTTTTGCAGTTGGTGCAGTTATCCGTAATGAAATACTGTCTGAAAGAAACTGCATAAGTATTCAGTCAGATTTTGATAAAATTTCAAAGTGGTGAAAGATTGCTTTAAGTGTTCAGAAATGCAAAATTGTGCACTTCACAGAACAAAAAAACTTAGTATCCTATGACAATAATATCAATGAGTGGCTGCTGGAATCAGTTAACTCATACAAATACCTGGGTGTAATACTTTGTAGGGATATGAAATGGAATTATCACATAAGCTCAGTCATGGATAAAATAGGTGGTAGACTTCAGTTTATTGGTAGAATACAGGGCAAGTACAATCAGTCTACAAAATAGACTGCTTAGAAATCAATCTAGAATATTTCTCAAGTGTGTGGGACCTCAACCAAATAGGACTAACAGGGGATATTGAATGTATACAGGGGAGGGGAACACAAATAGTCATAGGTTTGTTTGACCTGTGGGAGAGTGTCGCAAAGATACTGACAGAACTAAACTGGCAGCCTCTTTAAGATAGATGTAAATAACCCAAGAAAGACTACTAACAAAATTTCAAGAACCAGCTTTAAATGATGACTCTAGGAACATACTAAAACCCCTAAATATCACTCATGTGTGGATTGAGAGGACAAGATTAGAATAATTGCAGTGTGCACAGAATCATTCAAACATCATCCCAAGCTCCACATGTGAATGGAACGTAGAGAAACCCTATTAATCTCTACAGTGGGATGTACCCTCTGCGAAGCACTTCCCAGTGATTTGCAGATTATAGATGTAGATGGACAGACCCTTTTGAAATTCACATTGAGACCGAGCAAATGTATTATTTTAGGATAGGTATGTCACTTTTTCAATAGATAAAGTATGTCACTTTTTGCATAGATAATCTTTTTTACGTACCGACTTCAGAAAGTAAATTACACATTTTGTCCAACACAAAGGGCTCCTGTGAACAATCAAAGTGTTTGTCAAAATCACTTATCTAGCCCTGTTTTTGTCAAGCAAGCCCTACATGTACAAATAATGTTTGTCAATATAACCTAACTTTAGAGGCAGATGCTGTTCGTGAGTATTGAAAATGGTAACAAATATTGACAAAGCATTTTTGGCACCAACCTTGGCACTGTGCCAAAAAGAGAAGAAGAAAACAACACTCTTGTGCAAGAAGTGGTTCAAACAGAGATAAATATAACCAAAAACATCTCCTGAAAGAAATACTGCACTTCAAAATTGATGATTATATCAACATTCTTAGAATGGACCCAGAAAATTTAACATCTTGTTAGAATTACTTCGCCCTCACATAGAAAAAGAATACACAATTACGGGAAAATATATATCAGCTTCCTAATGATTATCAATAACTTTGATATACCAAGCAACAGGGGCAGAGTTTGAAGATTTGAAGTTTGTATCTGTGATTCCACAACACACCTTGAGTCTCATTATTATGGAAACGTGTGAAGCAATAAATGAAATATTAAAAGCCAAAATTCAGGTAAGTGTTCTTATTGTTTTATTCCAACAAGCTTACAGTTATCTCACATAAAAAGATACAAAAACAAATACAAAGTACAAGTGATTCAGTCATCTCATAAATAATTATTGTCCACCATCTCTGTGTCAACTGTTGGTTGTAAGTCATTCACAAAAACTTCTATTGTTTGTGGAAAAATAATTGATGCAACTGAAGTGCTTATGTCACTGAAGCACATATTTTCAACATGTGACCGGAGTACACAATAACAATTTCTGTTGAGATTCCCACTTTTTCCTTGAAATATTATATTCTTAATAAATTTTTCTGCCAGTATTCTTTGGCCACTGTCAATACGTTCTAGCATCATGGCCCAAATTTTTGCTAACAGAGTACTTTCCTATTTTTTTGGAGTGTTCCTTTGCCAGTAATATCAATTCTTCCTAAAGGTCTCCTTTCTTCTTCTTTGTGTGCAGTTGCAAGAACTTTTTTGGATGCTGGTGGCTCTGCTGATGATTACTGTAACAATACATAAAGAAATTGGTATGCAATGTATTCATGTACCTATTTATTTATGGACATATTTGTTTCAGCTACCCAAAACGGAAGATGGTTGGCAGAATATAATGAAACAATTTGCAAGTTGTTGAAATTTCTTTAATTGCATTGGGTCTATTGATGGAAAACATGTCACTACTTTGAAACCTCAGCATTCTGGCCTCTATTACTATAATTACAGAGGGATGTACAGCATTGTGCTACTGGGTACAGCTAATGTAAAATATGAGTTTATTACAGTGAATGATGATGATAATGGCTGACGATGACGGAGTAATAAAAAAAATACCAAACTTTGTCTATTGGGAAACAACCAATTGCAGATTCTACTCAAAGGGGAACTGCCAAATGCAGAAAAGAAGTTTCCATGTGCAGTGATGAAGCCTTTCAGTTGCATACAAATCTAATGAAATCATATAGCAAAAATGTCTTAAATGCTTAATTATCACTTGTCTAATGCCCATAAGGTCATAGAACATCCACTATTTTTAAAAACCAATTAATTTGTCTCTGGAGAAAGCTAAAATCGTTGTATTGGCTTGTTGCCATTTGCACTATTCATTAATTTAAAAACAGCAATTTATTCAGCATGGAGAGGTAGACACTGAAGACTGTGCTACAAGTACTGTTACACCTGGTGAAGGAATGATTACAGAGAGATGTGTCCAGTTCAGTCATCTAAAGCAGGGAATTCCTTATAGCTAGTGAAGCAAGTATGAGAAGACTACTGTGAATACTTTGTGACAGATGGAGCAGTTCCCTGGTAAAACAAATGCCTGCAACAATAACATTTTTATATGTGTTACTACCAACTGTATCATTATAGAAAATGTGACAAGATTTAATACAAATAAAGATATACAAAAATTAGTTACCTGATTTCCGATTTTGTTAATTCCAACCTCCTCTTCTGTTTGGTCTTCTAAAAGAGATACTTCATTATAGTTCCACAGCATGGGCACACTCATCAGAAGTACTAGAGGGCTTTGATTTCTTTATTTTATTGCTCTCTCACTTGTACGACGTCCGAAGAATATTGCTTTCTTCACTTCTTCCTCCATGATGCAGGGTTATGAAAAGCACAACGTCTCTATCGTTTTGTTCACAGCTAATATTCTTTTATTTTTATCTATAGAATAGCTCGACTTCACTTTCCACAACAGTGGGAACTCTCGATACAGTGAAACTGGAGCACAAATTCTTTCTTGCTCATATTTTGCGAAGGAACATCTCTGCCATAGTTTGTTATCTTCGAAACATGGCATGCAACTGCTACTGTTTCTGTTATTGCATGACACACACAGGTGTACAGAAACGTACTTGACAAAAACTGTCAAACTTTCTGTCAATCGAAGTTCCTGTCAAACACACTATGTTTGACAAGCACATCAAACAGCACTGTACACATTCAAATATTTGGCAAACAGTCAAGTTTGACAAAATGTTTGATCATTTAAAGGGGCCTTAAGATCATTGCACTACAAGTAGTGAATTGTCAGAAAAGAGTACATGTTCCAGGCTTCCTAAAGGCACACTTTTGCTGTGGTATGGATAAAAGGTGCACCACAATGTGCAAGTGAAATGATATGGCAACTGGAAATATACGTCAAAGCTGAAGAACGTGGGTTAGTACGATTCACGTGACCAAAACATCTAAACTGCACACAGACTCATAATGAAATGGTGCCAACAATTTGACTACGGCCAAACAGACAAGGACAATATTGATCAGGAAGTTCATATCTAGCATCATATGATTTCCATCTTTTTGGACAGCTAAAAGAACATGGGGAGGGAGATTACAGCAATGAGGACATTCACACAGCAGTTTTTGACAAAAGAGTGAATTTTTATCATTCAGGAATTGAATGATGAATAGAACATGCCAACTGTTCTTTACAGAAACTCTGTGAAAAAAAATTATTTGGCTGTTTCACTTTGAAATGTAGCGCAGTATTCAATAAAAGTTACTTGGCTTGCTATAACAACATGTAAATTACTTGCTGAAGCCCCCTCTTACCTTTGCAACTGATATTAGAGTGACACTGGTTACCACTTAATATATTTTACTACTCTTCTCATAATGAAGTTTAGCAGTGACATATTTCAGTACACCTGGGAATATATTATGTGACAGTAAAATATTAAACAGCCTACAGGCATGTAAGTGATGAACAGACAGTAATTTACATGAAGTATTTTCAACACCGTAAGTTTCTGCTTTTGAGAGTTCAATACATTCTTAATTTGTTTGGCAGACAATGGAGTAATTGTGATCTGGCTGCATGTATGTAGTACCAACACTGCTTCCGCATGAATTCTATTGTTTACTCTCTCGAACTTCCCATGCCAGTTAGACAAGTTATTTTCAAATGGTTCAAATGGCTCTAAGCACTTTGTGACTTTTAACATCTGAGGTCATCAGACCTATAGACTTAGAACTACTTAAACCTAACCAACCTAAGGACAGCACACACATCCACGCCCGAGGCAAGATTCGAACCTGTGACCGTAGCAGCAGCGTGGTTCTGGACTGAAGCGCCTAGAACCGCTGGGCCACTGCGGCCGGCAGTTATTTTCCAGAAGTGATTATTAACTATGCTGACTATATGACTTTTCCCATTTACTATTTGACTGTGTAATTTAACATCTACATGTATTCCTTAAATAATGTTCTGGTTGCTCTTTTAAATATCGGCCATATAATTTTATGATCTGAATATTAATTTCAGATTTTATACAAGGATTTTATGATTAAACAGCATTGCATTTGATCTACAATGAAATCAGGCCTCGTCCTTTGGTCATCAATTTCTTACAATTTCCTTTTCTTGCACACACACTGTAACATATTCTAACATCAATAACATTCTGAACATTACCAACTTTGATATAGATGAATGAATGAATGAATAAATAAATATATAGGGACTACTGATATTTTTATCCCTTCTGTAACCTACAGTTTTGTCATATTAGTGCCACAATAAATACAGGCCCCACATTAAATGGTCTAAGGACCAATAAATAAATTTGCTTATAAAATTCTGTAAATTTAACAGTAATGTTAATGGTTTCATGTTTACGTTGTATTCTTTCATTTGCAGCTATTAGGTACAGATGTCACATAGCACTCTGAATACAACCATCAAAACATTATTTTGTCTACTGCTGTTATACGTTCTGTATTACTCCATCATGCACAGTCCCCAACTGAGCTTTCTGTCCATACAAGAGCTCGGATACCTCAGCAGATGCAGCATCAGGTTTCTACTTTAAGAGTCAGCTACCTAAGTCATCTGGTTAAGGATGTTAAGTGAGAGTTCTGTGTAATGAAGCATTTGGCAGTGGCGACAGCAACAGTTGTGGCTGAGGGTTAAAGCTTCTGTCTCTTAACATCAGATTACCTCTGGTAGTCCTAACTACTGGATTGAATTGTGCCTCACAAATAGTGGAACTCAACAATACTGTGGTTGTTAAATCCTAAATGACAAACTTGGTGACACAAAAATGCAAATGTGTGGGTTCCTCTTTGATGATGCATAATATGCAGCCTAAGAATTATAGTGTGCACTTCTGTGTATGTAACTGTAATATATTTCACTTAAAAAAAATAATAATAATATCCTTTGCAAGCAATCTAGAGAAAGGTTGTAGGCTCTCGTTTGTGAATAGGTATTAATTTACTTTTGTTTTTATAACCTGTGATACATCAGAGAACATATATGTACATTGACACAATTTGTGGCAGAACAGCTGAAAAATTAACAATCAATAGAAACAGTCCAATTTAATGGTTAAATGGTTAAGGAGTGAAGCTTTCAACAACGACTGTCTATGTATCCAGACATATCACCTCACGGTCAAGTTTTTATATATTGGTATCTAACTTCCTGGCACGGCAGCACAACACACCGGGAAAAAAAAAAGGACGTGTCTTGGGCAGATCTTTAATGCGCTGTAGTACTGAAACTGCGTATCTGATAAATAAGAAAGTACAAATACGAAATCCACCATTCCACACATCGTGAAACCTTTTCTTCAATATTGTGCGCTGACTATGGAAATCTACAATGAACTTAATGACGTAATAGTCCTCAACAATATATAAATTTGCCGTCCAAGTATGCTGGACATGTGGTAGCCCGTTATCTCCTTACAGTATCGCAGTTTTTAAACCATTTCAGTTCTCTATTGTTTTAACTACGGATGAAATGGTGTCGATGTCGGTCAAAACGAAGAGCATGACCATGGGTGTATAACTGAGTTTTCACGATATGACCCGTTTATAGGTGAAATTAATGTATCCAAACTTGAATGGTGATTGGAGCTTGCAGACTTCATTCACTCATACAAATGATATAATGTGCCTGTCAAATTTACGTACCGTACTTCATTATCGGTCCAGTGAAATTTGCATCCATCTGTAGCCTTCGTGACAATTTCCGTAATAAAAGTTGGAACGACTCAACTAAGCTAGTAATTGGTTAAAAAACGCAAAAGTTCAAATAACACAAGTGAAATAATTGACAAAGACTTTTAAGAAGGCCTGTGTACATTTTTCAGCAAAACTGAGTAACTGAAGTATTTCTGTCTTGCTGTCTTAATGTGAAAGAACATTCGCAACAGGTGCGACAAGTCGCTTTACTGTGAGCATTTGTAATTTGGACAAAAAACAGGACTTACTTTTCTTGCAACCTCGTGACAGGCGCGGAATGGTCCAACTGCAATTCGTCACCGTACGCTTGAAGAGTGGCAAATCCGCAGCTATCCTGTCAATCAACTTCTGGTATTCTCAGGTGCACAATCATCGCTCACGTATCACTCACAAACAAATACCATATGCCCCGCGATGCACTTCGGGGAAACTATAAATTACGTGTATCGATTAATATGTCGACGCTATCTCGAGTTCCTCCTAGCGCAATAGTGTGGTCGTCGATACCGACATAACGTCGCCAGGCTACGAGAAGGAAGTTTCACGAATTCCCGCTTTAATTTAAGAATCCCGAACTAACCATACTTCTGTAATTAAAAGCTACGTCGCATGAGGCAAGTCATGCTAGTCTCCGTTCAAGCTTTTTCATAAGCATGATTACTGCATGTTGGTAAATAAATCCTATTATGCACAAATCAAATGCATACTTCGTCCGTTTACACTTTAATATAGAAGCAATTTATTTTGAAGTTATTAGCAATTTACTTTGCAGTTATTTGCGGATTCCAGTTAATTAACGAGAATCTGCGACGTAAATGAATGGACAGCGCCAAACATTTTGCTATTTTGCGGGGAGGATAATAAATCATTTTGTCTGTAGGTCCACACGAAAGTGTTCCCTTAACGTCAATGCAGCCGGAGTAGCCTATTTACGGCGAAAATTAGTAACCAAATGAAATAAGCCTACACTTCATTAACAAGTTTTAGGTGGTGTTTTTAAACTTACATTGCACAGCGTCGGTAACGAATTTGTTTCGAATGCCTCAGCAGTTAAGCATGAATTTGCAGGACTGGGGATGTGAATCTTTTTATTGCAATTGGCTTTGCAAATTCGAGGTCCATTTGATTGATGCAGTTCCGAAAATGACATTTCCGTAGACTCTTGATACGGTATAATTTTCTACAAACAGGTGGCAAATATAGTGTTTGCTCGTTATTTCACGTGACAAAGCGATCTTCTGCACCAGCATTCCAGTTCTCGTACAGCATTAACATTCCCGTAGTGCGAATATGCGTCATTCCAGTGGTACTAATACCAGAAGAAACAAACAAATTCTGTATGTTGCTCCTGGCACATTAAAGCAACTAGACTATAAATTCCAGCTTTCGTCTACCAAAACAAAAAGCACGACGATTCCATAAAACAATTTCCGTAACCGCGGCAACAGCAGTAAAATTTTAAAAACGATATAGAAGTCTTCAAAGTAACAACGTCTATTTCCCTAACATCATCACAATCCAAGGAAGAAGGAACGTAAGCAGCAACAAGAAATGAAGGCTCTCTGTGCCAAGGTTTGACGCGAACTGTTACTCTGATAGCGCTGACCACGATTGCTACAAGTAACAATTTTTGAAATATTGTGCGACCTTCAATTGCAAAATCTGTAGACTACAGTGGAGACACCTACGTCGGCAACTGTGGCAAGTCTCTGAGAGAGGACGTCGCTCTGACCCGACATAATGTTGATGAAACGCTTTCCAGCATGTAAATTTAACTTATATTCTGGACGTAAACATAACTTACGCATCTGATACTACATTTAACAAATGAAAATCCTGGAGGAAATGTAGCTGCGTTTGTGACAAAGCTCACACACTATCGTTTCTCGACTAATGGCCATGTGCTCCTGGTTTTATATTTTTCGTCCGGTAACGTCCAAACAGAACGGTTTATTAGTTATGTTAATTACCTTGTCGGCTCTGAATGAAAATGCACACTAACTGCAAAAGTTCAGATTCTACGCGAATCGTACCGTAAATATTTATTGCTTCATTAAGTTTTGAATCGCTTTAGAGGGGCGTCGCTGTAATTGTCTCATCAATTTTGTATTTCATCAAGTATAATCAACGTCGTCAGTGTTGTGACTCCGGTGTGCACAGATCATGTGCAAATTGGCTCTAAATCATGTATACATATTCATTTACGTCTAAATCTATACTCTGCAAAGTGCATGGCAAAGAGTATGTCCCACTGTACCGGTTATTAGGATCTCCCCCCCCCCCCCCCATTCTATTCAGTTTGAAACGCTGGGAAAATGGTTATTTAAATTCTTCCTCAAGTGCTGTAATTAATCTAAAATTGTGATTATAATTGCCAACTCGAACCCCACAGGAGTGATATGTGGCGAGTTGTAGTATATTCCTAGAGCCACTGTTGAAATCCAGTTCTTGCAACTCTATAAGTAAGTTTTCTCTGGATATTTAACACCTATTTTCAAGAGTCTGCCATCTCTGTGGCACTCTTCCTTGGTCAAACTAACCTGTGACCATGATGTGGCCCTTCTCTGTATACAGTCAATATCCCCTGTTAGTTCTACCTGGTAAAGGTCCCACACACTTGAGCAATATTTAGTATAGGTTGCAAGTTCTCTTTGGAGACTGATTTCATTTCCCTGTTATTCTAACAATGAACCAAAGTATGCTACCTGATTTACATATGACTACACTTATGTGGTTGTTCCATTTCATATCACTACAAATTTGCTAAACTGAAGTCTTTGTATGAGTTACTGCTTCCAGTTGTAACTCTTTGACTTAATAGTCAAAGGGTATGACACTTTTTTTCTTTTTGTGAATTGCATAATTTTACATTCCTGACCATTTAATGCAAGTCATCCATCTTAGCTACACTTTGAAATCTTATCAAGATCCAACTGAATATTTGTGGAACTTTTTTTTTTTTTTAGAGAGTACTTCATTATAGAGAACTGCATCATCTGCAAGAAGTCTAAAGTTACTACTAACATTATCTGCAAGGTCATTCATATGCAACATGAGCAGGAAGGGTCCCGACACACTTCCATGGGGCACACTCAAAGTTACTTCTACAGCTGTAGATGACTCTCCATTCAAGAGAACATGCTGCATCCTCCCTACCAAATTATTCTCAGTCCAGTCATCAATTTCTCATGGTAACCCGTATGATAGTGTGTTTGATAACAATCGTAAATGCAGTACTGAGTAAAATGCTTTTCGGAAATCAAGAAATATAGCATCTGTCTGACTGCCTTAATCCAAAGCTTTGAGTGTGTCATGTGAGACAAGTGCAAGTTGAGTTTCACATGACTGATGTCTTCAGAAACCATGCTGGTTGGCACGGAGAAGGCTATGGATGTCAAGGTTATTGGGCGATACTTTTGTGGATCACTACTACCACCTGAGTTGGGAACTGGTGTGACCTGTGCTTCCTTCCAAATACTGAGCACAATTTTTCCTTCAGGGATCTATAACTACAGCTAAAAGAGCCGCAAATGCAATACAGAACCTGGTAGGGTGTTCCACCAGGCCTCGGAGCTTTGCTCAGTTTTAATCAAATCAGTTGTTTCTGCCAGTTTTAACAATTCAATTCTTTCTCAATACCACTGACACTTGTTTCATCATCTTTTCAGTTTACCAGTATTAAACTGGGTCAATTATATGGCTTTTCCTTTGCAAAGGAAAATTTGAAAGCAGAGTTCAGCATTTCTGCTTTTTGTTTGCTACCCTCAATTTCACATCCTGCCTCATCCACATGCAAGTGCAAAGCCTTTACATGCAACCAGAGTATCTTTAGGTTATGAGAAAGATCATTTGACAAAATTCTGCTATGGTAGTCACTGAAAGCTTCACACATTGCTCTCTTAATAGACAATCACGTTTCATTCCGCATCTCTCTATCTGTAGCCCTTTGTTTTACACCTATTATTCAGTAGTTTCTGTTTCTTTATAAGTTTCTTTACTGTGTCTGTACACCATGGAGGGTTCCTCCCATTTTGAATTGTTCAGCGAGTACGTATCTGTCTAGTGCATGGTCAACTATTCTTTTAATAATTTTTATTTCGGATGGAACCACAGTCATGGAAAATTTTTTGAATGATGCTGCCACTTTTTGACTGTAATAATTTTTATTTTATTGTTATATGATCCAGGTTTCATCCTTAGGTTATTTTCAAGTACAAAAACTGGAATAAACAACTGAAGTATAAATAACAGAAACAAGAAACAAGACAACCATGGAAAATAGTGAATAAATACCATGATTATTTATGTAACATTATTATGAAAAGGATAGTTGCTACTCACCATATAGCGGAGATGCTGAGTTGCAGATATGCACAGCAAAAAGACAGTCACACAATAAGCTTTCGGCCAACAAGGCCTTTGTCAGAGTAGACAACAGACACACACACACACACACACACACACACACACACACACACACCATCACGATCTCTGGCAGAGGCAATGACTAACGAAGGTTGAGGCCTGGAGGTTTGCAGGAACGTAGGATATATTGCGGGAAGGGTTCCCAACTGTGCAATTCAAAAAAGCTGGTGTTGGTGGAAGGATCCAGATGGCACAGGTTGTGAAGCAGTCATTGAAATGAAGAACATCATGTTGGGTGGCATGCTCTCAGCAACAGGGTGGTGCAGTTGTTTTTTGGCCACAATTTGTCAGTGGACATTCATGCAGACAGTCAGCTTGTTAATTGTCATGCCCACATAGAATGTAGCACAGTGGTCGCAGCTTAGCTTGTAAATCACATGACTGGTTTCACAGATAGCCCTGCCTTTGATGGGATAGGTGATATTTGTGACCGGACTGGAGTAGTTGGTGGTGGGAGCATTTATGGAACAGATCTTGCATCTAGGTTTATAACAGGGATATGAACCATGAGGCAAGGAGTTGGGAGCAGAGGTGGTGTTTGGATGGATGAGGATTGTGTAGGTTCGGTGGGTGGCAGAATACTGCTGTGTGTGGGGGGGAGGGGGGGGGGAGGTTTTGTGAAAGAATGGGTAGGACATTTGTCTCCACAGGCCACAACAAGAGGTAGTTAAAACCCTGGCAGAGAATGTAATTCAGTTGCTTCAGTCCTGGGTGGTACTGAGTCATGAGGGGAATGCTCGTCTATGGCCAGATAGTGGTACTTTGAGAGCTGGTGGGTGACCGGAAAGATAAAGCATGGACAATCTGTTTTTGTACAAGGTTGGGGGGGGGGGGGCGGGAGCGTAATTATGGTCAGTAAAGGCCTCAGTGAGACCCTTGGTGTATTTTGGGAGGGACCACTCATAACTGCAGAGGCGATGGCTACAGGTGGCTAGGCTGTATGGAAGGGACCTCTTGGTATGGAATGCATGGCAGCTGTCATTGTGAAGGTATCACTGGTGGTTGGTCGGTTTGATATGGACAGAGGTACTGATGTGGACATCTTTGAGGTGAAGGTCAATGTATAGGAAGGTGGCTTGCTGGGTTTAGTAGTACCAGGTGAAGTGAATGACAATGACAGTGTTGAGGTTCTGGAGGAACCTATCCACATTCCTCCAGAACCCCAACACCTTCTCCCTCGTCAGTACGTCTGTCCATATCAGACCTAAAAACCACCAGCAACACCTCCACTTCGACAGCTGCCACCCATTCATTCCATACCAAGAAGTCCCTTCCATACAGCCCATTCACTCGTGGCCATCCCATCTGCGGTGATGAGCGGTACCTCTCAAAATACACTGAGGCCTTTATGGATCGTAATTACCCCCCCCCCCCCATAAGCTTGTATAAAAACAGATCTCCTGGGCCTATCTTCCCAGTCACCCATCACCTCCCATAGTTCCACTGTGTGGCCACAGAGGAGCATTCCCCTCGTGACTCAGCACCACCTAGGACTGGAGCAACTGAATTACATTCTCCACCAGGGTTTCAACTACCTCTTGTAATACCCTCAAATGAAAAATGTCCTACCCACAATCTTTCTTCCCCCCCCCCCCCCCCCCCCCCCCACACACACACACACACACACTCCGACAGTGATATTCCACCACCCACCCAACCCGCACAATATCCTCACACATCCCTACACAACCCCTGCTCCCAACCTCTTCTCTCATGGTTGCAATCTTTGTAATAGACCTAGATGCAAGACCTCTCCCATACACCCTCCCACCACCATCTGCTCCAGTCCAGTCACAAACATCACCTATCCCATCAAATGTATGGCTATCTGTGAAACCAGCCATGTGACCTACAAACTAAGCTGCAACCACTGTGCTACAGTCTATGTGGGCATGACAATCAACAAGCTGTCTTTCTGCATGAATGTCCACCAATAAACTGTGGCCAAAAAGTTACTGCACACCCTGTTGCTGAGCACACCGCTCATATCAAACCTACTGCTTCATAGCCTGTGCCATCAGGATCCTTCCCACCTACACCAGCTTTTCTGAATTGCACAGGTGGCTACTTTCCCTGCAACATATCTTATGTTCCTGTAACCCTCCTAGCCTCAACCTTCATTAGTCATTACCCGTACCCATCTTGCTCCTTCCCTGTTCCCATCCCAGTACCACACAGCCCTCATCTTGCTCATTCCCTGTTCCCATTCTAGCACCACACAACCCTCATTCCACCAATACATCCGGTCTTTGTACTTTTCTCTTTTTTGCTGCCTCCCCCCCTCTCTTCCCCCTCCATCTAACTCCCCACTGCACCTAGCTGCCCTACCCTCTCTCCACCTCATCCCTGCAAGCTCCCACAGCGGCACTTCAGTGTCCCCCACTCTTAGTGTGCTACCCCTCCTTCAGCCTACCCCAGCTCTTTCTTACCCCCACCTGGCTGCCTCTCTACTCATGCGCTACTGTTCGTAGTCTGGATTCAGCTTCCAGAGACTGTGGTCATGTGTGTGTGTGTGTGTGTGTGTGTGTGTGTGTGTGTGTGTGTGTGTGTGTTTCAACAAAGACCTTGTTGACCAAAAGCGTATTGTATGACAGTAATTTTGTGGTGCCTATCTGCGGCTCAGTGTCTCCACTATATGGTTAATAGTAAATATCGTTTTCATAATATTGTTTACTCCATCCTGTATTTTTCATTGTGATTATTTACATTACTTATAGGTCAAAAGACATCCAACAAGTATGAAATACCAGTCCTTCTAAAAAAAGCATCTCTCATCATATAGGCCAGATCTATATTTAGACAGTTTAGAAATCTTCTCACTTTTACTAATGACAGATCTTGCCTTATTTATTTTTTATTTATTTATTTATCTCTTGTTCCGGTGATCCATGTTGTGACAGTATCACAGGATATGGAACGTGTCAATTTTACAAGCTTTTGGCCAGAATTTATGGTAATACATAAAACAAAACAAAAACAGTAAACAGTAACTTAGGTCCCACTACAAAAAAATACATTTTAGATATAGATAGAGATTACAAAACAAAAAACAGTGAACAGTAACTTAGGTCCCACTACAAAAATACATTTTAGACAGAGATAAAGATTACAAAATAATAAGTGTTACAAAGAAATAAATATTGCAAAATATATGTTCACAATAAAAATATTCGGTATTACAAATTTGGGCATACATTTGCATTTTACAATACAAGAGATGTTAAACACTGTAGTTCAGGAACTCTTCTAATGTATAAAATGATCCTTGCAATAGGAACTGCCTTAAGGTTTTTTTGAACAGGAGATCATCATCTATCAAACACTTAATTCTTGAAGGGAGGGCATTAAAAATCTTACAGCCACTGAAATGGACTCCTTTCTGCACCATACTTAGATTTGGCTGTTCATAGTGGATATCATGTTTCCTTCTAGTATTGTGACTGTGATATGCACTATTCAGCTTAAAGATGGATTTTTCTTTCCTTATGAAGCACATCAATGAGAATATATATTGCGCAGTGGATGTAAGTATTTCAAGCTTCTTAAAAAGATTCCTGCATGTGGCTCTAGGATTGACTCCACACATGATCCTTATGGCTCTTTTTTGTGCACACAGTACTTTTTTAGCCAGTGGCTGATTTCCCCAAAATATAATTCCAAATGCCATAATTGCATGAAAGTAACCATAATATGCTGACTTCATGGTTTCCATATTTCTATAAGAAGAAACAATGCGCAATGCATATGTTGCTGAACTTAGTCTTTTGCACAGATCCACGATGTGGCTGGACCAATTCAGTTTGCTATCAATATGCAAGCCTAGGTATTTTGAGGAATCTACCCTGTTTATTTTCTGCTCACCTACCTTTACAAATATTTCCTCATCTTTGGATGTTTTGTGGAACTGAATGTAGTTTGTTTTACAGTAATTTAAAATAAGACCATTAATGTTGAACCAGTTCACCGTTTCATTTAAAATCTTATTTGCCGTTACCTCAAGCTTATCTTCCGAATTATCAATAAGTAGTGTAGTGTCATCCGCGAAAATGGTGAATCTACAATATTCCGTAGAGAGAGGAAGATCATTTATAAATATAATAAAAAGTAGGGGGCCCAGAACTGAGCCCTGCGGCACTCCACATGAGATGGTACCCCATTCTGAAGATATAGGGACACCATCTTGACTATCTACTACAACTTTTTGTTTTCTATTTGACAGATATGAGTCGAGCCATTTCCCTGCTGCACCACTTATACCGAGATGTGCAGCTTTTTGTAAAAGAATTTGGTGATTTACACAGTCAAATGCTTTTGTTAGGTCACAAAATATGCCAATCACTTTCAGTTTTTTGTTGATAGATTCCAAGAGTTTGCCAGTAAATGCAAATATTGCATCTTCTGTTGACAAACCTTTCTGAAATCCAAATTGACTTTTGCTGAAGCTATTGTGTTCACTGAGATGCTTAACTATCCTGGCATGCATTAGTTTCTCTAAAACTTTTGAAAAGCTTGTCAGTAGTGATATTGGCCTATAGTTAGCAGTATCCGTCTTATCCCCCTTCTTATACAGCGGTTTTACAACTGCATACTTAAGCCTCTCAGGAACTATTCCTTGCTTAAGTGATGCATCGAAAATGTGGCAAAGGACTTTACTTACATGGCTGGAGCAGTATTTTAATAATTTGTTAGAAATGTTGTCAATTCCAGCAGAGTTTTTACTTTTCAGGGATTTAATAACTCTTTCAATTTCTTGAACAGTGACTGTTTTTACCTTCATGTGTTGCACTAAACCAGGTACTCTAGCTTTCAAAAGATTGATGGCTTGCTTCATGGACCCTTGTAAACCTATTTTTTCTGTTACTGTTAAAAAATTGTAGTTGAATGTGTCTGCAACTGTTTTTGGATCGCTAACAAAATTACCCTCACTTTTGATTTGGATATTTTCACTACAAAATGCATTTTTCCCGGTTTCCTTCTTTACAAATTTCCAGATGGTTTTTACTTTATTGCTCGAGTTGTCAATTTCTGCCTTCAAGCACATGTTCTTTGCTGCCTGAATTGTCTTATTCAGAACTTTACTGTAGATTTTATAGTGTGTAATCCTACTGTTATCATTTGAACTCCTGGCTGCAGCATATAGTTCTCTTCTTGTTTTACAAGAGATTTTGATGCCTTTAGTAATCCAAGGCTTGTTTCCAGATTTGCACAGGTTTTCTCTCACTGATTTTTTAGGAAATGCTTCTTCAAAAAGGCTTGTAACTTCATTGATAAATATATTAAATTTTGAATTAACATCAACTGTAGCATATACAGGAGACCAGTCCACAAGCCGTAATTGCTGATTAAAGGTTTCAGTGGTGTATCTGTTTATAATCCTAAATGTTTTCCAAATGAAATTTTCTTTTCTTTGTACATTCATTTGGTTTAGAGTGAGGAATTGCCCTTCATGATCAGAGAGACCATTTATAATATTTTTCATGGTTAAATTATTGCAAATATCCTTATCTACAAATACATTATCTATTAAAGTGATAGAGCTGGCAGTTACTCTAGTTGGAGTGTTCACAAGTGGTACTAAATTGTAACAGTACATTAAATGTTCAAAATCTGTCTTGTTTCTATTTTCTGTTAAAAGGTCCACATTGAAGTCACCCATAACAATGATAGATTTAGTTTTCCTACATAGGTGGACCAGAAGGGATTCAGTTTGTCTTAGAAATACATTTAGATTTCCAGCAGGTGCCCTGTAAACAGCCAGAACAATAACAGTTGCACTATCTGCTGTTAACTCAATGCCACACACCTCAAAATGTTGTTCATAACAGTATTTGCTTAAATCTAGGGATTTATACACTATATTATTTTTTATAAATATTGCAACACCACCTTTTTCCATAACAGATCTGCAGTAATGAGTAGCTAAACTAAAGTTCTCAATTTGTATCATGTGGATCCCATTCTTAACGTGATGTTCTGAGAAACACAGTATATCAGGCTCACTTTCACACTCGTCTTTTAAATTTATTAGCAACTGGTCTATTTTATTCTTGAGGCTACATATATTTTGGTGGAATAAAGACAAAGTTTGATTTTTTCTCACCTCTGCATTTGCGTGATGTTTGCTAGGAATGGCTTTTTTCAGTACATTAGTTGATAGTATTGCTTGGGGTGTGGAAAACTCATATTGAACACATGAGAGAGATGCTTCACGCAACTTTGAATCCTCATCTCTCGTGTTACTCACCATAAAAAACGCTGAGTTTGTTTTCTGTTGCGTGTAGGGCTTATATGAATAGATACACTTTTTCAACAAGAACATGCATTTAATACAAGTCTGATGTCTTTTGACACATAAATAAGATAAAGAATCATGGTAACTGTGCACCATTTTTCACAGTTGCCCTGTTTCCTGCTTTTTGGGTTTATACTTCTTTTGTTTATTCCAGTTTTTGCATTTGGAAATGGCCAAACGCCAAAATCTGGATCATATTACAATAAAATAAAAATTATTACAGTCAACATCATTCAAAAAACTACTCTTTTAAGCTGAGCCATAGTTCCTCATTGTCCTAGAGCTTCACACTGACAAAGAAATAGTATCTCATAAGGAACAATTTACTTATAAAAGAAAGCTTGACTATCATGCATTAAAGGAAAAACTGGCACACATAAACTGGTATCAGGTAGGCCTATATGCAACAGAAGACATTAATGAAAAGTGGGAAATATTTTATACAACATTAACCCATTGTCTAAATCGAGTATGCCCAAGGGTCAAAATACTAAAGAAAACTGACAGTTCCAGGAATCTTAAACTCCCCCCTAATGTGATGAAATTAAAGAATGACATGAATGATCTATATATTCTTTTTGAATACACCAAACTCCAGTACTTTCAGTCTAAATACAAAGCCTGTAGAAAGACCTATAGGGAAGCACTTAAGACATTAAAGGCACAGAAGTATGCAGGACAGATGAGTCAAGCCTGTAACGTTAGCAAAACAGCGTGAAATATAGTAAAGAAGGAAAGTGGGGGGAATGCAAGGCATTGTGTAACAACATAATAATAAAGGGCAATGAAAAATTGGTTAGTGACCCACTGTGAAGTGTGTGACAGAGGGTACGTCCCATTATACCAATTGTAAGGGTTTCTTCCCATTCCATTCACCTATGGTGCATGGAAAGATTTATTGTTTGTATGCCTCAGTGCATAGTTATTCTACTCTTGTTATCATGATCCCTATATGAGTGATAACATAGAGCATTGTAGTATATCACTAGAGTCATCATTTAAAGCTGGTTCGTGAAACTTTGTTGGTAGACTTTCTTGGGATAGTTTATGACTATCTTCAATAGTCTGCCCATTCAGTTTCTTCAGCATTGCTGTAACACTCTCCCATAGGTCAAACAAACCTGTAACCATTTTGCTGCCCTTCTCTGTATACGTTCAATATCCGCTGTTAGTCCCATATGGTATGGGTTCTACAAACTTGAGCAATATTCTAGACTGGGTTGCACAAGTGATTTGTAAGCAGTTTACTCTGCAGATTGATTGCACTTCCCCAATATTCTACCAATAAACCAAGGCTACCACCTGCTTTACCCATGACTGAGCTTATATAATCATTCCACTCCATATCCCTGAAAAGTGTTACCTCCAGGCATTTGTGTAAGTTGGCTGATTCCAATTATGACCCATTAATATTATAGTCTTTACTCTGTTTTTTTTTTTCATTTTGTTAAGTGCATAATTTTGCATTTCTGAACATTTAAAGCCAGTTGCCAATCTTTGCACCACTTTGAAGTCTTATCGAGATCTGACTGAATATTTATGCAGTTTCTTACAAACATTATTTCATCGTAAATAACTGCATCATCTGCAAAATGTCTGAGGTTACTATTAATATTGTCTGCAAGGTCATTAATATACAAAATGAGCAGCAAAGGTCCCAACATACTTAAGGCATGTTAATAAAAAATGCTCATAATTAAACAGCATTTCATTCAGCATCTCCCTGTCTAAAATCTTATGCCTTCTTTTACACCTATTGGTAATAATCTCTGTTTCTTTATAAGTGCCTTTACAGTGACTGTATACCATGGAGGATACCTCCCATTATGAACTACTTTACTGAACTCATAGCTGTCCAGTGCATGGTCAACTATTCTTTTAAACGTGAACCATAGTCCTCTACATGCTCCTTCTGTGTTCTTAAAAAGCTTCAAGTTCCTATTGAGACATGACACTACTGTTTTTTACATAGTTTACTGAGCATAGTATCTTTATGTTTGTTCTAGATGGCCTCTATACTTTTTGGTAATTATTGTTACCACAACCCACCTCATGCACAATGATAACAGTTTCTATGTGGACATCGTCAAAGAGGTCAGGTTTGTTTGTTGCCATTAGATCTAATAAATTTCTATCATGAGTGGGGTTCCAAACTATCTGTTCTAGGTAGTTTTCAGGGAATGCATTTAATAATTTTTCACTGGATGCCTCACTGCTATCAATTTTATATTTCAAACAGATTTCTGTACCTAATATGATGTATATGACATGAATTTCACTACTTTTCAGGAGCACTTTGAACTCTGGCTCTTTGCTGCAGATGCTTCAGCAGTTAACCAATAGGATTTTAATACTTTCATCTGTGGGAGGCATTTCTTTTGATCTTACACTGATAGTTCTCGGTTTCATAAAACTATCATTATTTGTGTTGGATAGAGAGCCACCTAATCTAAAAACCCTTGTGTGCACCCCACACTCGGTCAGCTACCTGAGTAGCAGGCTTTGATGTGTAGTGCACACTTCATGCATTTATGGGCACCCTACAGTTGTCAACCTTATGGCACAAGTCCAGGAAGTCACAGCCTAGCATGTCACAGAACCTGTGAAGTCTTGTAGTTCAGTCCTTCCACTCGACTCAGAATTATGGGTCCATGATCAGTTTTGGGGAGAATGATGCAAATTGTGAGCTTTTGTTGAAACTCAATGCACAAGGCTGGTCTTCTCAATGCTCTCTGCCAGTTGCTGGAATGATCCATTTATGACCTTAGAGCCTAGACAGGCATCATTTGTGACTAAATGTGCTACAGTCTGCAGTTGGTTGCACCCTGTTCCCTCAGTGGCTGCCAGAATAACCTCTTCAGCATGTTGAATGGGGCCCCCAGGCATACACACTGAGTGCAACTGGTGTGCTTTCCTATAATCCCTTACTGCCATTTCCCTAAGAGGTACCATCATTCACTGTATGTCTGAACAGCTGATGATTAATAGACCCCTACCCTTTTGCATTTGGCTCTTCTTGACACCGGGCAAAACAGTTTTCCCCTAAACAGGTGAAGTGAGTGGCCCAGTTTCAGTTTTGGCGAAAGAGAGCACCTCGAAATTGATGGTTGGAGGATAAGTGTAACATACTGAGCCCTCCCTGCTCCCCATCCACAGGTCACCTAGATCTGTCACTGAAACCCACTGGCAGTCAAGTAGATGAGTAATGACAGATCCTGTACTTTCTACAAGCGAGACAGGATACACAGGAGAGGACAGTACTTGAGATACCTTTGGTAGTGGTACTGCAGGTACATGACTCTTGGGAACCAACACACCAATTCACAGCAGCTGCCAATTGTGACAGTAATTAGGACAATTTCTAGCTGCTTATGAACATCAATCAACTCATCTCACATTCGAGAACAGCATTTACAATGGGGCTGCAGTTTGGCTAAAGCAATGTAATAGAGGAAAATGAATGAATAACTTGGAACTAAGCCTGCTGATAAATCTTTTATATTTGTTGAGCTAAAAAAACTACTAATCCTCTATAAGAATTGAAGCAAATACAAAAGATGAGATTTCTATTAAGGCAACAGAAAACCTATGGTAAAATTACTAGTTTCTTAAAAATTTTTGAGGTTATTTGTAGTTATTAATACACTCAAAAATAGAGCTATATATATATCCCTCTTTCAGCAAAAAGTAGATGTAACACAGTATGTTAGTTATGATGTGTGCTTCAGTAACTAAATCACGTATACCGATTTACTACAAAGTAAATTATGCAAAGGACAATGGAACCATCAAAAAATTCTCAAAAAATGTATGTTTATTTGCGTTGATATACAATGAAATTTGGAGTGATCTATTCTTAGAAAGTAACTGTGAGTGATTTTTGAAATAAGTTATCTAAAAAACACTCCTACCAGTAAATTATGAAAATGTAGTTTTGTAAGTGTCTGAAAATTCTCAAACATTACCTATTTCTCATGTAACTGTACAATGAAATTAGAGAAAGATTGTTTTGAGTGAGGATGGGTCTACTTTTTGTGGCGGCGTTCGTAGCAACAAACACTTCGCTGTAGAAACGGCTTACGAAGTCACCGCCACACTTTTAATAGCGGGCCGACCGGTCCGCTGGAACAGTGAACAGAAAGATGAAAACCCAAACAGTCTGATTAAATAAAAGTCGGTACTTATCTTTATTAACGAAGATACAGAAACACAGTAGTGAACTCCGTGTCTACAGAAATCTGTCTAGTTCGAGTCGGAGCGGCTAGGTCAGCGTCGGCTGACGACAAACAACAACTCTGCTGCGATGAACACACAACTGACTAGCAAGTACACAAATCGGTGGCGAGTATACAACTGAGCGGCGAATACAGAACTGTCCTAGCACTCGCGACTCCAGCGCTTAAGAAGCCAGAAGCCAGCGGTGGCGCGCGCAGACTTGCGGCGATTTCCTGTATCGCTGGCGCTGCTTATGCGGACGGCGTCCGGACTTTGATGCTGCCAACCTTTTGGCAGCAGGCTTGGTTGGCATTACTGGCTAGGATATAACACTCCTCCCCCCCAAATCGCCGCACCATCATTGAATAATGACGTGGCGAGCGGCGACGGCGGGGTCTGGCCGCAGGCGTAGCAGAAGAGACCGGGGCGGAGACTGTTGTCAGTGGCAGTCCCCGGTCCGCACCCCAGCATTGGCTGCGCGGGGCCTCGGGAAACACCGACTGAAAACCGAGGTCAGGGTGCACGCCCGTGACCACGGGCGCCGCTTCTGGTACTGGACGCGACGGGGCATCGGGATCCACGAAGAGAGGCAGCGTCTCCTGACGCTGCGTCGACGGCTGCCGAGTGGGCGCCGGACACGGCGCTGCGGTGTCATACTCCTTGGGGGTGCCCAAGGAAAGCGGCTGCAGGACAGGCTGCACAGCCACCGCTTGGGATGGCGGCCCGGCTGAGGGGTCGACGTCCATCTGCTCCGATGGCGGTGGCGACTGAAGAGGGACCGCAGGCGCCGGAGCGACCACCTGGGGCGCTCCCGGATGATGCTGCGCGGGAGGCATCAACGGGACGGGCTGTCGGCGTGGTAGCGGCGACGGCTGCTGCTGCTGCCCTGGAGGCGGCAGCGAAGTCGGAAGGCGCGGCTGGAACCCGCCGCGGACCAAATCTGTGGACAAAGAACGAGCGGCAGAATCCGGGCGGCCAGCGCAGCGCAACTGGTTCTGATGCCTCCTGTGCACCCCAGTAGCACCTTGAACAGTATAAAAGCCGCAACCCTGGACACTTATCACGGTGCCTCCTTCCCAACGACGGCGACCGTGATAAACTCTGAAAAAAATGGCGTTGTTGCGCCGAAGACGCGTGCGATGCTCAGAAGCGGCGGGTCGATCCGGGGGGTGCAACAACCGTAGTAGGGTGCGATGACGACGGCCGTGGTGAAGCTCCGCAGGCGAAGGGCCGTCGCGTGGCGTGGTCCGGTACGACGACAGGAACGTGATGAGGGCCTGCCGACGAGAGTGCGTAGCACGAAGGCGGTCCATATGATCCTTGAATGTGCGTACAAAACGTTCCGCTGCACCATTCGATTGAGGGTGGAACGGCGGAGTAAGAACATGGCGAATGCCATTGGCAGAACAAAAACTTTCAAATTCAGCAGAGGTAAATTGGGGACCATTGTCAGACACTAAAACTTCTGGAAGACCCTCAATACAAAAAATTGAAGTCAACGCCTTTATAGTTTGTGCAGACGTTGTAGACTGCATGGGCACAACAAACGGAAAATTACTAAATGCATCTATCACGATGAGCCAACGAGAATTCCAATATGGACCAGCGAAATCGATATGTACTCGCTGCCAGGGACTGGCAGGGCGTGCCCACTCAAAATAGCGTTGAGGCGGAGCAGCTTGGTGTTCGGCACACGGCGAACAATCTGTAGACATCTGCGTAATCTGCTTATCAAAGCCGATCCATGTACAATGACGGCGGGCAAGCTGCTTGGTGCAGACCACTCCCCAATGACCTCGATGCAACAAGTCGAGGACCTTGGATTGGAGCACTTGGGGAACCATGACATGAAGCTGGTCATTCTCGGTGCGTAACAGCAAAACTCCGTGCGAAACAGACAACCGATGACGTTGTGGATAATAGCGATGAACCACAGGATCCGATATGTCCTTTGCCTTGGACGGCCAACCACGTTGAACAAAACGTAATAGTAAACTCAGATTAGGATCCGTAGCTGTCTCACGTGCCACGTGACGATAATCAATCGGAAAATCCCGGAGGGATTGATGCTCATCGGCGTCAATCTGATGGCAAGAGTCTTCAGAGGAATCGAAGACATCATCCGCAGCAATCGGCAATCTAGAAAGCGCGTCAGTGTTGGCATGCTGAGCTGTACGGCGATACAGTATCTCGTACTGGTATTGTGATAACAAAAGAGCCCAACGTTGTAGTCTCTGAGCTGTCCGCTGAGGAACTGGTTTAGACGGATGAAACAGTGACGTCAGAGGCTTGTGATCTGTTACTAAATAGAATGGTCTACCATAGAGGTAGTGATGGCATTTTGTGACACCGAACACAATAGCCAACGCTTCCTTGTCCAATTGGCTATAATTACACTGAGCTTTGTTTAGCAATTTAGATGCGAACGCAATAGGACGTTCGGTGCTACCGACTCGGTGAGACAACACAGCACCGAGGCCGAAAGAAGAGGCATCACAAGCTAACACTAGAGGCTTGTTTGGGTCGTAATGGACCAGACAACGATCATTCAATAAAGCCTCTTTAAGCTGCTGAAAGGCTGATTGGCAATCAGCTGACCACACAAACGGAACATTCTTACGGCGGAGACGATGCAACGGTGCAGCAATCTGTGATGCATTAGGTATAAACCTAATATAATATGTCAATTTGCCAAGAACTGCTTGCAATTCATGCAGATTGCGAGGGGCGGGCAAATCACGAATAGCTGCTAAATGTGACTGGGAGGGATGAATGCCTTGAGCATTAATAACATGTCCCAGATACTCCATCTCCGTAAGGAAAAATGAACATTTAGCGATGTTGTAACGTAGGCCTGCCTGAGACAACACTGTAAACAAACACTCCAAATTACGGAAATGTTCAGCAGGCGTCCGACCGGACACAACAATATCGTCTAAATAGTTGCAACACAATGGCACATTAGCCAGAAGTTGTGACAAAAAACGCTGAAAAACAGCTGGAGCTGACGCACAACGAAAAGGCAAACGCAGAAAACGGAACAACCCCAACGACGTGTTTATGACAAAATACTGTTGTGATTGCTCGTCGAGGGGCAATTGCAAATATGCTTCACGGAGATCAGTTTTGGAAAAGAAACGCTTCCCCTAACTTATCCATCAGCTCGTCCGGTCTAGGCAAAGGAAAAGAATCAATGACAGTCTGAGGATTAACTGTCGACTTAAAATCAGCACACAAACGTAACGTGCCAGACGGTTTCTTTATAATAACTAAGGGAGAAGCCCACTGGCTCGCTGAAACGGGTTGAATAACACCGTTGTTTTGCCAACGACGAAGTTCATCTTTTACAGGTGCCCGGATGGCGTGAAGCACTGGACGAGCACGAAAAAATCGAGGCTGAGCAATATCGTTTAACGTAATATGAGCGGCAAAGTTCGCAACACAACCTAGTTCGTCTTTAAATATGTCACTGTGTTGTTTACACAAATCGGTTATGCTGTCTTGAGGAACAACAACAGAATTAATTTGCAACACATTGTCTTGGATAGACAGGCCAAACAAGTCAAAACAGTCTAATCCGAAAATGTTTACACTGTCTGTAGCGCGGAGCACTGTGAATGAAACTGTTTTTGTATTGCCACGGAATGTGGCTGGCATGCTACATACACCTAACACAGGAATTTGTTCTCCACTATAAGTAGCCAAAGAATGTTTTGCCGCTGAAAGTTTAGGGCGGCCGATAGCCGCATACGTAGCACTATTTATTAGAGTCACAGACGCACCAGTGTCTAATTGAAAATTGAAGGTCTTATCCTGGATGCGTAGCTTCACAAATAGTGTATTACACTGTCTCTGGATCGGTGCAGTGGAGGCGGAAGACACAAAATCAGCGCGTTTAGCGCGTGTTCGCTGCTTACGACAACCTGTGGGTTGGGCGGGTGGGACAACAACTCCCGCTTCACTTGCAGTCTGTACATTACTTTTGACAGCGTTTGAATTACGCTTGGGTCGCATAGCAGAGGGCTGGGTGGGTGGCTTATTGCGAACAAGTTTATTACCCACACGAACCGTGGAAGTGTCTTTAAACGCGACCTTCTGGGCGGGCTGGCGTTGAATATCATGAATATCCATGGGCTGGGCAGCACTAGAATTGTTCTTGCGTTTACGCAAACAAACAGTTTGGATGTGTCCTTTCCTTTGACAAAAGTGACAAACCGCGGTTCTTAACGGGCAACGTTCATGAGGATGAGCAAGAACACACTTAGGGAAAGACTTAACTCTATCATTTTGCACACGCGGCTGACGAATGTTTTTCGAATGTTTTTAACATGACGCGGCCGGCTAGTGTTTACAGTCTGACTCTGCCGGTGGGGCCGCGGGCGTGACATAACTTGCTTAGCACAGGCAATTTGAGAAATACATGGCTGATCTAACTCACACTCAGCATAGTCAAAAGTATCTTGGGCTTCAATGATGTTCATCACAGTCTCTAATGACGGGTCAGGCAACTTTAAGATAGCAGCACGAATACGAGAATCTGCAATGTTTTGAAAAATAGCGTCTCGTAACATGACATCACTGTAGGAAGCTCCACACACACAATTAAATCGACACTGACGGGTGAGGCCCCGTAAATCTGTTAACCACTGTTTATTAGATTGATGTGGCAGTTTCTTTAATCTGAAGAACTTGAATCTGGCTGCTGCCACATGAACTCGCGACTCAAAATACTCAGCAAGCTTGTTAACAACAACGTCATAGTCTAAAGCTTCTGGCTTGGATTCCGGGAACAACTTACAAAGTAGTCTATAGACTTCCACGCCTGCAGTGGAAATTAAATAAAGCTGCCGCTCATTACCTGTGATTTTGTAGACTGTCATGTGCGCCTGCAACTGCGCGAAATATTCTCGCCATTCTTCTCGTGATGCATCAAAAGCATGGAAAGGTGGTGCTGCCTGTGCTTGTTCCTTTTGTGTTGGTGGATTAGCCGCTTGTTTGGCGATTGCTTCCACCAGACTTTGTATTTGCTGACTCTGTAACAAGATCAACTGTTGTAATTCGGCAGACATAGTGAACACAAATTAAACCAGCCCCCAAAATTTTATCTCTATAATTAGTATAACAAGAAACAAGTTGAACCAGCCCTGCACACGAGTTCGGAAGTCCTCGTCGCCAGTTTTGTGGCGGCGTTCGTAGCGACAAACACTTCGCTGTAGAAACGGCTTACGAAGTCACCGCCACACTTTTAATAGCGGGCCGACTGGTCCGCTGGAACAGTGAACAGAAAGATGAAAACCCAAACACTCTGATTAAATAAAAGTCGGTACTTATCTTTATTAACGAAGATACAGAAACACAGTAGTGAACTCCGTGTCTACAGAAATCTGTCTAGTTCGAGTCGGAGCGGCTAGGTCAGCGTCGGCTGACGACAAACAACAACTCTGCTGCGATGAACACACAACTGACTAGCAAGTACACAAATCGGTGGCGAGTATACAACTGAGCGGCGAATACAGAACTGTCCTAGCGCTCGCGACTCCAGCGCTTAAGAAGCCAGAAGCCAGCGGTGGCGCGCGCAGACTTGCGGCGATTTCCTGTATCGCTGGCGCTGCTTATGCGGACGGCGTCCGGACTTTGATGCTGCCAACCTTTTGGCAGCAGGCTTGGTTGGCATTACTGGCTAGGATATAACACTACTGTTCTCAAAAAATTTAAAAGAGTACAAATAAATTGAAGCCTACAATAGATGATAACACTAAGAGTTTATTGGGGCACTCGCAAATGTTCAAAATTCACAATATATCACAGTACAATTAGGTATTCGTACAGTTAATGGAAGATTATTCAGAAGCGATGTGAAGAGCAAAATATGTGAATCTAGAATTACAACTGGCATACAAATCTTGTAAACACTGTCTTGGAGAAAGGAAAGTTCCAACAAAGGCATGTTCATATCAATAAACATGCAAATTGCTCAGATTTGTTACTTGGCTATTTCTGCACTAACTTCTGCAGAACACTCCAGAGTGAGTTTATCTCAGTCAAAAATCTAGAAAAATGTGCAGCACCAACAGAGAATGTCTTCTGCCTGTTGCAGCTAACATTGCTCTGTCACTCACGCTACATCGTTGAACTCGTATTGTGCCCACCAACAGAGGCCATTCATCACATCATTCATGAAGAAAGTCTTGAATTTCAGACTTGGTCTCAACTCTGGTGCCATCTATGAGCTTCAGTAGATGCCGACTTTATGCCTCATACTGCACTATAGACTTTGTAGACTGGTTAAACTACCACATGAATTGCATCTACAACTCCTATAACATGCCTCTGATCACTGGGAGACCAATCTTTATCTCATAGATCGGGCCTATAGCATTCTTCGACACAATCTTGCCTATCTTGGCATCTGCTTGGTTGGCGGATAAAGTTGGCAACTATGGCGCACTCCCCCCCCCACACCTCTTCAACACAATCTTGCCTACCTTGGTATCTGCTTGGAGGATAAAGTTGGCAACTGTGGCGCCCCCCCCCCTCCGCCCCCCCCCTCCTCCAGTTCACCCAGTTGGCAGGAGTTGTGCAAGAGCATGTGCATCACGGCCATAAGATATTCAGCCACTTGGTGACAGCCTCCAAGCACTACCTCCATAGGATCTTTGATCACCTCTGGCAACCACTGAGAGCACACCCGAACAGTCCACTGACTCCACACAGAACTCAACAGATGGTGCAGTGCACTCCCCACTCCTCATGCACCCTGTGATGCTTTCACTCTTTGCTTGAGGATGCAGTGTGGAACTGCCACACTCCCTGTGTGCACCCAACCTCTGCTCTTGGACAAGTTTAAACATCCCACTCTGCAATGACAGCAAACTGTGCCTTATTAAGCAACAGTTGGTGGACATCACCACCAACCCAGGTGGATGCTTCTATGTACTGGATCACACAACGAATTTAAGATACCTGCTTGATACAGGCATGGAGGCCAGCATATTTCCTATCACATTAGCACCTGCTGTTACAGCCCTGAGTAAGTTCAGATCATACACAGATAACATGTTTAACACCAATGTACTCAATGTAACAGGACTTCAAGTGCACCTCACTTCTGGCACAGACTTTTGTCTGGACATTTCATGTCACCAATCTTTCTTAAACATTTTAAACTTTCTTAAACATTGCAGTTTATCACAAAACATTCAGTCTTCCTCGCCACCACACCTCCAGCTCTCTCATTCCGTGCTCATTTGGCTTCACAATCCCTCTATTACACACACATAATACTTTCCTTCACTCTCTCTCCAAATGCTCTACATTGGCAGCTTGTCTTACCGCATGATCAGCTGAGCTAACAATTGAGTGCTCCACATCCAGTGCTCTATGTGCACATAACACCAAACTTCATCAGTTGATCTATGCAGCATCCAAGCAGCTGTTGTGGGCTCATCAGATGCCACACCAACACACTGACATGCAGCCACCAGGCACATTGAACATGCCTGCAACCACACCCTCACCCCTTTTGGAGACACCACCTCTACAGCTCTCCAAGGTTAATGGCACTTCACTTCTCAGTGGTTCTCCCCAGTCCACCCTCCTCTTGGATGTTGACTGTACCCCTACTTCTATGAGTATGCATGATGTGCACAGGGGACTGATTACTAACAGTCCTCACGAAATCAGTACTATGGAGGGACCACCCATACACCACAAGAATCATCCCCTCACCACTAAAAAACTACATCATGTGAAAATCGCTGTCAAAGAGTTACTAGATTTGGACATTATCCACCACTCAGACAGCAACTGGTGTTCCACCATGCGCCTTGTCCTCAAAAAACATGGTTCGTTTCATTTGTGTGGGGCCTGCAGAGACCTGAACGCTCACACAATTATGAACAACTACTCAAACCCACATATACAGGACTTCATATAGCTACTCAATGGTGCGCGAGTGTTCAATGTACTTGACTGCCCCAAAGCTTATCATCTAATTCCCTTGTTCAGAGACAAAATACCTAAGACAGCACTTGTCACCCCTTTCAGGTTTTTTGATTACTTTTCATGCCTTACAGCCTCAAGAACGTGGCCCTGATTGAAAACGATTTATTGATGCAACCTGCCATTTTTATACACCTACATTGATGACATCCTGATCATTTCCCCCATCTGTCATGGAACATAAACAGCATCTGGTCCAAGTTCAGGTCACATTCCCTGGTAACAGTGTTGAAATCAGTCATGAAAAGTCACAACTAACTTGCAACTGTGTTACTTTCCTAGACTGTACTGTTGCTTCTGAAGGCATCTGATCAACATCTAACTGTGTTGAGTTCATTTATAATCTTGCACTACCCATTGACTAACATGAGCTGTGGAGATTTATTGGCATATAAACTTCTGTTACCAGCATCTGCCTCACTCTGCCCCATTTACCAATGGTTTTACTGAGAAAAAAAACACTTCTGGCATGGCAAGAGTACCTTGGACGGTTGAAATGATGCATTCCTTCAATGTTCTTAAGATGGATCTAGCCTACACTGTGACACTGGCACACCCAGTACCTGATACACTCATTTCAGTCACTACCGATGCAAGTGACATGCCGATAGGTGCCATCCTGCAGCAACACACTGACAATAGCACTGAGCCCTCAGTTTCTTTCAGCAAAAAGCTGTCATCTTCTCAGTGCAAGTGGCCAACTTTCGACTGTGAGGTCCTTGCAGTCTAAGAGGCGGTCAGGCACTTCTGTGATGACATTAAAGGGTGTGAGCTTACCATGTTTACTGATCACTGGGCACTTGCAAATGTCATCAACAACGTAGGTAAAGATGTCCCCCCCCCCAGACAACTCAGGCACATGGACTCAATCAGTCAATATCAGACAGCTACTACATATGCAGGGATGATAGTGTCATCTCCGATTGTCAGTCACAAGTGAGCATCAATATCCCTCCCACCGACAAGAACAAACTGGATCTCTTAAAAAAAGATGACACTGAACTTGCAAACATACAAACAGATCCATAATGTGCACTGAGTTTTGAATCACACATACTGCCAGGCTCCTCTCTTCTACTTTGACAGGTATTCTCCATGTTGTTGTACCTCCTTCACTATACTTCAATAGAAGAAATAGTCCTGCTAATGGAAAAGCCACATATAACACTATTATACAGGGAATTGTGCATGTAGTACAAGGTTACCCATTTCACAGGATTGAGCATGATGTATGACTTATGGATATGGATTTGGAAATCAGACTATTAGTTCCTCTTGCTAAGATTTTTCTGGTTGTTAGAAAAATGGAATAATACTGAATCTAAGACCTTTCTGTATCAAGTTCATTAAGCGGTCTGTCAATGGATTTACAATTCCGAGCGTATCTAGACAAAGAAATGGTTAAGTTTCAGAAAAGAGCAGAAGAAGTTAATTGACCTACTTTCCTGCTGTTTCTTAATATAACTACACAAATAAATATAACTTTGAGGGTATGGTTCTGGGAAAGATGCCTGAATCTTTTAGCTATTAAACACACATACATATCTGTATTGTTTTGATCTAGAAAGGCCATGAATTTTTATTCCTTACTATGTGCTTTAAAAAAAAAAAATTCTATTCGCTTAATACATGCATTTAAATTTATTAAGACACTTTGTTTATAACTTTCTCTTCAGAAATGATCTGTCAAAATCAAAAAGCAGAAGGGTGTGGTCGCTCTATACTGTCATTCAGTAAATTTGTGGTGTCCTTCATCGGTAATGCTGGAATTCATTATGGTGTTGGCCCACCCTTAGCTTTGATGACAGCTTCCTCTCTCACAGGCATACGTTAAATCAGGTGTTGGAAGGTTTATTGGGGAATGGCAGCCCATTCTTCATGGAGTTCTGCAGGTATCAATGTTGGTCGGTGAGGCATGGCATGAAGTCAGGATTCCAAAACATCCCAAAGGTGTTCTATAGGATTCAGGTCAGGACTCTGTGCAGGCCAGTCCTTTACAGGGATGTAACCACTCCACCAAAGGCCATGCATTATGAGCAGGTGCTTAATCATGTTGAAAGATGCAATCACCATCCGCAAATTGCTCTTCAACAGTGGGAAGCAAGAAGATGCTTCAAACATCAATGTAGGCAAGTGCTGTGATAGTGCCACACCCTGCCATCAGACTGCCACATTCTGTACTGTAATTCATCACTCCACACAATGTTTTCCCACTGTTCAATCGTCGAATGTTTAGCTCCTTACACCAAGCAACGCATTGTTTGGCATTTACCGGCATGATGTGTGACTTATGAGCAGCCACTCGACCATGAAATCCCAGTTTTCTCACCTCTCCCCTAACTGTTATAGCACTTGCAGTAGATTCTGATGCAGTTTGGAATTCCTGAGTAATGGTCTGGATAGATGTCTACCTATTACACATTACAACCCTCTTCAACTGTCGGCAGTCTCTGTCAGTCAACAGATGAGGTCGGCCTTTACACTTTTGTGCTGTACGTGTCCCTTCACTATTACATTGGAAACAGTGGACCTAGGGATGTTTAAGAGCATGGAAATCTTGCATACAGATGTATGACACAAGTGTCACCTAATCACCTGACCACGTTTGAAATCCGTGAGTTCCACAGAGTGCCCCATTCTGCTCTCTTATGATGTCTAATGACTACTGAGGTCACTGATATATGGAGTACCTGGCAGTAGGTGGCAGCACAATGCACCTAATATAAAAACGCATATTTTTGGGGGTGTCTGCATACTTTTGATGACATAGTGTACTACAAGCATCAAGCGTGTATCTGACTAGCAATCATTCCTTGCCATGTGATGCTGCTATTGCCTGGATGGGTTTGTACCAATAGTAGATCAGTGGTCATAATGTTCTGGCTGATTAGTGTACAATCTCATTGAGGAAACAGTAGACAATTATTGGTGTGCTAACATACTGCAAAATCATCAGGTATTCAATTACTTTATTCAGCTAAAATGACATTATGTGTCATATCATGGCAAATGTTATAAATTATAATAATCATGGGAGAGAATGAGTTAAGTTCTAATAGATATTTTTTCTGTCTTCACAGCAATGACCAAATTTTCAAACATTGAGTCTGCACATTATTCCTCTTTATATTCCCAGTCAAGAGGAAATTTGCCTCATTTGAAAACTACACACTGCACTGCACGTGGTACTGATGTTGATCTTAAGGCAAAATCTCTATTAGAATGTCATACAATAGGTGATGATATGATTGCAATACTTTTAATGCCATGACTCAGTATTCATACAGTACAAATGAAGTAATTTGCCTCAATTATTCTTCATCAAGGACTGAGAAATTCATGTAATTACAGACAATTAAATGGGTTTTGTTGACCTGCTTGCTGCAAGTGTATGAAACATCCGTCACCTTTGGATGGCCATCCTGTATGCAACATGGAGCACACATCTTTACTGCTTTAAACTCAGTACAGTACACAACAATGATTTTATGTATGTCTGCTGGTGATGATGATATTCCCTCTTACAAATTTGATTTTACTAACTTAAATTCAATTCACTATTTCATACATTGTTAAGAATTTGTCTGCATCACACTATCACTGAATAGCACTGATGACATTGCTGTCAAGCATCCTAAAGGGAAATAAATACAATCCTCCATGGATTCAATTCTAACTTTTCATCTGCATCAAGTCCTGTGCCCTTTCCATCACTGCTTTAAAATGGAGGAGGGGGGAAGGGAGACAGACATGGTAAAATGACTGATAAAATGCATGGGAACATGGAAAGAAAATCTACTACAAAGTAGTATTTAGTGTATTACAGATATTTTGCTACCAGTGATCATTGTTCAGTCTGTTTGGCTTCCCACACAGAGATCTCCAGCACACAAAGGAAATAAATTTAATGATTTGTTTTTTCTTTTACTGCAGACTGTATCTGTGTTGTCCCAATAACTTACAGAGTGAGATGGCTAAGTAGTTTTAGCTTAGCTATTTCAGATCAACCAAAAGATTTCTCCAGTTCAAATTCTCATTCATATAGACAAACAGAAACATAATTACTGTGGTGTACTGTATTTACCAATGATGACATTTGCATTAAGAACCATAATGTACATAGGCACTACACTGAAAATTCTCCCTGCAGGAGCTGACAACTCTTACATGAGTACTGCCGTTGTGTGCACAGGGCCTCAGCTATTGCGGTGCCTACTTGCTCTCTGTGCTTCTGTCTCTCATCTCTGACTGTCCTTCCTTCTTTTACTCACTTTCGCATGGCAACAGCCTTTGATGTTGATCCTGCTATTTCCTAGGTTCTGCTTTCCTTTCTCGGAATATACATTCATTTACTTTACATCACATTTTGGCTGAAGTAATTTTTGGTTTCCTACTGTGTTTGACCTTCAGCTTCCAAATTTTTTTCTGTAGTGGGGACTGACAGTGGAAAAACACCTTAAATAGCATCTGCTGCATGCACTTTTAAAGACCATTTGTGCACAATACCTGTGTAGACTCATATATGCTCTTCAAAGCCAAGGCAGTAGACAACCTGACATGGTGGGGCTGTTATGTACCCTTTCTGTTGAGCTCCCTGACATCACAGGCATCACACTGCTGATGCATAGGCTGCTGTCTTCTGGAGGTATCAGGACTCCTGGTAAAAGCCATAGAGTATGTGCAATCAGGGCAGATGTTTCACACATGAAAGATATCATACTACGCAAAAACAATGGTTGTTCTGATCTGGCTATGTCATCAGAGAGGTCTAAACATTTCAGTACAGACATTTATAACCCCACTGCTTTCCTTACTCTGGATTCCCATGGGAAGACAACAAGCCAGATGTCCTAGAGTGAAACAATTTATCAAATGTACTGGAACAAATGGGGATACTTTTACTGTGACAAAGCCATTATTCTTTGTGGAACATACTGAAGATAAATTTAGACAATCTGAGTCTTTGGAAAAAATGTGCAATGGATCAATGTTGATTAAAGCCTCATCTTATGTGTGTTCTATAGCTCTTCAGCCATGTGATTGTCTGGGTGACATGCCAGTGACCATTGCCTCACACAAAACTTTAAATACGGTCCAAGGAAATCACCTTCCATAGAGACCTTATGTTCAAACCAGATAAAGAAATCTGGGATAATCTCAGGCAGCAAGGCATACATTTTGTCTGACATAGCCTTTGAAGACAATGTTATCCCAGAAAAAGTTATTCATGGTACATGTGTGACATGAAACCTTGTGTCCCAGTACCTCTGAGGTATTTCCAATGCTTACACTTTAGCCATATGTTATACTGCTGCATGGTGGACCAAAATGCGACAACTGCAGATGCTTACCCCCTTGTAAACAACCTGTTTCTTATGTCAATTGCACATGGGATTCGGCTGATGTTAGCAATGTATATACTATTATACATAGTACAGTTACTAATAAAGTTAAGTTTAATTGAAATACCCCTACCATATATAAATACTGATACAGAGTCATCTTTTGACAATTTACATATATGTCTCATATGAACACTCATAGGATTGTCAATAAAAATTTTGTAGATTGATTAGTCCTTGTAGCTGAAGTTCTCCAAAGTGGTTGCCAGAGAGGATAGTGCAGAAAAGAATGTATACAATAGTGACAGTCAGCCAAGACTGACAAACTTTGACAGAGACATCAGTCAAACCAATCAACATGTCCACCATAGAATACTGATGGTCCATGTAGAATGTCAGTTGTTCACCGATTCACCCGCTCTTCAAGAAAGAAAAGAAAATACAGGCATACAAATCTTCTGACTGTCTGTCGTATATTGGTGCACAAAAAAATATGTACACCTACATCCTGTTGATATGATGACCAATTATGCAAAAGCTAGTCATCACACCCACTACCTCAATTTTTTCCAAACCAGTAGTGCACCTTGCCTGGCCAGAGAAGCAGCTTCCTCCTTTGGTAAGTACCAGTGACAGAGCTCCCTTTCCAGAAACCCTCACATCTGAGGCCCAACACCAGTCAGTAACAGAATGAACTGTGGCCTGTGGGTCCCAGGACAGCCCATTTTTTTATCCATCCCCACAGTCATGAGAGATAAGCCCCAGTAAGAAAATGCTATGAAGGAGGAGGAGGAGAAGGCAAAGAAGAGGAAGAAGAAGAAGAAGAACAAGAAGAATTTGAATTTGAAGAAGGCTACTCTGGTAACCATAGAGTGCCATGTCCCCTCACACAGTCAGATTCTGAACCATTAATATCGTTCTGTCCCTATTGGTAAAAGGCAATGATCCTGGGGCATGACTGGTCCTGCTGCCCCTTTCATGACTAACCTGCACAGCCATACCATGATCATCCAGTAAAACTGAGATCAATATTACTGTCTCCTGCCAGAACAACAATACTTTATTTTCTCTTTTTCCATAATTTGTGTTGTTCTACGAGGAACACACTTTACTGACGAACTTCCCCAATGCTCTGTGGTTATTGTGCATTGTCAGAACCATGCTGGCCCCAAGAAGGCATCTAGAGGGGACTGTACATTGGTTCACCCTGGTATTGTCAGTGAGTGGATTCCCCTTTGTACCACATGGAAATCAATACTGGTGCAGGTCTAAGCAATCACTATTTGCAATGTTTACTTACCTCCAGGCAGCCCACATACTTAAATTGAGTCAACTACCTTAATCCAACAACTTTCTCCTCCTTTACTCCTTCTTCAAGACTTCAATGTGTATAATGACTGAGGGGAGTACCATTTCATCTGTTAGGAGTCTTTTAATTGACCACCTTCTCAGTGACGATGGTCTGTGTCTTCTCATTGATGGTACTCCTACTCACTTCACTGCCACCCATGGCACCAGTTCAGCTATCGTCCAAATGATCTCTTCCCCCAGTCTCATGGCTTTGCTACATTGATCACTAAATGACAATCTTTGTGACAGTGACCACTTTCCAGTGATACTGCTGCTTCCTTACCAAACATTACCACATTTGAGTGACTTTGTGCTAAGGCTCACTATCTAATTAAACATAATAAGAAGGAATGCTGGGAGCACTATGTTTTGTCCTTGGCCACGTATGCCTCTTCATCCCAGGTCTGGGCCAAGCTCTGTAGTCTTCTGGGCCACCATAGATCCACATCTGTACTGGACCTCTTTTTCCAGGATGGTCTCTGTACTGACACATCAGCTCTTGCTGAACATCTTGCAAATGCTTGAAAGCTTGTCTGCCAGACATTTGTAATGGATTCTCAAATTGTGGGGACTTTTATCCCCCTATCAGTGTGGTTTCCAAGAGATATGATCCACAACTGACCATCTGGCTAGGTTGCAAACAGCAGTCCAAGAGGCTTTTTCTAAATACCAACGCATTATTACAGTCCTTGTTGACCTACATAATGTATGTGACATTGGCTGGTGCCATCATATTTTATTTACCTCCACAAATGGGAATTTCAAGACTCTCTACAAATTTTTATTCGTCAGTTGTTATCCCACTGACTGTTCTGGGTTAGAGTTGGTACTTCTCTTAGCTTTCCATGGTTCGAAGAGAACGACACCCCATAGAACTCCATGCTGAGTGTCACACTCATCTGCAGTGCCATCAATGGGCTAATGACTTCTGCCAGATCACTGGTCACCATTCGCTGTATGTCGACATCTTTTGCACTTGGTACTGATCCCACTCTGTAGCCTTGACTAAACACCAGCTCCAAGGTGCCATCCCACTCTTGTCATCATGACAGTTGTGAATCAAGGCAGTAAACTGCTAGTGTGCCAAGATGAGGACAGTTGATATGTCCTTATTACATTATAGGAGCATTGTGTTCTTTGTATGGGGTGCATCTGAGGAGGCACAATTCTTGGGTATGTCACAGATGTATGATTGTCTTTCTGTTGTTCGCCTTGAATGGTCAAAGTATAAGACAGGGATGGAGGCATGAGGGTGACAGGTCCTGGGATGCAGCAGCCTCATGTCAATATGCAGGTGCACAGCATGTTGAACATCGGGGTAGATGTGTAAATAGCATAAAAAGACCATCCTGTGTTCTGGTTTTATGGTGTCTTTAACAGAGAATGTCAATGTGAGGTGACGAGTCATGTATCTGCATACTGTGATCAATGATCTGTCAGCCTTGTGCACTTGTAGTGCTGTAGATTTGTCCTTTGTCGATGAGCCATCAAGTGGTAGAGGGTTGAAGGCAGCTCTTATGCCTGCCAAAAAGGGATTTGTTGGAGGGAATGAAGCAGGTGGCATGGTTGAAAACACGATTCTTGGAAATGCACATGGTATGATCAGCCGTGAGGACAGGTTTGGAGTGGGTGAAAGTCCAGTAACCATGTGTGGCACGGAATACACAGATGATCCATGCAACACATTTAAGTGCAGCACAAGTTCCATTTGATGGGTATGCATCCACTGTAGTGAATCTGTAGCAAAATCTTATAAGAAGCCCAGTAACCAGCCTTGTCGGATTGGTGAGCCAATTATGAACACTATCAAGTAGTCACCAGACAGACAGCAGTCATGGGCATTGTCATCAGTTTGCTTCCATGTGGATGTGATGTGGTGGCACATGGTGCATGGTTGCTCAGTGTGTGGTTTTTTGGCTGGGTGGATGTCACTGCTGAACGGTGATGGTGACATATGTTGCATGATGTTGGCAGAAGTGGCTCTGCTCAGATGTGGCATGATTGAGCACTTCTGATGGCTGTGCGGGCATGACAAGGTTGACAATGTTCTGCATAGGCTTGAGCAAGGTGAGGTCAACAGTGTATTACGGCTGTGTGAGCAACACAGGGTTGGTGATGTTCTGCACTGGGTCATGCATGGTGCAGTTTGGGATATTCTGTCCCACTGTGAGCACAGTGGGTTTGTTAGCGTCACATGAAGGACATAATTACAGCCAGGTGCAGTGATGTCAGAGTCAGAAGCAGTAGGACAAAGTCACTTGGGTTTGGCCAGAGAAAGGAAGAAAGCATGCTGGGGCTAAGACTGTAGCACATGACTGCCAGCATTGTTGCCAATGGTATGACTGCATTGTCAGTGTTTATTGGAATGTTCTTGATCTAATTGTCTCACAGTCCATGGAATGCATCAAATAGGGGTCAACTAATTTGAATCCAAGCAGAGGGAATTCTGCCATTCAGCTGCTACCTCATGTTTCTGCAAGATGGGAATGGCATTGAGATCCCACAGTAAACCATCTGTTGCTTTCACTTGTTCAGGGCCATCTGCCCCCGGTAGCTGAACGGTCAGCGTGACAAATTGTCAGTCCTCTGGGCCCGGGTTTGATTCCCGGCTGGGTTGGGGAATTTTCCCCACCCAGGGACTGGGTATGTGCTGTCATCATCATCATCATCATCATCATCATCTTCATCATCCTATCAGCCTCATTGACTGTAGGCATCAAATTGAAAGATGGGCACTTGGTGAACAGTCTGCCCAATGGGGGGCCCTAGCCATACGATTAAATAAATAAATAACATGTTCAGGACTATTGCACTAAGACAGACCACAGTGCTGAAGCACAGCACGTACACAGTTGATGTTGAAGAGTTGATTGAGACTCAGTGCACTGTCCAGAACAGACAGCATTACCATGGCATGTGAATTTTGGCACATGACAATTATCCGAGGGTCATATTGTCCTTGTGTAGTATCCATTTGAAAATTACCTTGTATGTGGTCATTGTGAATTGTTGGGGTCACCACTTAGACAATGTTCCTAAACAGGTAATAGGGAGTGTTCCAATAATGTAAGCAAGGTGGGTATAACTAAATGCCGGCCGGAGTGGCCGTGCGGTTCTAGGCGCTATAGTCTGGAACCGAGCGACCACCACGGTCGCAGGTTCGAATCCTGCCTCGGGCATGGATCTGTGTGATGTCCTTAGGTTAGTTAGGTTTAATAAGTTCTAAGTTATAGGTGACTGATGACCTCAGGAGTTAAGTCGCATAGTGCTCAGAGCCATTTGAACCATTTTTTATAACTAAATATATATTATTATCATTACATTCAGAGACACATCTTTCACCAATTATGATTTGGAACACACGTCAGCAATGTGTATCACACTGAATATTCTCACACTCTACCAATAGGCATTGCAGTAGTTTGGTCTAAACAGTCTTAGAAATTCCTTTGAACTCAGATGCTTGACTGAGGTGAACTTGAAGATCTTTATCCTGCTCCACATTAAACTGAATTACCTGACGAACAAAACCCTTATTTTGAGATGCATCAGATTCATCACCTTTCCTGACAATTTTTTTCATCTTGTAAAAAAGTTATCATATGTTTAAATAAATTAGCCCAAACCTACAATTTTATTCTGCTGTCCTAAGTTTTCATTTCTGGCTCACATTTTTCTCATATAATAATTTTAAAAAATATAAATTTTATTATAAAAGTGAATAAAATTAAGAGAAAAAAAATGAGGAGGATGTTTTTTCCTGCATGCCCTTTTTCAGAAAAAAAATTTAGTTTAAGAAAATAAGGGAAATATATTCCATTTATTATCTTTTTAGCAGACGTAGGCTAAAATGAACTGGTTTTTTTTTTTTTTTTTTTTTTTTTTTTTTTTTTGATATCCACCTTTTCAATACTTATTGTTATGAAATTCTTGAATAGGAAAAAATAAATTTCTCAAATTAAGAAATTCTAGGCCATTAAATTCATTATCATTATTTCTAAATTTTTTTCCTTCCTTTATATCTTAGATTAATACTTCCATCCTCAAGAAACTGAAAATCCCAACCAATAATTAATTTCAAATATCTGTCTGGTAAAATTTATTATCAAACCCCATACAAATTTTTCACCATGTCTGGTATTCAAATACTCACAGCCAGGTGATGTAATACAAACTATTTACTTTAGCTCATCAAATTATTATTGTTAGCATTGTTGAGCTTATTCGTAGAGGCTCCATTTATGTAGTAAAAATTTTTATTAATAAAATTTAAACCACACATTATTTGATCAGATAATGTCCATATGGCAACGTATTTACTTTCTTTTCTGAAATATATATCTTATTATGTGGGCTAAGTGCCTTGTTATTTACTTTGACTGAATAAATTTCATGTTCAATTCTTTGTATTGAATTCATAGTTCTGTATTGTCTTCTATCTTTATAATCTTCTAAACTTATTTTATTTTTAACAAAACATTTGTTAATTCCTTTCTCATTTTTTTCCCTCCATATTTTGGCTTCATAATATTATAGTAAAATCGTACATCATTTCTTTATCTAAATCAAGTATACTCATTCCAATATAAATTGGCTTATTAAACACAATTTTTGTTTTATTCATACGAACAGTAGTGAGATTTTCATTAAATGTTGTTCTTCCTTTGAAGTCTGGCTTCACTACAAGTTTAACTCATTTATCTCCATCTAAAACTAATTTTACAGCTACTCTATTTCTTATGTTCTCCATTGTCTTACGAAACAGGCAATTATTCGCTAACTTATAGAAATCTTTTTCAAAATCATTCTTCACTTTCGTCCTCATTACTGTTATGGGAATGGGATCGGTAATCGGTACATAGAAAACTTAATTTCTATATATGTCGTAGCTCATATATATTTACCCTGCATCCGTACAGATTGAAGTATAACCAGTTGGTAACAGTACTGAAACCAAATTCTTAGGACTTTGGCTGCAGAGTAACATCAGATGGAATAAGCATATTGAATGTCTCAATGCAGAACTGAGCAAAACATGTTATCTTCTTTGTTCATTAAAATCATGCTGTAGTGAGAAAACAGTATTGAATGCATATCATGCGTACTTTCATTCTCGTCTTAGATATGGGGTCACCTTCTGGGGAAACTCTAAAATAGCTAATAGCACTTTGAAACTACAAAAAAGGGCCATTAGAATCTTGTTTGGGTGCAAGCCTAGAGACTCTTGTAAACCCCTGTTTAAGAAATCTGGTATTCCCCCATTACCGTGTGTATACATTATGGAAACCCTTTTGTTCTTTAAATTAAATGTAATAGGCAAGGACCAGAGGCTACAAAAAAACTGTGATATACATGAGCACTTTACCAGACAAAACAGGAACTTACATATGACTCAAATCAGCACAGCACTGTGCCAAAAAGGTACTTTTCACATGGGAGTTAAGCTTTATAACAAACTTCCTGAAAACATAAAAGCTATCACTGAGGTCAATACATTTGGAAAATCTCTAAAGTCATATTTACAGCATCACTGCTTTTATTCGATTGAAGAATATTTAAATTTATGAAATGTGTTATATAAATACTTGTGTGTAAAGTGTATTATTGTAAGCTTAAATATGTATGCCTTGAAATTACTTTCAGCCTCTATATTTATAACTTGACTTGTCCAATGTCTTATGCATAAGCTGCTATGTTGACAACAGGACCAATAAAATACAATCTACAATCTACAATCTACAAACAAAGAACTGACTAAAGTAAAGTTAAGACGGAGACTTGACAGAGCACTTAGAGTTCACAGAAATTAAGTTTCGTGGTTGATAGGAACTATTGAGGCCACACAGGCCCGCCCCTCCACCCCCCCCCCCCCCACCCCCCTTTCAGTATGGAGTACTACAGATGTCCAAGGGTGAGGGTGTGCGGGCGTCGACTTAGGTGGAAATCGTGTGCGTAGGCAGGCGCACTACAGGTACTTCCATCTCGAACAAGGTGGATTGTGCAGACGGTGCGGCAAGAGGCAGGACCACTTCATAGTCAGCCAGCCACTGTGGCCGGCCCGGTAGTAAGCGGGCGGGGCGGTCGATGGCATGGTGGAGGCATGTGTGGCCCTTAAGTGGATTTAGCCATCCATGGAAATGAAAGCACGTAGAGATGCTCAGTCACACCCGCATGGGAGTGTGAGGTTGTGTGCAATGTTGACATGTAAGAGACCGTCCAATGGCAGGACCTTCGTATCTGTCAAAAGAACGAACACTCAGTCGTCGAATGTCACTATAGAAATGTTGTTCACTCGGTGCGGTGGCACTCTGCAGGACAAACTGATAGTAGGTGTGTGTGTCTCCGACATTGGAGGTGAGGGTGTGAAACCTGCACAGGGTGAAACAGGGGGCGAGGTCGGGAAACCAGTGAATGTTGGTGAAGTCTTCGGTGGAAGAGGTGTCCGGTGAGGTTGATGGGAGCATGTCTTCATTCTTGATCAAGGATGGATCATCAGCAGAGTCCGACTGTGGCGTTGTGAGACCATCAGGGTCGACGAAAGCCAGTTTCAGGCGATGAAGAGAAACTGTTGTGTGCGGTCTTTAATCATGATATCAAAAGCCATGTCCCCACACTGCAGGACCTTCTAGCGGCCAAGATAAGGAGTTTGAAGAGGCTGCCTAACTGCATCATCATGCAACATGACATGGGAGCAGTCAGAGAGTGCCTTGGGAACATATGTCTCAGGCAGTGAGTGACTGATGGGCGGGTGCAAACATGTTTGTTGAAAATGCGTGTGTACCCAGCTAATGAAATCTGGTGAGGGGGGAAGATCCTTCCTCTGGACTGGATTCTTGACAAAAACAAGTTCGGATATAGTCCCCTGTAGGTCGGGTTTATAGGTCAAGCGTAGACCAAGTAGCACCCACGGGAGAGCTTCTGACCAGAGACAATCATGGCATCAAAGGGCTGTCTTGAGGGTGTGGTGCCATCTCTCCACGAACCCATTGCTTTGTGGGTAATAGGTGGTAATGTGTATTTTTTTAATACTGCAGATATTACAGAGGATGGTGGAAAGGGAGGATTTGAACTGTCAACCCTGATCGGTGGTGATAGTGGTCAGGCACCAGAAGCGAGTGATCCACAGGCCAATGAAAGCCTTGGCTACCATCTCGGCAGTAATGTTAGGGAGAGGGACAGCCTCAAACCAGTAAGACAAACGGTCGATAGTTGATAAGATATATCTATGGCCCTCTGAAGGAGGAAGAGGCCCAATCAGATCAATATGTACGTGACAGAATCGTCCTGCGGGAATGTCGAACTTGCCCAGAGGTGGGGAGGTGTGGTGGCTGATCTTGTTGTGCTGGCAAGCGGCGCAGCTGCATGCTCAGGTTTGACAGTCCTGTTTCCTATTCTTCCAAACAAAATGTTCTGACACGAGACGTGTGGTGGCTCGAACGCTCGGGTGGGCTAGGTTATGCAGAGCGTTGAAAACCTGCCGGCGCCACCCGGGTGGGAGCAAAGGGCATAGGATGCTGGTCAAAGAATCACACCACACCTCGTCAGAAATGCCAGGAAATTTAGCCTTTGTGAAAACAGGTGATGTTTGTGGGTCTCGTATGAAAGCCTGAGAATCTTCATCAGAAGCCTGGATGGAGGCCAGATCGGAAAGCTCAACGATGCGAGAAACAGTACTGATCCATGAGAAGAAATCTGCAGCAATGTTATCTGCACCCTTGATGTAACAGACGTCTGTTGTGAATTGAGAAACCACATCAAAGTGGTGGTAACATCTCAACGTGGGTCCTCAGGTAGCTTGCACAACGCTTCTGCCAGTGGTTTGTGATCAGTGAGGACGAAAAATGAACATCCCCAGACGTCGAGGCAGAAATGTTTGATTGCCTCGTAAACAACAAGAAGCGCTCTATTGAATGCAGAATATTTTCTCTGAGCCATAGCTAGTTTCTTGGAGAAGAAATGAAGGGGAGAAACTGTGTCGTCCTTGTGTTGTTGCAACGCTGCCCCCACCACAACGTCTCTGGCGTCCATAGTGATGAATAACTCAGCTGAGGGGTCGAGGTGGTGAGTGTCACAGCGTGAACTAAAGAAGTCTTCAGAGCCTTGAAGGCCTCTAGCATCGGAGCAGTCCAAGAGATGGGTTTGATCCCGGAAGTTTGTTTTCCTGATAGCGCGTCCGTCAGCGGTGTCTGAACAGTGGCGGCGAAGGCAGATGGCGACAATAGTAATTGATGGTGCTGAGGAAACAGCGTAGCTCTTTGTAAGTAGCCAGGGGTGGCAGAGATGTGATAGCCTGCACACGAGATTTGGGAGGCTGTATTCCATCAGCGGAGACAATGTAACCTAGCAAGGTGACTGACACCTGGTGCAACTGAAACTTGTCTTTGTTGACCTCAAAACCGTTGGAGTTCAAGGTCTGGAGGACCGTAGACAGATGATTTTCATGTTCCTCTGCTGAGCTGCTGAAAACAAGAATGTCGACTAGATAAGCAAAGCAAAAATCGAACTGTCACAAGATAGAGTCAATGAACCGTTGCCACATTTGCGCCGCATTCTTTAGGCTGAACAGCATGAAGTGGTACTGGAATAAACCAAGCGGTGTGATAATATCCATCTTAGGAATGTCTTCCAGCGCCACTGGAATCTGGTGGTAGGCTCGTTTACAGTCAATAACACTGAAAATTTTGGTGCCCAATGACATGTGAGTGAAGTCATTGATGTTCAGCACTGGGTAATTGTCCATGACAGTACGAGCGTTTAAGCATCTGTAATCGCTGCACATTCAGAAAGATCTGTCATGTTTGGGGATGAGATGGATTCGTGAAGACCAGTTGCTGTCTGAAGGTTGCAGAACACCTGCCGCCAAAAGTTCATTAATCTGCTGCTGGGCCGTGCCCAACTTGATAGGGTTGGGGTGTCAGACCTTATGTCTAACAGGAGGGCCAGCAGTGGTAACTATCTGGTGTGTCGTTCCATCAGTGATGGAAGAAACTGAGAACTGCACATAAGATTGGTTAACATCCTGGTGCCGAGTCTTAGGATGAGTAGGGTGGTTGGGCGATCCTGGAGTGCTCAGTCAGCAGAGAGAGTGAACCAACGCTGCCAGGAGAAGCAGATGAGGTGACGGCAGAATGAGCCCTGTGTCTGCCGGCCAACGGTCGGTATGCAGGGGTGGCTGTGCCGATGAAAAGTGTGGAATGAACCAGCTGATGTTGCCGCAGCAGCAAATACAACTGGTCAGCGATGCATAGGCGGGAGCTGATAGACTTGAACTAGTGTGGTAACAGATGGATCTATAGATCAGTAGGTAGCTTGGCATACCACACGGCCCATAGCGTGGCGTCAGACATGGTGTGCTCATTCACGAGCAATCGAAGGTGGTGCCAGACTTGTGAGGGGGTGCGTTCCCCCAGGTGCTCCTTGTAGAGAATCTTGATAATTAACTCTTGTGGTGAGGTGGCTAGTCGTTCCATTATAGTCTTCTTTGCAAACTCATATTTTGATGCAGCCAGCAGCGAAAAGAGCAGGTCACAAATCAAATCCGAGTGGTCATGGAGGCTTGTGACAAGGCAGAGAAACTTTGAGTTGTCATCAGACACATGTAGTAACTCGAACAGATGCTCAATGAGCGTGAACCACAATGCTGGGTTGTCCTTGTTTAAGGGCAGTAGCTTCAGCAGGCAGCCAAGAGGGGGTGACAATGGTGGCTTTGGTGTCTCCTGGGGTAGCGGCTGAACTGAGGTTAAGTTAGAGGCTGGCGCTGTAGGCCCGGATTTACACCAGGCAAGCGAATCCATAGTAGTAGCAGCTGTCATAGTTGACTGTGTGTCACGAAAATATGGCACGGCAGGCACGGACGGTACCGTGGAAACAGGCGGATGGATGGCACATGAGGGGAGCCGGAAACTGGACTGTGAGTGAAGAATGCTGTATGGAAACGACCTGCTTCTGGAACAGGGTGAGAGACCGGCCTGGCAGATACAGGCGGTGCTCTGGCAGGTGCTTGAGCGACTGGAAACGGTGACTCTCGTAAGTGCGGGTGGGGGGGGGGGGGGGATGCCACCAGCATGGAAACTATCTTATGCTTAACATGCCTGTAGTGCATGTGACAGGCCGCTGAGGCGAGGTAAGGGACCCATGTTACGCGAAACACTGAATTGTGCATGTAAATTGGACACAACTGGAACACCACGTGCACAGAACAGATCCAGTGTGGTTTGTAGTAATGGCAGCGTTGCACATGGCCCAACAGTAGTTGATGTAGCATGCTGGTTGGTGGCAAAACACGTGTTCAAATGGAGATCACTTTGTTCTTGAAACACTCGATTTAAAGAGAGACAATTCGAAATATTGTTCAGTTCACATTTCACTGTTGGATGGGCATAATCCAGTGACGTGAAGCCTGAGTCCATTGTTCGCTCTAACAGCGTAGTTGTCGACTGTTGAAAACTAATGAGGTTAGCACACGGCATTGGTTGAGAATGTGAATCATTGTGCATAAATGTTGAATATGCCGTAGGCAAAGGAACGACGAAACTCAGTGAGTGGAGTTGTGCTTCCACAGCTTCGAACAAGGCATTGTTTGGCATGGTCCTTGCATAGTGCATATAACCTGTTGCATAAACAATGGTGCAGAAGACACGAAACAAGAGCGAACTGTGGGGTCACCACTATGGGAATGGAATCAATAATCAGGATATAGAAAACTTAATTCCCATATATGTTGTAGCTCGTACATATTTACACTTGACACTGTGTCTATACAGAATGAAGTATAACAAAGAACTGACTAAAGTTAAGTTAAGATGGAGGCTCGACAGAGCACTTAAGAGTTCACAGATATTAAGTTTTGTGGTCGATACGAACTATCGATGCCACACTGTGTCCAAATCTATATATTTATTTAACCTCTCAAAGTGTTTAAATTTTAAAACTCTCTGTAATTTTGTTATCTTCATTCCTAGAGATAGATACTGTTTAAGATTTCTATAGTGATCTACATAATTATGCTTGTCTTCCAGAATAGTCAATGACTTACTTTCCTTAGTTCCTGGCACAATTTTATTTTCGGAGCAAGTGGTAAATCTTTACATAAACCATGGAATTCTTATGGATACTCTATGTCTGCTTCAAATATATATCAAATTACAAAAGTATTCAAAATCTCACCTTTTTTTGTAAAATTGGAATTATTTGAGTCTCCCATTCAGATCCACCATATGGTAAACATTGACTCATAGCATAACCATATAAATTATTTGCATCCAAAAAAACTAAATAAATTGAAACATTTTTAACATCATACTCTTCCATATATTTACTATTCACTTTAACATATATTTTACAACTTTGGGATATATAACCTCTTATCCCTGTTTCAACCATAAAATCATATCATAATTGGATAAAAATTCAAGTGGTTGATCAGTCATTTTTAACATCCCATCAAGGATAAACCAGGTACTGTATAATAATAAGATGGATCTAAGTCACATGTTTTCATACATGTTTTTCTAAAATTTCTGAATACATCAGCCAATAACAAGAGATCAGTTTTAAGATAAAGATCATGACATTCATCATGATTTTAGATATTAAATTTTTTCCAAATGAACTTTGCATGTTTATAATCTTCATAACTTATTACATGGTCATTCAGTTTATTGTAAAATTCTTCTCTTGGTGGAATCTGTGTTTCTTCAAATTTCTTCCAACTATTCATATAACCATGGGGGGTAGATGTCTTTTTTAATTACGAGATTGAATAGATTTTCTGGAAAAAAACTTTTTAGTATTTTTCATTTGAACCTTTTTTTTCAAATTTAATGAAAGTTTGTCAAGGCTTGAAGGCATGAATTTAAACATGTCAGTAAATGTCAATTTCAAAATTTCTGTTTTCTTTCCTAAACTAATGTATCTGTCTTAATTATTTGGTATTAAATCTACATCCTTTCTATCATAAACAAGTTCTTTTACAAACAAATGAGAATCAACTATGACAGATTATGGAAATAAATTGGTACAAAACTTAAGATTTTTTGGTTTTAGATTACAATTATTACATAATGGATTTATATATTTTCCAGTAAAATGGTCGTGATGGAGAACTGTTTTATTATTTTTTTGTGTAATGCCATCTACAGAATATTCATATATTAGATCTTTTAAGTCTTGATTCTTCTGCAGATGTCAATGGTCTCATTTCTTCAGTTTCAGAATAAATTCTTCCAACTTCTTCAACCTCTTCTTTCATACATTTGATGAATTTTATATGACAATTTGGTACTCTATATACAACAGGATCTGTATAGTGTCTATTACTGTATTTGATAGTAACAAAAACAAAAACAAATATTTCTACTCTGATGTCTATTAATAAATATAATTAGATTAGCTTTATTTAATTTACTGTATCCAATTAAATTATTTCTTCTACAATAATCAGGAAGTTTGTCAGTCATGAATTGATACATTTTAACTTATTATTCAATGAAAAAAATTATTAAGGAATTTTAAATAAGGCTGAGCCAGATTTCTTAGTTTTGGTATATCCTCCAGTACATCTTTTATATTTTTTGTTGTTTGTTTTTACATGATGGGTTTGGGTTAAAAAAATCTGATGTTTGATTTCTTGAAGATCAACACTTTTTTGTATGTTATTGGTCTCAGTCTGTTGTTCATCATTTTTCATTCACATCAATATTTTCAAATGTTCATTAGGAATTCATTGTAAGTGATTTTTATATCATCAATCAGAAACATTTTTTCCACAAACACAAGGAATTCTTTTACTATTGTAAAACTTATATGATATTCATGGTTTGGAAGTGGGTTTATTTTTCTTCGTAGCAAAGTGATATTTCCAGCAGAGAGTACGAGTGTAGGAAAGTAAATCTTTGACTCTTTTGTGTGTCTATCAACCTGCCAGCGCTTTCGTTTGGTAAGTCACATCATCTTTGTTTTTAGTTATATGATATTCATTTATACATCACCCCCATATCATTCCATAACCATCTTTTGTGTATCTCTGTGAAGTAAACTTATCAATTGACTTCTCAGTTTTGCAATATTTACACAATTTGTCTTCTATTTATGTAGAAAACTTTTTATTAGAAAATTTAAAAATTTATATTTTCTAGTTTTTTATTGTATTTTTTAATACAGTCATTACCTCTGGAATTGATGTCAAATGATACCAAATAGTGATAGATCTCTTATACCAGCGCTAACTGCTTTTTTGTGAATTCACGATATTCATAGAAAGCATCATTCTTGAAAAAAATACAGTAATCCATTAATGTACCTAAATGCAGAATACATTCCATGAGGCACTCCTGGAAATTCTCTAACTTATAACTCCTAATGTTTTATACTGAAAATCACATTCATCTATTTCCACATGGAAAAGTAAATTACTGGTAATGATTATAATTGTTCTTCCTGTATATGTGCTGACTACACCATTTGTTAAAAAATTGTTTACATAATCCTGTACTAGATGTTGACTTAGGCTATCCTTAAATTAATTGTAATGTATGAAAATTCAGCATATATATCATATCAACAAATAACACATCTACACCACAGGATCTTTGATATATTCCATCTATTTTTTTGTAAATCTTGAGATAAGAGCATTAACCATTTAGTTATTAATTGTGATTTCATATCTATACCTATTCACACCCACTTGTGATAAAAAATACAGTATATACCACTCCATCCACAAATAGTAAGTGATAAAAAGACTTACATCATTGGTTTGGTTCAGACATATAACTGATATAGTTTTTGGTATAGTTGGTTGTACTGCTCTTGCTTTAATATACAAGCATTCAGTAGCATTAATAATTCTTAATTTAAGCCATTATAGTAATGATACATTATTGCTCCATAAACATCAGTGTGCTGTAGACCTGATGCAAGATCAATTTCATGAACTAGAACTTCAAATAGATTTATTTTATCTTTTGGTGTTTCCCACAAATCTCCAAGTACCACAACTCTTTATCACTCATGTATTTCCATTGGATTATTATTCATATTTGGAAAAAAATCATGACCTAACGCATTACTTTTTCCATCTAGATCCTTTGGACAAGAGTGACCATATATTTCATAACTATGCATTCGTCTTTTATTCGTAATTAAAATATCAGGATTAGTGCTATCTTCATGAAACTGAATGTCAATATACTGTTGCCATAAATAAAATGCTGCCTTTGTTACTTGTAATATCTTTTTAGTTTGATCTTTATAATATCATTCTACATTTTTCCTTTTCAATTTATATAATATACTAGTTCTATAGTTAGTATGTATATCTTTTACACCACATCTAGCTTTACGCATAAATTTTTAAGTTACTTCAATTAGTTCATCAGTTATTTCAAGACCACATGTGTCCTGAAATATCATTAATGCTGCTCTAAATACAACATCACACACTTGAGTTTTTCCCTAAATCATTTAAATATTTCATTGCCTTGGCCTTTTTATTTCTTACTACTATTTTTGCAAACAGTAATAATAGAAGTACCTCCATTTGTATACATTTAAAATATTATAAGATTAAAATATATCTATTTCTAATAAAAATTATTGTTATTAACTGTGAGTCAGTCACTGAAAAGCTCATATATAATAATAACTGAGTGTTTGTTATTATTGATGAAGAGAATACACAATGGTTTAAAGCTAAAGATGTAACTAAACTTTCAAATTATAATAAAATAGACAATGCCTTTAAACATTTTGACAAAACAGATACTATTACATTAGAAATGTTAAACCCTTCCATGTTGGAGGTGTTGGAAGGAAATGAAAAATCAACTATTTTCATTAATGAAGGTGTCCTCTATAATTTAATTTTAAAATTACAAAAGTAAGAAATCAAACATTTAAAAAAATGGGTTACAAACAAGGTACTGCCATCAATTTGTGAACATGGAGAATACAAAATAAAAGAAATGCATCAAAGCCAAATAACACACTTATAAAATTTAAATAAAATTAAAGATGATGGAATTAAAATTAGAGATGAACATGTAGAACAGTTAACTGAGTCAGTTGATAATGCTTCAGAAATGGTACAAGAAATACACAGAGAAATTGATATACAGGGTGTATCAAAAATAATCATTATGTTATTTGAGATATTGTAGTGTTTTGAGAATTTCTGGATAAATTCTAGAACCACTCAGCTTTCTACCATCTCAAACACACAATATTTTAGAAGTGAGTGTGGGATGATAGAATCCTGCCTACTGTGTGTCACTTGTTTGTGTGTGCAGGTTTAAAATTCAGTCACAAGAAGAATGTAGACATGGCGGTTCAGTGGCAACGACAAGTACTTGTTGGGCAATCCATGGAAATTTCCTCGAAAGTGTACAGAAGAACAATGGAGCTTCTATGTGATGTGCTAATTGTGTCAGTGACCATTGTTATAATAATGGGAACAGTTGAGAAGGTACTCTGGGGAAAAAAATTTGTCTTAGCCTTCTTGAAGGGAAGACGTGTGTTAGGGTCTATGTTGAGACTGGACATGGTGTTTAAGCCAACTTTTCTTTTATATGTAAATTAGTTTGTTTCTAATGTTTGGAGACACGTGAGCCTTACGAAGCAGTATATATTTATATGAAGAGTGAGATTTGTAATGTGTCTGTCTGAAGTTCAAATATATCGTTAGTTAAAGCAAATGAAATTGGTATGTCTACTTATTTTTATAAGTAGAGAGAGTCTTAAGAAATTCCTGTACCTACCAACATACTTTGGAGAAGAAAGTGAAAGAGAGTTTGCAGCAGCAGGCTTACTAGCAAGGAAAGTCGGGCGAGCATGTCATGTAAATCATCTCATAAAAGAAGTGGGAGTTAGTATATTTACTTTGAACTTAAATTGTCATCCAAAGCCATTAGAACCTGGTGACCAGTGAGAAAGGACTGAAAAAACAGGAATTCTAAGACCAAACAACTGAGAATAAGCTGTTGTGTGTTGCCATACCAAATAAACCAAATACGACGAAGAATCTACTACGAGACAACGGAACATGCTCAAGTATAAAAAGGAACAAAATTTTGAATTGAGAAATAGAGAAGAAGATTCCAGTGTGTTTCTCCAAGAATAAATTTGCCTAGAACACTTCAATTAAGAAGATCCAGTGCGGGGAATGTAGAGCTCTCATATACATCATGGGGATGCAGACGCGGAAACCAACATCCAACGCCTCCGGCACCAGTTGCAGTTCACCGGTGCAGACCCGCCTCCACATACTGATGCAGTGCAAATTATCCACCAGGTGAGCGTAAAACAGGACTTCATTGTTTTAGTACAAAGTGGTACAAATTGTTCAGTGAACTTTATTAGGGTAGTTACCATACTTAAAGTTACTTAAATGCTTACAAGATCTAAAGCTTGCAAGAATATGGATAACATACAACAAGTCAAGGAAACTCAAGAGGCTATAGGCAGGAGAGTTAGTAAAGAAGTGCCACACTGGGCTAAGCTAGTAAAACTTAATCAAAGCCCAAAGTGCAGATTTAAATGCCCAAAATGCGGCTTTAAGTGAAGAACTAGACTCAGTACATTCTCAATTAAATAACCAAAGTGAAACCTTAAGTATTCAAGTGGCACATGTAGGTTTGTTAAATACCAAAGTTGACTCACAAAGCAAAGAATTTAGGAATCTATGCAAAGGCGTGGATGCTTTAAAGACTGAATTCAATGCCTTAAATAGAAAGGTAGAGCATTTAAAATTAGATTTAAAGAATGAATTGACTAGTTCCTTGACTATTCATGTAAATCAAATGTTTACGACTTCAGCCAGAAACAGAATGATAATTTTCAGAATTTGAGAAAAAGGTTAGAATTGAATATTGAAGATAAATGTAATAGTGTAGAATCAGAGCTTAATGAAAAGTTATGATCCTTTGAAAATTTGTGCAATGTTAAATTTAATGCTATAAAGCAAGGTTGAGTACTTAAGATATCTAAAAACAAAGATGATTAGACTTACCAAACAAAAGCGCTCGCAGGTCGATAGACACACAAACAAACACAAACATACACACAAAATTCAAGCTTTCGCAACAAACGGTTGCTTCATCAGGAAAGAGGGAAGGAGAGGGAAAGACGAAAGGATGTGGGTTTTAAGGGAGAGGGTAAGGAGTCATTCCAATCCCGGGAGCGGAAAGACTTACCTTAGGGGGAAAAAAGGACAGGTATACACTCGCACACACACACATATCCATCCGCACATACACAGACACAAGCAGACATTTGTAAAGGCAAAGAGTTTGGGCAGAGATGTCAGTCGAGGCGGAAGTACAGAGGCAAAGATGTTGTTGAAAGACAGGTGAGGTATGAGCGGCGGCAAATTGAAATTAGAAATTAGCGGAGATTGAGGCCTGGCGGATAGCGAGAAGAGAGGATATGCTGAAGGGCAAGTTCCCATCTCCGGAGTTCTGACAGGTTGGTGTTAGTGGGAAGTATCCAGATAACCTGGATGGTGTAACACTGTGCCAAGATGTGCTGGCCGTGCACCAAGGCATGTGTAGCCACAGGGTGATCCTCATTACCAACAAACACTGTCTGCCTGTGTCCATTCATGCGAGTGGACAGTTTTATATAACTATGACGATTGTACATCGCATAGGTATGTAAGAACTATGGTGGTTCTACATTGTTTTTATATACAGGGTGGTCCATTGATAGTGACTGGCCAAGTATCTTACGAAATAAGAATCAAATGAGAAAACTACAAAGAACAAAACTCATCTAGCTTGAAGGGGGAAACCAGATGGTGCTATGGTTGGCCCACAAGATGGTGCTGCCATAGGTCAAACGGATATCAACTGTGTTTTTTAAATAGGAACCCCCATTTTTATTACATATTCGTGTAGTACATAAAGAAACATGAATGTTTTAGTTGGACCAATTTTTTCACTTTGTGATAGATGGCGCTGTAACAGTCACAAACATATAAGTATGTGGTATCACATAACATTCCCCAGTGCAGACGGTATTTGCTTTGTGATACATTACCCATGTTAAAATGGACCATTTACGAATTGCAGAAAAGGTCAATATCATGTTGATGTATGGCTATTGTGATCACAATGCCCAACGGGTGTGTGCTATGTATGCTGCTCAGTATCCTGAACATCATCATCCAAGTGTCCAGTCCATTCGCTGGATATTTATATTATTTATTTTATTTATTTATCTCTTGTTCCGGTGATCCATGTTGTGACAGTATCACAGGATATGGAACGTGTCAATTTTACAAGCTTTTGGCCAGAATTTATGGTAATACATAAAACAAAACAAAAACAGTAAACAGTAACTTTTGTTCCACTACAAAGAAAATACATTTTAGATATAGATAGAGATTACAAAACAAAAAACAGTGAACAGTAACTTAGGTCCCACTACAAAAATATGTTTTAGAGAGAGATAAAGATTACAAAATAATAAGTGTTACAAAGAAATAAATATTGCAAAATATATGTTTACAATAAAAATATTCGGTATTACAAATACAAATTTGGGCATATATTTGCAATTTACAATACAAGAGATGTTAAACACTGTAGTTCAAGAACTCTTCTAATGTATAAAATGATCCTTGCAATAGGAACTGCCTTAAGGTTTTTTTAAACAGGAGATCATCATCTATCAAACACTTAATTCTTGAAGGGAGGGCATTAAAAATCTTACAGCCACTGAAATGGACTCCTTTCTGCACCATACTTAGATTTGGCTGTTCATAGTGGATATCATGTTTCCTTCTAGTATTGTGACTGTGATATGCACTATTCAGCTTAAAGATGGATTTTTCTTTCCTTATGAAGCACATCAATGAGAATATATATTGTGCAGTGGATGTAAGTATTTCAAGCTTCTTAAAAAGATTCCTGCATGTGGCTCTAGGATGGACTCCACGCATGATCCTTATGGCTCTTTTTTGTACACACAGTACTTTTTTAGCCAGTGGCTGATTTCCCCAAAATATAATTCCAAATGCCATAATTGCATGAAAGTAACCACAATACGCTGACTTCATGGTTTCCATATTCCTATAAGAAGAAACAATGTGCAATGCATATGTTGCTGAACTTAGTCTTTTGCACAGATCCACGATGTGGTTGGACCAATTCAGTTTGCTATCAATATGCAAGCCTAGGTATTTTGAGGAATCTACCCTGTTTATTGTCTGCTCACCTACCTTTACAAATATTTCCTCATCTTTGGATGTTTTGGGGAACTGGATGTAGTTTGTTTTACAGTAATTTAAACAGGAAGTGTTCAGCCACATGTGAAACATCACCCACGACCTGTAACAAATGATGATGCCCAAGTAGGTGTTTTAGCTGCTGTTGCTGCTAATCCACACATCAGTTGCAGACAAATTGCGCGAGAATCAGGAATCTCTAAAAAGTCGGTGTTGAGAATGCTACATCAACGTTGATTGCACCTGTACCATATTTCTATGCACCAGGAATTGCATGGCAATGACTTTGAATGTCATGTACAGTTCTGGCACTGGGCACAAGAGAAATTACGGGACGATGACAGATTTTTTGCACGTGTTCTATTTAGCGATGAAGCATCATTCACCAACAGTGGTAACATAAACTGGCATAATATGCATTATTGGGCAATGGAAAATCCATGATGGCTGCGACAAGTGGAACATCAGTGACCTTGGCGGATTAATGTATGATGCGGTATTATGGGAGGAAGGGGTAATTGGCCCCCATTTTATCGATGGCAATCTAAATTGTGCAGTGTATGCTGATTTCCTACGTAATGTTCTACTGATGTTACTACAAGATGTTTCACTGCATGACAGAATGGCGATGTACTTCCAACATGATGGATGTCCAGCACATAGCTCGTGTGCAGTTGAAGCGGTATTGAATAGCATATTTCATGACAGGTGGATTGCTCGTCAAAGCTCCATACCATGGCCCGCACGATCACCGGATCTGACGTCCCCGGGTTTCTTTCTGTGGGAAAAGTTGAAGGATATTTGCAATCGTGATCCATCGACAATGTCTGACAACATGCATCAGCGCATTGTCAATGCATGTGCGAACATTATGGGAAGGTGAACTAAAAAAGGCGAACTACTCGCTCTTGAGAGGAATGTCGGTACATATATTGCCAAATGCATTGAGGGTGATGGACATCATTTTGAGCATTTATTGCATTAATGTGGTATTTACAGGTAATCACGCTGTAACAGCATGCATTCTCAGAAATGATAAGTTCACAGAGGTACATGTATCACATTGGAACAACCAAAATAAAATGTTCAAACGTACCTACGTTCTGCATTTTAATTTAAAAAACCCACCTGTTACTAACTGTTTGTCTAAAATTGTGAGCCATATATTTGTGACTATTACAATGCCATCTATCACAGAGCGAAAAAAGTGGTCCAACTAACACATTCATATTTCTTTATGTAGTACATGAATATGTAACAAAATATGGGGGTTCCTATTTTTAAAAAACGCAGTTTTTTTTGGTGTGTGTGTGTGTGTGTGTGTGTGTGTGTGTGTGTGTATATATAATGAGTAGGAGATAGACAAGAAAGAAACGTGAGCAAAGAAAGAAAAAGGAAGGAGGAGTGGCATTAGTCATGCTGATCATTAGGAAATGTCAGTTTAATAAATACTCTGACAAATTGTAGGATAGTGGGACTTGAATAGTATATATAGACATAGTACCTACTAAGAGTATAGAAGTTGAAAAGTAGTGGCGGACTCTAGGGAGTAAATGAAGCAGTAAAAAGTGAATACAAAGTCTAAAATAGATTTTTATTTTTACCTGAGAATGCTTAATTATAGTATACGTGGAAATGTATACTAGGGTAATGAACCCCGAGGCCTACTCAGAAAGGATAAGAGGGGTGAACCCATCATTTGCTAAGTATATAGGTCAGGTGTACCTACATGGAGATAGGACAATCTGGGGCCTAAAAAATATGAATGTTGTATAAAGGGGCATACCTACCAGAATGGAAAGAGGAAGTGCTCTCATAAGGTCAACTCACAAGCAAGGTATAGGTACTGATCCTAGGAGAAGGGGACACTCTTGTGACAAAAGTCACAAATTTTATAGGGATTAGGGATTATTCTGGAAAGTTTGAATTCTTTTTACAACTAGCATTGTTATGTTTCATGTAAGTTTCCTCCAAACTACAAAAAATAGTAAAAATAGTATACACTAAGGAAAAGTAGTACAAAAAATAAGAACGGAAAGTGGATTACTCATGTGTCATGAACACCTGAAGTTTATGGTTGAAAATAAGGAGGGATTTCTTAAAATTCCTAAACACTAGGGACACTGACTGAACATATCTGGATCTCAAAGTAAAGTAAGAACAAAATAAAGAAACACTCAGCTAAAGATTGTTCTAGAGAAAAAAAAAGTTGTTGAAGTGAAAGATGTGTGTATAAACATGTATAAGAAAAGTATATTTTTATGATGGATATTAATTACATAATGATTGTTTATAAAATATCGTGTTTCTGATCTAACGGGGGGGAGGGGGGGGGTATGTAGTGTTTTCGAATTTCTGCATAAATTCTAGAACCACTCAGGCTTCTACCGTCCCAAACAACGATATTTTAGAAGTGAGTGTGGGATGATAGAATCCTACCTAATGTGCGTCACATGTTTGTGTGTGCAGGTTTGAAATTCAGTCGCAAGAAGAATGTAGACACGGCAGTCAAATGGCAATGACAAGTACTTGTCGGGCGATCCATGGACATTTTAGTGAAAGAACCCTGGAGCTTCTATGTTACTCTGTGCTAATTGTGTCAGTGACCATTGTTATAAAAATGAAAACAGTTGCGAAGGTATTCTTGAGAAATACTTTTGTCTTAGCCTTGTTGAAGGGTAGATGTTGGGACTGGACATGGCGTTTAAGCCAACTTTCTCTTATATGTAAATCAGTTTGTTGCTAATGTTTGGAGATGTGTGAGGCTTACAAAACAGTATATATTTATTTGAAGAGTGAGATTTGTAATATTTCTGAAGTTCAAATATATGTAGTTAGTTAAAGCAAATGAAATTGGCATGTCTACTTATTTTTATAAGTAGAGAGACTCTTGAGAAATTCCTGTACCTAGCAGGAAGAAGAAAGTGAAAGAGAGTTTGTAGCAGCAGGCTAACCAGCAAGGAAAGTCAGCCAAGCATGTCAAGTAAGTCATCTCGTAAAAGAAGTGGAAGTTAGTATATTTACTTCGCACTGAAATTGTCACCCAAAGCCATTAGAATATGTGCGTGAACAACATACTATTGGAAAGAGCAAACTCTAGAGTTTTACATGGTTCCCACTAGATAGCAGCAGTGTGTGCCCACTTCAGCTCTAGTAAAAATAGTGTCGGGACAACAGAAAGCATGTTGTGTTATATGTTTTGCACAGTGCAGGTCAGTAATAACTGTTCATCATGACTTTCATACTAGGTATGGTGTGGCTCCTTGTACAGCACAGAGCATTAGGTGATGGCATGAACAATTCCAAGAAACAGGTTGTTTGTGTAAAGGCAAACTTCTGGGCCATCCTCAAGTGTCTGACACAGACATTGAACAAATCCACCATACTTTCATTGAGTCTGCTAAAATTCGTTCACCGTGCAGCTCGACAGCTTTACATGCCCTGATGTCTGTCTGGTGTGTGTTGTATTGATATTTACACATGAAACCATGCAAAATTCAGCTGCTTCAAGCTCTTTGTGAAGGTGACAAACAACAATGTGTCAAGTTCTGTAATTTTGTTCTTGGGAAGATAGAGGATGACAGTTTTCTTCCATGCTTAGTGTTTAGCGATGAGGCAACATTACATTTAAGTGGAAAGGTACAGTCATAATGTAGGAATATGGGGTACAGAACAACTACATGAAGCTGTACAACATGAGAGGGACTCTCCAAAATTAAATGTGTTTTGTGCAGTTTCACGGAAAAAAGTGTATGGCCCATTTTTCCTTTGCCAAGAACACTGTTACAGGAAGCACATATCTCGATATGCTTGACAGCTTGCTTATACCCCAGTTGGAGACTGATTCAAATTACTTCATTCACCAACAGGATGGGCCACCGCCACACTGGCATCTGGAAGAGTGGGAATTTTTAAATCAAAGGATTGCTGGACAATGAATTGGTGGCACTGGAACAAATGAATCAGCATCACATTACTGGCCTTCAACGTCACCGGATCTGACTGGATGTGATTGTTTCTGAGGGTTTATAATAACTGTTTATGTGCCTCTGATACCAACAACAATGAATGAACTGAGACATTGTATAACAGCAGCAGTTGAATCTGTAACTCAAGACAGGCTCACTGCAGTGCAGGAACAGTTTGAATACCACATTGACATATGCCGTGCATCTCAAGGGGGGCATATTGAACACCTATGAAAAGGTATAAAAAAAAATTTGATTTCCTGTTCATCAAAATTCATTGTATATGTTTATTAGCTTCAGAAATATAGATGTGCCAAATCGAGTGATTCTTTTTTAATACACCCTCTATTATTACCTCATGTTGTTCCTCAAACATCTGATCAGAATTTAAGACTAAATTTTGTTCTTTTAAAGTTATTTGATGAAATCTTTTAATATAAAAATTACTTCATTAGAGCACAAACAAGAAGTTCGAAAAGGCAACTGCATACAATTGAAGCTAGACATCCAAATTGTGAAGAAATGTTAAGACTTAATTCTAATCCTAATTCAGTAAATTTACACCAAAGAATGAACGAAACTTTAAGAATTGTTTTATGACTCAATTATTTCATAATTTTGGATGACTTCACACAAGAACAATTGATTAATGATGTAATTAGTCTTTGATGTAGTCTTAAACTGGGCACAGCCCAAAGGCTGTTTCAGTTGCCATTTCTTTAGCTGTCACTTAATCGGGTCTAATAATTTCTCACCCCGCAAATATTTTAACAACACTTCTGTATACTGGACAAGAAGAATGATTTACTAACCATTTATCAACACATTTTTTATGAAATACATGATCACATTTCGCTTTTTCAAATTGACGATTTTGATCAGTTAAGCATATAGAACTATCTTCTACTGTCATAGATAATATTTCATAAGATTTTTTTAATTTTTGGTATGAATGATTAGATAAACTTCTACGCCTTAAAATATTGATCCAGTTAACTTTATCTTTAAATTCCATTCAGTCACTTTTGTTCAACTGATATATCATCCCAGTCTAATTTGTCTTGATATTCTCTCATAAAATTTTCAGACAGATCTTGTCCACATGATAGGTGGCACCATTATTGTGTCTTGCAATTCTCACATAAAATCTTCAGATAATTTTTGTTCAGTTGATACAACACTCCAATATAATTTGTCTTTAAATTCTCTTGTGAAGTTTTCGGATAGTTTTAGTCTGTATGATATTCCTTACCAGTCTTTTTTGTCTTGAAATTAATTTATAAAGTCTTTTGTCAGATTTTAACATCTTGATATATATTGCTAATTTACTCTATCCTGACAGTCTCTAATAAACTCTTCACATAATTTTTGATATGTTGATATCTTATTGCAATTTACTTTATCCTGAAATTCTCTTATGAACTTTTCAGGCATATAACGATGTTTAGATAGAGATTTTCTCAATCTATTTTATCATTAAATTCCCTCATTAAGTTTTCAGATAATTCATGACAACTTAATATTAGATATTTCCAGTCAACTTCAGTAAATGGAACTTTCTTTTTAATGTTATCAACAACTAAACTTAAGAGCCAAAGAAACTGGCTAACTTGCCTAATATGGCATGGCATGGACTCAATCCAGTCAATTTCAGTAAATGGAACTTTCTTTTTAATGTTATCAACAACTAAACTTAAGAGCCAAAGAAACTGGCACACTTGCCTAATATGGCATGGCATGGACTCAATTAATGTCTGAACTAGCTCCTACAGGGCTTTCCATAAGTCCATGACTGTGTGAGGGGAGTGGAGATCTCTTCTTAACAGCACGTTGCAAGATATCCCAGATATGCTCAATAATGTTCATGTATGAGGAGTTTGGTGGCCAGTGGAAGCGTTTAAACTCAGAAGAGGATTCCTGGATACACTCTGTAGCAATTCTGGACATTTGGGGTATCGAATTGTTCTGCTGAAATCGCCCAAGTCCGTTGGAATGTACAATGGACTTGAATGGATGCTGGTGATTAGACAGGATGCTTACGTACTTGTAACTGGTCAGAGTTTTACCTGGACATAACAGGCATCCCACATCACTCTGACTGCACATTCACCACATCATTACAGAGCCTCTATTAGCTTGAACGGTCCTCTACTGACATACAGGGTCCATAGATTTATAAGGTTGTCTACACACCCGTAAATGTCCATCTGCTCGATACAATTTGAAATGAGACTTGTCCGACCAGGCAACATGTTTCAAGTCATCAACAGTCCAATGTCATTGTTGACATGCCCAGGTGAGGCATACAGCTTTGTGTCATGCCGTTATCAAGGGTAAACGAGTGGGCCTTTGGCTCTGAAAGCCCATATTGATGATGTTTTGTTGAATGGTTCAGATGCTGACACTTGTTGATGGCCCAGCATTAAAATCTGCAGCATTCTGCAGAATGGTTGCACTTCTGTCATGTTGAACAATGCTCTTCAGTTGCCACTGGTCCCATTCTCACAGGATCTTTTTCTGGCTGCAGCGATGTCGGAGGGTTGATGTTTTACCTGATTCCTGATATTCACAGTACACTCGTGAAATGGTCATATGGGAAAATCCCCACTTCATCGCTACCTCAGTGATGCTATCTCCCATTACTCATGCACCGACTATAGCACCATGTTTAACTCACGTAACTCTTGATAACCTGTCACTGTAGCAGCAGTAACCAGTCTAACAACTGTGCCTGACACTTGTTGTCTTATATAGGCATTGCTGACTGCAGTGCTGTATTCTGCCTTTTTATGTATCTCTGTATCTGAGTATGCATGCCCATACCAGTTTCTTTAGTGCTTCAGTGCATAACCCCATTGCTTCATTTGTTAAATACAATTCATATAATTGTCCTAAATTTTAATTTTTACACACAAGATGAATGATTTGAATAATTTGTTGTTTTCTCAGTTTAGAATAACCTTTAATTCCTAGTTGTTTAGCTCCAGGTTTTAATTTGCTTGATTTTAGGTTCTCCATATATAAAATTTATTTTTTATAAGGAACATATGAAACTGTCTATTTAGTATTTGTGGAAATAAGAATGTGTTGATTAGTAATAATATTTTATATTTTATTAAGGCTGTGACACCAGCCACTGAAAAATTAAATCTCTGAATAATTACAATCTAGAATATACCAAAATAAAACATAATAATCCATTAGCTTTAGAGTATGAATATATGAAAAATATTTTATCCTAATGTAAACTATTTTCTTTAAAGGGAACAAACTCCAGTTAAATCTAATACTGAATCATCTAAAATATTATTCACAAGAACAACTATCTGCGAAATTTAGGTATTTTGATGCAGCTTAAAGACTGCTTTAACTGTCACTGGTTCAAAGATATTTGAAAAGAAAAATTAATAACTAATTATATCTTAATATTTCTACATAATATTCCAGCAGATGATAATTTATCCTCTGAAGAATTCAGAGTATTACAAAAAATGTATTGACAACTAATTTTATTTTTACTTCATTTATGAAGATTTTCAGGGGAGCAAAATTTTGACATCCTGAAAAAATATTGACTTTACTAACCATAAAAGAGATTATAAAAGTTTTCTACAAAAAATGAACTTGAATTTTAACAGTAACTTCTTACAATTCCACATTGGATGATTACTCTTTCTTGAAAATCAATTGATTACAAATTTTAGCTAATGCTTGTCTGTTTTTTTTATAGTGTACACAAACCATACATATTTCTTCTCCATTTAGACTATATAATTCACTTTCTCATCAGTTAATTGATCTATGGACATGGATACATCATCATCAGGATAACATACAGATATAAAATGTGGAAGTGTTACTTTTCTTATTTGTATTGTATGATGCATTTATATATAAAAAAATTTGTTAATAAAAATAAAAAATCCAATAAAAATTGTTTTCTATTAAATGGAAACAATTCCAATTACATCTAATGCTGAGGCATCTTTAATGAATATATTTCAGAACAACAACAGAATCATATATAACAATAAAGAAGTACAGCACGTACATAAAGCCTGGGAACATTTTTTTTTCCATGTATACTGTCACAGCATAGTTTGGTAATTTGCCGATAGTCAGTGCTAGTCGCAAACATGGTGACTTCAGGTGTGGAACAAGCTTTCTGTGTGTTGGAGTTCAACAAAAACAATAGCTGTTCAACAGATGTTTAAAGCCAAGTATGGTAAGAAGCCACCAACAAGGAAGGCCATTTACCACTGGCACACCAAATTCATTACACCAGGCAGCTTGAGCTCAGTAAAGAGAAGTGGACATCCCAGTGTGAGTGAAGTGAATGTGGAGCACGTATGAGAGACATTCATAATGAATCCAAAGAAATTGGTGCATCATGCATCCCATGAATGTGAAATGGCTCCAGTGACAGTGTGGAAAGTCCTGCAACAGAAGCTGTCTATAAAAACATTCAAATTGGAGCTAGTGCAGAAGCTCAATGACGATGATAAAGACAAGCATTTTCAGTTTTGTCCGCACATGTAATAATTGAATGAGTATGAGGATGACATTGTTGATTGCTTAATTTTTAGCAGTGAAGCCACTTTTCACATTAATGGGAAAGTGAACAGGCATAATTGTCGAATCTTGGGTACAAAGCATCCACACGAATGCATTGAATTTAAGTGTGATTCCCCAAAGGGAAATGGTTTTTGTGCCTTGTCATGTCTACATCTATATCTGCATCTACATCATATTCCGCAAGCCACCTAATGGCGTGTGGCAGAGGGTACGTTTGGTGCCACTAACTGATCCCTCCAACCCTGTTCCACTTGCAAACAGTGCGTTGGAAGTATGATTGTTGGTAGGCCTCTGTATTGGCTCTAATTTCTCAAAAAGTGTACGGGCCATTCTTCTTTGCTGAGAGCACTGTCACTGGATATTTCTACCTGGACATGCTGCAGCAATGGCTGATGCCTCAAATGCCATCAGACTCTCTGTTCATCTTTCAGCAGGATGGAGCTCCACCCCATTTTCATCGTGAAGTTCATGGGTACCTGAACATGGAGCTGCTGCATTGATAGATTGGCCATGCTACAGAAGGGTCAACAGTTTCATGAAATGGCCTCCCCGACCACCAGATCTCACTCCGTGTGACTTTTTTCTGTGGGGACACATAAAGATCTGGTTTATGTATTGCCTCTACCATGTGATGTAGCAGAGCTCCAGGAGAGAATATGGGAAGCGACTGCCACAGTCAAAGATGCCATGCTGGGATGGGTATGGCAAGAATTTGATTACTGTATTGACATCTGCTGGGCCACACATGGTTCACATATTGATTGTTTGTAAAAAAACTTTCACAGTTTCTCTTCAAAATGTAATATGTATGACGACTGTGCGATGTTTAGTTCTATTGTAGTAAATAATTTAAGTTGTTCCCTGACTTTATGTACACCCTGTACTTGTGATAATTTTTAAAAACAATAATCCATGGTTTAAAACTAAGAACATTGCAGAAGCACCGAAATATGAAAATAAAAGAAAAGGAATTTGAGACCATACTAGAGAAAAACACCAAAAAACTTTGAAAATATCTATGGAAATGAATTGGTTCCTCAATGAGATATAAAATATAATACAGTATTTGTTAATGAAACATGTTTTTTTGTTGAACATGAAATCAAAAATGGAACAAACTGAGCAATTCCAAGACTGAGTAACCAATGAAGTTTTAACATTTATTTATTTATTTATTTATTTTTTGCCCAAGGACTCCAGCTGAAAATTCAGCTGAGAATATTGGGTGTGTCATACAATAGGCTACTAACATCAAACTTGATTTCATTATATATAAATGAAACAAATGATTAAACAGAAATAGTCCATAATCATACAAAGGTATTACATGTTTCACATTATATGTACACACAAATCCAAACAATCAGATGTGGTCAATATAACCTACAATCAACAATTGAAACTTACAAGAACTAGATTTAGAAACTGATAAAGAAATGGCATTGTGTGTGCTAAAGAAAAGAAGAGAAGACATTCAAAACTTAAAAAGATGAGAGAAGAGGAAGTGCTTTAGAACAAATAAGAGAAATGAAACCACATATCATTGTACCAACTCAAAATACTGATTTGAAAAATATGTTTGTTACTCTATGACTACTTGATAATGAATAAAATGGTTGCTAAGTGATTAGATATCAAAGAAGAAAGTTTCAAATATGATTACATGTACTTGCATATACATATACAAATTGTGAAGAAATAATAAGAACAGAATTAATCCAAATTCAATCAACTTGTACAATAAAATGAATGAGGAACTGAATCAGAATATTAATTTTTACAGAAGTTACTTTTTGTTAAGTAAGATATATACTAAGCAACAACTGTTACAAGATGTAAGAAATTCTTGCTAAAGCCTAATGAGTGGGTCCTTCCAAAGACTGCTTCACCTGCCACTGCTTTAGTTGTAATTTTTGTAAATGTATTTTATCTTTAACTAGAATAGCCCAATCAAATTTTTAAAAAAACATCAATCACAGTTAATTTATGTTTGCATCCTTTAGTTTTGAAATTCCTTTTAAGTTTCCAGAATCCACTCCTACTAGATCAGCTTGTCATAAATCATGTATACCAAAAGAAACAACATTTCTTCTTTTAAAATTTTTTCTCATGGGTTTATATAATTCATTAATAATTTTTTATGAATATTCAGACCATGACCAACAAAATTTCTTTAACAGATTTACTTTCTATATTTTTACATATTGTACAAATTCCTTCCATCCTCTCTCTTTCTTTTTAGTAGTTACTCTTTGAGGATTGTGTGTTTCAGTAAATTTTCTACACTTCAAACACCAGAAGTGTTTCTTCTGTATCATTTGAGTCTAAAAAAACAGATTTAGTTACATGAATATTCTATCTTCCCTTTTCATTTCAAGTGATCAGTTATTGTATTTTTTTGAAGTTGGCAGATAAACTCATAATGATTTTATTGTGTTCTTTGGAGGAGCAAGTGATGTATTTAAAAATGAAATTCAAAAAGCTTCAGATGAATGAAAGAAGTGTTTAGGAAACTTGACTTATACAAATGTTCTGGTAATGAATATTCCATATCGATACAACCTATCACTGTGGTCATGTATAAACAGAGAGATAAGTGCTGCAAACGTGCTACTCTCGATAATATGCACACAATATGAAAACATAGAAGCCATTGATCTGAGTGGTACAGGACGTAGATTCCATGCTATAGCTGGACTACACCTAAATGAGCTAGGGAACCAGCTTGTTGTGACAAAAATAAACTTATGTGTTGTCAAGAAATCGGAGAGAAGACATACAGCATCAAAGAAAACAGATGCATCATCACATCTTCTCTGTTCACAAAAACAGCTATCATCTCCCTGTTATGCAGAAGTGGTGCACAGCACATCAGAAGAAAAGAAGCAAACTCCATCAATGCAGGAGAAGACTCCAGGCTCCCACACAGATGGTTTTTTATTTTTATGGACAGATCCTTACCAAGCAAGAATGAGGTCAGTGAGAAAACAAAAATGCCCTTAGGAATTCAAATGTGGATGTAAATCCCAGCACTGGTAAACAAATAAATTACAGCAACAAACATCTTTCTGTTTTTGCCATCAAACTATTCAGTCAATAAGAAGCAAAGTTTTAGATGTAGAGATCTTACTAAATAGAGAACTTAAGTTTATTAATGTTCTGTGCATTACAGAACACTGGCTAAATAATGACCAAATTGACTCTTTTTCTATACCAGGATACACACTAGCAAATTATTTCTGTATAAACAGCTATAAAAATGGAGGTACCACAATTTTCATCAAGCATGGGTTAAAACATAAATCAATCAATAAGTTTCAACATTTCAGTGTAGAAAGAGACTTTGAGTGGCACTCATTGAAGTCAGTGAGGAAAATACAGTTGGAGCATGTATTTTTGCTTCCCAAATGGAAATTTTGACTCATTTCTAAATAAGCATGAATATGTACTAAACAGTCTTCATCTAGACAAAAAACCAATAGTTCTTTGTGGGGACTTTAACACTGATTGTAATAGAACCAGAAAAATAAAAGAACTATTGCTCAGCCTCACAGATACTTTCTACTTAAAGCAGACTATAACAATCCCAATAAAAATCAGAAAAACTACTGCTACTGCCTTGGACCAGATATTTGTGAATATAATTTGTACTGCAAAATGTATAAGTACAAGTCTTAATGATCATGAAGCTCAAGTTGTCACCATCCAAAGCTATTTACTGCCGAACCAGAACTATAACAGCAAGACAGTTTAATACACACAATATACACTCCTGGAAATTGAAATAAGAACACCGTGAATTCATTGTCCCAGGAAGGGGAAACTTTATTGACACATTCCTGGGGTCAGATACATCACATGATCACACTGACAGAACCACAGGCACATAGACACAGGCAACAGAGCATGCACAATGTCGGCACTAGTACAGTGTATATCCACCTTTCGCAGCAATGCAGGCTGCTATTCTCCCATGGAGACGATCGTAGAGATGCTGGATGTAGTCCTGTGGAACGGCTTGCCATGCCATTTCCACCTGGCGCCTCAGTTGGACCAGCGTTCGTGCTGGACGTGCAGACCGCGTGAGACGACGCTTCATCCAGTCCCAAACATGCTCAATGGGGGACAGATCCGGAGATCTTGCTGGCCAGGGTAGTTGACTTACACCTTCTAGAGCACGTTGGGTGGCACAGGATACATGCAGACGTGCATTGTCCTGTTGGAACAGCAAGTTCCCTTGCCGGTCTAGGAATGGTAGAACGATGGGTTCGATGACGGTTTGGATGTACCGTGCACTATTCAGTGTCCCCTCGATGATCACCAGTGGTGTACGGCCAGTGTAGGAGATCGCTCCCCACACCATGATGCCGGGTGTTGGCCCTGTGTGCCTCGGTCGTATGCAGTCCTGATTGTGGTGCTCACCTGCATGACGCCAAACACGCCTACAACCGTCATTGGCACCAAGGCAGAAGCGACTCTCATCACTGAAGACGACACGTCTCCATTCGTCCCTCCATTCACGCCTGTCGCGACACCACTGGAGGCGGGCTGCACGATGTTGGGGCATGAGCGGAAGACGGCCTAACGGTGTGCGGGACCATAGCCCAGCTTCATGGAGACGGTTGCGAATGGTTCTCGCCGATACCCCAGGAGCAACAGTGTCCCTAATTTGCTGGGAAGTGGCGGTGCGGTCCCCTACGGCACTGTGTAGGATCCTATGGTCTTGGCGCGCATCCGTGCGTCGCTGCGGTCCGGTCCCAGGTCGACGGACACGTGCACCTTCCGCCAACCACTGGCGACCACATTGATGTACTGTGGAGACCTCACGCCCCACGTGTTGAGCAATTCGGCGGTACGTCCACCCGGCCTCCCGCATGCCCACTATATGCCCTCGCTCAAAGTCCGTCAACTGCACATACGGTTCACGTCCATGCTGTCCCAGTGTTAAAGACTGCGATGGAGCTTCATATGCCACGGCAAACTGGCTGACACTGATGGCAGCGGTGCACAAATGCTGCGCAGCTAGCGCCATTTGACGGCCAACACCGCGGTTCCTGGTGTGTCCGCTGTGCCGTGCGTGTGATCATTGCTTGTACAGCCCTCTCGCAGTGTCCGGAGCAAGTATGGTGGGTCTGACACACCGGTGTCAATGTGTTCTTTTTTCCATTTCCAGGAGTGTAGAAACATTCAACTCCCTGTTATCAGGAGAAAGTTGGGAAGAAGTTTTGCAAATATGTGACACCAACAAGAAGTTTGAGAAATTCTCTAGCACCTTCATTGATTGCTTTGAAAATACATTTCCTCTCAAAACACAAGAAATAAGAGGCACAACTAAAAAATCAAAGCTATGGATAATGACAAGTATCAAAATATCACATGCAAGGAAAAGAGAATTACTCAAATACAGGAAAAACAATAATTTAACCCTTCTTCTAAACAGTTACACACATGAATACATTCAAATCTACAGAAGAGTGAAACAACTGGCAAAAAAATGAGCCAATGCTAAGTTCATAACAGAATCAGCAAATAAAAGCCAAGCAGTATGGAAAGTCATAAAGAAGGAAGCAAATAAAGTATCCCCTAAAATATCCTTCTTAACCATGAGAACAAGAGTATAACTGATCCCCAACACATCGCAAATCTTTTTAAATGTTACTTTGCAGAGATCACCAATAATTTAACAGTCAGTGACAAAACAGATACTAGAAAGAAACAGGAAAACAAAGTGCACTCATGTTCCTCTTCAATCTACATTGATGGAACAGCCCCAGATGAAATCATCAGTACTGCATCAGTTCATAGGAAAATGTCATCAGGAGTTGATGGTACATCATAAAACAATGTATTAAAAACATTTCACTTCCTCTTGCAGATATAGTAAATTCATCTTTTCTGACAGGCACATTTCCAGACAGTTTAAAAATTGCTAAAGTGGTTGCTATCCATAAGAAAGGAGAGAAAAGAAATATAGAAAACTATAGACCAGTTTCATTATTATCAGACTTTAGTAAAATCATAGAAAAAATAATGTATAATATGTTAACGAAATTCTTAGGAAAAACAAAAGTCTCACTGATTCTCAGCATGGATTCAGGAAAAATAAATCAACGACCAGTGCAATCTATGATTTTATAGAAAATGCCCTGTAAGCAATACACAAAATACAAAGAGCATCTGGCATTTTTTAAGACTTAAGTAAAGCCTTTCACATACTGGGTCACAACATACTGTTGGAGAAGCTCCAAGTGTATGGCATTAAAGGCACTACAGTAAAATGGTTCACTTCGTACTTGATGAACAGAAAACAAAAAATACAAATAAAACATGAATTAAAGGAAAACATGAGGACATGCTTCTCAGATGCAGAAGTTCTAAAGAAAGGAGTCCCTTAGGCATCCATTCTTGGGCCAATCCTCTTTCCCCTATGTATGAATGATCTAGACCTGTACACTGAGTCACAAACAAACACTTTTTTGCAGATGACACAAGCATCCTAATTACAGGGAAAACCCCAAGTCAGCATCAATCAGCTGTTAATAAGACTACAAAACAGCTAAATAGATGGTTTGAGAGGAATAAACTTATGATAAACACAAAAAACAACATTCCTAAATTTCTGTTTGAAAGGTGATGCATGCTGCACCAGTGTAACAAACTCCAACAAAATTTCATCTTTTCCAGAAACAAAATTTTTAGGCTTTTGGCTTCAAAACAACTTCAAATGGCACATGCATATAAACAAAATTAATGGAACACTAAATAAAACATGTTAAGTCTGTGTTTACTCTATGTCAAAGCAAGTTATAGCACTGTTTGAAATGCCTACTTTGCCCAATTCTACATCTACATCTACATCCATACTCCGCAAGCCACCTGACGGTGTGTGGCGGAGGGTACCTTGAGTACCTCTATCGGTTCTCCCTTCTATTCCAGCCTCGTATTGTTCATGGAAAGAAGGATTGTCGGTATGCCTCTGTGTGGGCTCTAATCTCTCTGATTTTATCCTCATGGTCTCTTCGCGAGATATACGTAGGAGGGAGCAATATACTGCTTGACTCTTCGGTGAAGGTATGTTCTCGAAACTTTAACAAAAGCCCGTACCGAGCTACTGAGCGTCTCTCCTGCAGAGTCTTCCACTGGAGTTTATCTATCATCTCCGAAAGGCTTTTGCGATTACTAAATGATCCTGTAATGAAGCGCGCTGCTCTCCGTTGGATCTTCTCTATATCTTCTATCAACCCTATCTGGTACGGATCCCACACTGCTGAGCAGTATTCAAGCAGTGGGCGAACTAGCATACTGTAACCTACTTCCTTTGTTTTCGGATTGCATTTGCTTAGGATTCTTCCAATGAATCTCAGTCTGGCATCTGCTTTACCGACGATCAACATTATATGATCATTCCATTTTAAATCACTCCTAATGCGTACTCCCAGATAATTTATGGTATTAACTGCTTCCAGTTGCTGACCTGCTATTTTGTAGCTAAATGATAAAGGATCTATCTTTCTGTGTATTCACAGCACATTACACTTGTCTACTTTGAGATTCAATTGCCATTCCCTGCACCATGCGTCAATTCGCTGCAGATCCTCCTGCATTTCAGTACAATTTTCCATTGTTACAACCTCTCGATACACCACAGCATCATCTGCAAAAAGCCTCAATGAACTTCTGATGTCATCCACCAGGTCATTTATGTATATTGTGAATAGCAACAGTCCTATGACACTCCCCTGCGGCACACCTGAAATCACTCTTACTTCGGAAGACTTCTCTCCATTGAGAATGACATGCTGTGTCCTGTTATCTAGGAACTCCTCAATCCAATCGCACAATTGGTCTGATACTCCATATGCTCTTACTTTGTTCATTAAACGACTGTGGGGAACTGTATCGAACGCCTTGCGGAAGTCAAGAAACACGGCATCTACCTGTGAACCCGTGTCTATGGCCCTCTGAGTTATCTACCATTTTGTCATCTGTGCGACAATCTAGAGAAGGAACTACAGTGCAGTCTTCCTCTGTGAAACAACTTTGGAAAAAGACATTTAGTATTTCAGCCTTTAGTCTGCCATCCTCTGTTTCAGTACCATTTTGGTCACAGAGTGTCTGGACATTTTGTTTTGATCCACCTACCGCTTTGACATAAGACCAAAATTTCTTAGGATTTTCTGCCAAGTCGTTATATAGAACTTTACTTTCGAATTCATTGAACGCCTCTCACATAGCCCTCCTCACACTACATTTCTCTTCGCGTAATTTTTGTTTGTCTGCAAGGCTTTGGCTATGTTTATGTTTGCTGTGAAGTTCCCTTTGCTTCCGCAGCAGTTTTCTAACTCGGTTGTTGTACCACGGTGGCTCTTTTCCATCTCATACACTCTTGCTTGGCACATACTCATCTAACGCATCCTACTGTATGGAATTATATTCTAGGGTAATACACCGCCTAGTTCAGTGATCTTATTAACTCAAAAAAGAACTGTGAGAGCAATGCAGCATGTTCGACAAACAGATTCTTTTTCAAAAGTCATCAATTCTCCCTCTTCCCTTTATGTATATTCCAGAAATCTGTAAACATATTAGAAAGAATTTAAAAGATGTTAATGAAAATTTTAATATCCATGAACACGATACAAGACAAAAGGCAAAGTTTCATGTCCAGCCAATAAGGACATCAGCCTATATAAGCTCCACAGTAAACAGCACTACACAGATTTACAATAGTCTTCTGTATAAAGTAAGAGACATATCATCATCCTCACTCTTTTGTAAAACCCAAAGGACATTCTTATTGGATCATTGCTTCTATTACGCAGCAGAATTTCTAGATCATTTAAGATACAAATGACATGAAGCAAGAGAGTGCAGCTACTACAAGAACCTTTGTCGATAAATCATATATTTGCTGAAACAATTACTGTAATGGTTCTATATCCCACAATCTGGAAACAGGATGAATCAATAGAACAAATCATATTGCGTTGAATATAAAATTTGCAGTTTATCAACATTATATCTTTTTATTTCTGTTTTAAAATCAGTATGTGCCAGGTTACCATTTACATTTGCTCAAAATTATCTTGAATTTCATATCATACCCAGATGTGTATGTTAATATTTCTAGCATGAAGATTACTTGACTGGTTTAAGTATTGTATTTGATCTGACTTTAAGAAATAAACTGTAATAGCTTTTTCTATTTCCTTTTTTGTAAAGAAATTTATTATAGTGCTATAGTTATCACTATGGAGCTGAGTAATTTTTCCATTAAGACATGTTGTAGTGACACGATTATCAAGTTGTGTTATTATATCTGTATGTTCTGGTTTTGTAGTAATATTATCTAGTTGCAGACTAAAGTCTGCTTTAGTTGATACTAATTCATTTTCTAAATATTGTTTGGTAACTGTGTCATAACCACTTATATGATCCACTAAACATCTACCTTTAAAGTCAATATATCTTTTATTTACTTTAAAGATTTTAAATAATTCTTTACAAAATTGTTTAATTAAATTTTCTACTATTGATCCTAATTCATTTTTTATGTTTCTAAGTTTATTTGCTCATTAATCATGCAGCCTTTAGGCTTCACCTTATTTCCAAAAATGTCTACTTATTAAACTTGAAGTATCACTAAACTTATAATTATCTGGCATCAGTCTTAAAACAAAATACACAAATGGCCACAAATTACTTCAATAAAATTTTTCATTCATTGTCTATTATAGTACAATTGTCTTGAGCCAAGATATTTAACCAATTCTTCAGGAACATTTTCTCCAAATAAATCAAATACAAATTTTTTATCTTTTTTCTTAAAACAACAGATCCAGTGTGTGCTATGATGGTCAGATGTATCTAAAGTAACTACTCCATATTCTATTTTTTTTTTTTTTTTGCTTTATTAAGTAATGCATCAATCATAAAAACACCATGAAAGTATTTGATTTTAATTGTTTAGAAATTTTTTCTGTATCAGAATTGCTTAATGCGTTAAGATACATATGTATTTTGTCCCAGTTGTTTTCTTCTCCATTGCTAAATGATGTCTTTTTTGTTTTTACAATTCCTTATTACCTTTTTCTTCTCCATTGCTCCTCTTGCAGTACCAGGTGCTTCAACAGCTAGTGAACCAATAGTTGCTAGATATGGTAATGCTGCCTGTAACAAAGGAAGAAATTCTCTTCATGTTTTGTTACTCCTAAATTTTCTTTCTTTTTTGTTAGATATCGATAACCCCCCCATCCGTTAACCATGGACCTTGCCATACCGTAGGTGTAACCACAAAGTCAAATCCCTTAATCGGGCAGGTAGGTTAAAAAATTTAAAAAGGGAAATGGATAGGTTAAAGTTAGATATAGTGGGAATTAGTGAAGTTCAGTGGCGGGAGGAACAAGACTTTTGGTCAGGTAAATACAGGGCTATAAATACAAAATCAAATAGGGGTAATGCAGGAGTAGGTTTAACAATGAATAAAAAAACAGCATAGTGAATGCCTTATTGTGGCCAAGATAGACACGAAGCCCACGCCTACTACAGTAGTACAAGTTTATATGCCAACTAGCTCTGCAGATGATGAAGAAATGGAAGAAATGTATGATGAGGTAGAAGAAATTATTCAGATAGTGAAGGGAGATGAAAATTTAATAGTCATGGGTGACTGGAATTCGATAGTAGGAAAAGGAAGAGAAGGAAACATAGTAGGTGAATGTGGATTGGGGGTAAGAAATGAAAGAGAAAGCTGTCAGGTAGAATTATGCACAGAGCATACCTTATTCATAGATAACACTTGGTTCAAGAATCATGAAAGAAGGTTTTATACATGGAAGAAGCCTGTATTTTTATTTATTTATTTATTCCATGTGATCTGATGGTACACAGAGTGTTGCAGATGTTGGAAAATGTCATTTAACATTGTTAACATGTATTAATGTAAGCCTATAGTATTCTAATGTATTATATTGCACAATGTTTTCAATTTAGCACAAACAGCAAGATTACTGATCTAAGTATTCATTTACAGAGTAAAAACAGTGACACAACAAATATGACTTCACGGCTTTGCTAAATTTTATGTTGTCTTCGATGGACTTAATACTAGTGGGAAGATTGTTGAACAGTTGGAGGCCCATGTGGAAAACTCCCTTTTTACACAGTTGAGTGTTTGTACGTATAACATGCAGGTTTGCGTTTTTCCTGGTGTTGTGTTCATGTATTTCATTATTTTTTACGACTCTGGGGTCAGTTGGCACTATATGTTTTCTGAAGAATTTTAGAGTCTCAAGAATGTAGAGGCACGGCAGTGTGAGGATTTCTAACTTTCTGAAGATGGGTTTGCAGGAGTCTCTGGGTTTGCTCCCATTAATAATCCTCAATGCTCTCTTCTGGATTCTGAATGTGCTCAGAGCAGTTGGAGCATTTCCCCAGAATATTACACCATATTTTAGGTGGGCTTTTATATAAGCGTAGTATGCACTGGTTAATGTTTTCAGGCGAGAAGGCATCAGATAGATTATATAATGGTAAGACAGAGATTTAGGAACCAGGTTTTAAATTGTAAGACATTTCCAGTGGCAGATGTGGACTCTGACCACAATCTATTGGCTATGAACTGTATATAAATACTGAAGGAACTGCAAAAAGGTGGGAATTTAAGGAGATGGGACCTGGATAAACTGACTAAACCAGAGGTTGTACAGAGTTTCAGGGAGAGCATAAGGGAACAATTGACAGGAATAGAGGAAAGAAATACAGTACAAGAAGACTGGATAGCTTTGAGGGATGAAGAAGTGAAGGCAGCAGAGGATCAAGTAGGTAAAAAGACGAGGAGTAGTAGAAATCCTTGGGCAACAGAAGAAATATTGAATTTAATTGATGAAATCAGAAAATATAAAAATGTGGTAAATGAAGCAGGCAAAAAGGAATACAAACATCTCAAAAATGAGATCAATAGGAAGTGCAAAATGGCTAAGCAGGAATGGCTGCAGGGCAAATGTAAGGATGTAGAGGCTTATCTCACTAGGGGTAAGATACATACTGCCTACAGGAAAATTAAAGAGATCTTTGGAGAAAAGAGAACCACTTGTATGAATATCAAGAGCTCACATGGAAACCCAGTTCTAAGCAAATAAGGGAAAGCAGAAAGGTGGAAAGAGTATATAGAGGGTCTATACAAGGGTGATGTACTTGAGAAAAATATTATGGATATGGAAGAAGATGTAGATGAAGATGAAATGGGAGATATGATATTGTGTGAAGAGTTTGACAGAGCACTGAAAGACCTAAATTGAAACAAGACCCCAGGAGTAAACATTCCCTTAGAATACCTGACAGCCTCAGGAGAGCCAGTCATGACAAAACTCTACCATCTGGTGAGCAAGATGTATGAGACAGGCGAAACACCCTGAGACTTCAAGAAGAATATAATAATTCCAATCCCAAAACAGGTGTTGACAGATTTGAAAAATACTGAACTATCAGTTTAATATGTGATGGCTGCAAAATACTAATGTGAATTCTTTACAGACGAATGGAAAAACTGGTAGAAGCCAATCTCGGGGAAGATCAGTTTGGATTCCGTAGAAATATTGGAACATGTGAGGCAATACTGACCCTACAACTTATCTTAGAAAATAGCATTTGTAGACTTAGAGAAAGCTTTTGACAATGTTGAATGGAATACTCTCTCTCAAATTCTGAAGATGGCAGGGGTAAAATACAGGGAGCAAAAGGCTGTTTACAATTTGTACAGAAACCAGATGGCAGTTATAAGAGTCGAGAGACATGTAAGAAAAGCAGTGGTTGGGAAGGGTGTGAGACAGGGTTGTAGCCTATCCCCGATGTTATTCAATCTGTATATTGAGCAAGCAGTAAAGGAAACAAAAGAAAAATTTGGAGTAGATATTAAAGTCCATGGAGAAGAAATAAAAACATTGAGGTTCACTGATGACATTGTAATTCTGTCAGAGACAGCAAAGGACTTGGAAGAGCAGTTGAACGGAATGGACAGTGTCTTGAAAGGAGGATATAAGATGAACATCAACAAAAGCAAAATGAGGATAATGGAATGTAATCGAATTAAGTCGGGTGATGCTGTGGGAATTACATTAGGAAATGAGACACTTACAGTAGTAAATGAGTTTTGCTATTTGGGGAGCAAAATAACTGATGATGGTCGAAGTAGAGAGGATATAAAATGTAGACTGGCAGCAAAAGTGGTTCTGAAGAAGAGAAATTTGTTAACATCAAGTATAGATTTAAGTGTCCAGAAGTCGTTTCTGAAAGTATTTGTATGGAGTGTAGCCATGTATGTAAGTGAAACATGGACCATAAATAGTTTGGACAAGATGAGAATAGAAGCTTTTGAAATTGGTGGTACAAAAGAATGCTGAAGATTAGATGGGTGAATGACATAACTAATGAGGAGGTATTAAATAGAATTGGGGAGAAGAGTAGTTTGTGGCACAACTTGTTTAGAAAAAGCGATTGGTTGGTAGGACATGTTCTGAGGCATCAAGGGATCACCAATTTAGTATCGGAGGGCAGTGTGGAGGGTAAAAATTGTAGAGGGAGACCAAGAGATGTATACACTAAGTAGATTCAGAAGGATGTAGGTTGCAGTAGGTACTGAGAGATGAAGAAGCTTGCACAGGATAGAGTAGCATGGAGAGTTGCATCAAACCAGTCTCAGGACTGGAGACCACAACAACATTCGAAAATTGTTTTTTACAACAAGAATAACTTGTGTTATGAGTAAATTTCTTTGTTGCACAACAATTAAAGAATTATCAATACTATTTAACTGTTCATTATTGGGTTTAATTTTAATTTATTTTGGTTCATTTTTGCCACTTGGTAGCGAAATATAATCAGTGCTGAAGTTATTTGTTTAGATAGATAATTTTTTTTTATAAGAATCAGTATTTTTATAGTCCCCATCCAATATCATCAAGTTCAATACCAGCAACAGCTGAAGCAGTCTTGGCCATACCCATTCCTAATTTTCTCTTTCCATACATTATGTCTCTAACTGCTGTAGTCGCTAATTTTTCTCCAATTGATGCATCTGAAGCATGCATTCTTTCCTTTGCAGCTAACACAATTTCTTTATCTGCTTCTTGTCTTCCATAATTTTCACTTTTCTGAATGTACATGGCAAGTTATTCAAAAATCTAATAAAATATGGAATTCCTTTGAATTGTTGATAATAAAGATGCAACATTTATTTGTTAGCATTTGTAATTTCAATTTTCAGCTAATTCTTCTCTACCGATAACTGCTAATCTATCGATATCATCACTAACATCATTTGTCCAAATATATTCAGTTGGTTTTTCTGTGTATTTGTTATTAAGCCTTCACCCTTTTTTGCATCTGAGAAATCTGAACTTGAAAGTGGTTGTCTTGCTTTTGGAAATTATTTTTCAGCAATTTCTTTTACTATCTTTTTTATTTTTTACCTTTAATTGATCTTATGTTATTTTCAGAATTATTATTATCAGAGTATAATGCTCTTGAATTGAATAATGAATCTATAGATTTGATAAATCAACAGCATCAAATTTTGTCACCCATATCACCCACAGTAATCTGTTTTTTAATCAACAGCTTCATTAATCCATCTGTAGCTTCATACTCTTTTCCACCAATACTTAATTTATCTCCCACAAATTCTACTGGTAAACTAACAGTATATTTAAACATAACAACAGATTTCAATCCAAAAACTTTATCTTCACTATGATTAATACACTTTAACATTCTTTCACTTATTTTTTAAAGATTACCTGCATTCTCTATATTCTCCTTATTCCATTCTTTAAATTTCATTTTTATTTTTAATCTCTTTCTTCTTCACATTTATTCACTGCAGCTTGAAATTCAGATTCACACAGTGTGCAGTCGAACTTGTGGACGGTCTTCAGATTTCTTCGGTGCAGCCTGTATTTCTGATGTAGTCTTATGTAGCAGAGTTATCATCAGACCACTCATAATGTGGACTTTGGTGTCCTGGTAATTTTTCATGATATGTAACCATTTGTTTTTCAACCTCTCTACATATTGCAATTGCCTTCAGAACATTATCATGGAAATCTTCAATTCCTGGTTTTTAACAGGGTGATCTTCTTTATTATATTTTTTATATTCTATTCTTAGTTGTTTCTTCCATTTTTTTAAATCCTCCTTTTAAATTTTCAATGTTTTTCTTTTTCTTTACCTTTTTTAACAACCTCTGGGTTGTATTTTGAAAACATTTACTAAGGCGAAAATACATAAATAAAATGTATTTTTAATGTTTAACATTTATGATGGATTTATAAAAAAAATAAAAACAAAGTATACTGCTTGTACACTTATAAGAAAATAGCAGTCACATGTATCTGGCCCACATTTAACTCCTCCACTAGCCTATGAACAAATAATGTAATGTTTGGCAATTTTTTCTAATTTTCATATTCTACTATATAATCAAAAGCCTCCTATCTATTTTAAAAAGTCCGAATTGATCCTGATTCTAACTTTCACTGCATATTTCTTTAAAATTGTCAAACTTTAACCCTTAACTACAGTCATGCAGTCCCTGGGACTGCGGTACTTTTCACACCCCTGTTTCTAGGAATGCTATTGACCTGGAAGAACTGGGCGGCCCAGTAGCCTCCTTATTCTCAGTCTGCTGCTTGTTGCCATGGCAGTCATTGTTGCAATTACTGAGTTTGCTTTTGTTTCATTGAAATGACTTCCACACGACTGCGTTAGTGTAAGTCAGTGACTGACTGAACATTTTTCCTTTTCATTGTGGTTGTTTTGTTCTTTGTATCTGTCGGTGACAATAACTTTGGAACTATGTCAGGTAACCCTGGTCCTTCGTTTGTGAGAGCAGACAATCCAAATTTTGAAGAAAAACTTTTGAGAATTATTGATGAAGTCGGGAGCGACATATCTGATTTTGACTTTTCTGATGTGGAGGATGGTGATTTTATACATAGTGAACATGATTCGGAATCCAGTGTGTCTGGTGAGAGTGAAAGTGATGAGGAAAGGTCTGAAGGAGAATCAGATAGCGATGAAGATGAGGAACATGCTAGGAAATACTTCTATGGCACAAATAGTTTCAAGTGGTCGGCAGTAGAACCGAACAGGCATGTCAGAATTCCAGCTCATAATATATTGAAGATACCAGCACTTCGACACGAACTCAGGGGACAATCACAGATCGACCCACTGACTGCTTGGAGCTATATTTTCAGTGATAATATTCTGAACAAAATACTTACATGGACAAATGAGAAACTTGAAAAAATTAGTGGAAAATACACGAATATGTAGAGAACAGAAGTAAGACCTTGTACAATGTCTGAATGAAGAGTTTCATCGGCCTTCTTATATACACTGCAGTATTCAAATCGAATAACGAAGACATATATTCTCTCTTTTGTACTGATGGGCCTGGCCGAGATTTTTTCCGTATCATTGTGTCATTAGCAAGATGTGCTGTAATTCTCAACTGCCTGAGATTTGACAACCCTGATGACTGGGAGTTACATAAGGTTTCTGATCCAGCAGCTGTTATAACAAACATGCTACATAAATTCAACAAAAATTAGCAGCGATCACATATTCTTGGGGCTAATGCTACAGTTGATAAAATGCTAATTGGTTTCAGAGGACACTGTAAATTCAAACTGTATATTCCATCCAAAGTATGGCCTGAAGCTTCAATGCCTCAATGACTCCAGGACTAACTACATCTTCAACACCTATCTCTACTATGGAAAAGGTACTGATGGAGCAGGACTTTCCCCAGATGAGAAGAAATATGCTGTTCCCTCTCAGACTGTCCTCAGATTGTGCAAGCCAATAGCACATACTAACCGAAACATTACTGCTGATAACTGGTATGTGTCAATCAAACTTGCAGATGTGCTATGGAAAAATGGTTTGACCACAGTGGGAACAATGCAGAAGAACCGAAAGGAAACTCCAGCATCTTTCTTGCCTTCCCGAAGACGTGAAGTTGGAACAACGCTGTATGGATTAACCAAACACATCACACTCATTTCACACGTGCCTATGAAAGGAAGAGCAGTAATTCTTATATCAGCAATGCATCACTCCATAGAAGATGACGTGGAAAGTAAAAAACCTGTAATAATAGCCCACTATAATAAGACAAAGGGTGGTGTTGATACTGTAGACAAAAAGTGTGCCAAATATTGTTCAAGTCGCCGTACACAATGCTGGATCATGGCCATGTTTTTCCGTATTCTTGACATGAGTGTTGTCAATGCTTATATTGTTCAGCAGTCATTCAAGGAAAGAACTGTGTTTACCAGGATGAACTTCATGAAAGCCCTAGCGAAAGAACTGATTGAACCTTCACTGCGCAGAAGGATAATGAATAAATGCCTCGCACGAGAACTGAGATTTTCTATTGGTCGAGTTCTAGGAACTGAAGTACATCTTCATGAAGAGCTGGAAAAGGAGGACAAACTACATAGGGATGGAAGGAATACATGTCACAAAAAAGAAGAGAAAGACAAGTTATTTGTGTCGTAAGTGAAAGGTCCCAATTTGTTTGGAATGCCCTTGTAAGGTGTGTCCGCAGTGCGTGTAAGGTGGTGCGAAATGTGGCCACTTTCAGTAGTGCAGATTTTTTCTGTTTAATTCGCTGTCAAGAATACTCGTTAATTTTAACACTGATGGTACTTGATCAACATTAACTTGCAACAACTAAGTTTCAAGTAATGAACTACTGTTAGATATTTCGATATTTGTCCATCACTGTAAATTTCGATGAGAATTTAGAGTTCAATATAAATAGGTCTTTTTCACAGCACCGAAACAATATTTTGTGCATATGTTACCATTTATGTATAATTGATGAATAAATATGTAGTACTAAATTCAAAAAGTAGCACTAGATTGGTGATTTTTACGTATTTTTCCCAGCTTCTGAACGTGGTCCATGGGACCGCATGACTGCAGTTGGATGAGAAGGATGAGAAGTACTCACAACTGTGAATAAGGTTTAAATCACCACCAACAAACTCATGTTAAATGTTATTTAAATTTAAATTTGTGTGTGTTGAAGTTATCTCTAATTGTTTAGATGTTTTAGAATATCCCTGAGCTAAATAAAAACAATCTTTTCCTTTATGTCTTCATCTACAAAAATATTCTCTAACTACATCATGATTTTCAAGAACAGAATCATGTAATAGTACTAGTGGATTTTCTTGGCATTGATCTATTGGTATAATTTCATCATTATACTAAATGAATGTAGTAATCTTCTTGTTACTTTTATCTTCCACTTTTTTACACATTTGTATAAATTCATGATATTTTGATTGACTTAAATGTTTTGAGTAAACATACAAGTGACTGATTGTATTCCAGTTCAACCATCCTGATGATAGAGTATAACTGTCACTCATTAATGATGTTTCTTCACATACACTTGGTCCAATTATTGCACATCAAACAGAATTTGTTTAAAACATACCATGTTTATTTTTTGTTTCCTTCTTTGGAATTCTTATTTTTGGTTCTGAGTCATTTTCATTTAATTAAATAAATTTTTATTAGTATTACTTGAGTCACCTATTTCAACTGAGTGGTAAGTCATCTGTTCTCAAAACAGATTGACTATATCTATACAAGAAAATTTTAATATGTTGCACCATGTGGTTTGTGTACTACGTTTCTAACTCCACATACTACACAAAAAATAATAAATTATGTTGTGATGGAGAGACGACAGAAATTCCTGTATGTCCATATAGTTTAAAAAGTATAAATAAATTTATTCATATAAAAAGCCAAACATTCATATTAAAGCAGGTGAAATATTAAAATGGAATTATTGTTGAGAATAATGTTAAACTACATATGCATATAAAAGATAGTATTGGAAGTGTGCTTGGATTTAGTGGTCAAACCACTGAAGCTAAAAAAAAAAAAAAAAAAAAAAAAAAAAAAAAAAAAAAAAAAAAAAAAATGTTGCTAATAATGTTCTTAAAACTTTTCCATTTGAGTTTAGCTGATGGAATGTTTGTGAATCATGCTCATCACTTTCATCAAGAAACAAATATTATTTCTTCATTCAAGCCTAATGCTGAATTTGTTATATCAATAATTCATGAACCACATTACCCAGTGCTTATTTCAATTTTTGGTAGTATACAGGAATTACAAATAACTGTCACTGATAAAAATGATAATTTAATTGACTTCAATCGGACGTGTGTGAAAATTGTTTTTCAAATGTCATAATAAAATTTTACCCTTATTACATGCACAACATTGAGAGCTATCAGTTCTGCTCATACCCTGTGCATGAGAAATTAAAAAATAATCTAAATATCCATAACAAGGATGCAGAAATTAACATAAATATAGAAGATGGATGGCTTCATACTAATCATGTTCAGTTTTACATGAGCTTCAGTATTATTGGAACTGATGGTACAGATTATCCAACTTATGATGGAAAATCTATTAAAAAAATAATCGATAATTATGTGTCAAAGCTATTTGGTTTTATAACTATAAAAAAGGAAGTAATTTTGTGCCTGGAATAGGGCATCATTTCATTACATCATCAATTTTGTTGTATTTGACTTCATCTCTCAAAGATAACCTATACATGGATGGACATTTACTTAATAATGGCAAAGTAAAGAGTAAAGAAAATAAAGAGCTTTATTCACTGAATATGCCTGGTGGTTTCTTTAAGTGCTATAAAGAAATGTCATGGGAAGGGGATCTTACTGTAATTTTTACTTGAAGTTGCAATGCTGGAAATGCTCTTCATAGATGGGCTGGCTACGATGGTGCTGGAGTTGGAATAAACGATACACTTTCAAAAGAATGTCAAATTGTAGTAGAATCTGTGGAAGTTCATGTACCTGTTCTTAAATATGAACCAAATTATGAGGTTGTACAATGAGAATATACGCTGGAAAACTGTAAAGTTCCTATATCTTTCTATGAACTAAAAACGATGGAGGTTGCCGGTTTAAGCAACAAGAAAAATTTTGAGCTAAATCTCATAAATTGGTACAATGCAGTAGAATTTGATACTAATTGAGAAAGTAGTCAACTGATTGATTCTTCATTATATGATCATGTTAAACCTCAGGATATTTATGTTAAAATGGAAGAAATTAGATATTTCCTGAAGAAATGGAAGATTTTCTTTACATTATAAAAAGTAAGCATAATTTTAAAAAACTGAGCCCAAATCTACAATTTTATTCTACTAATGAAGTTTACAATTACATTATATATGTATCACACACATGTATATATTTTTTCTACTTGTTTGTTGTGGCTGTTAGCTGCATCCCTATATTGGTAATCTAACTTCTCCTGAATTTTAGCTACATTACATTACATTAATATGGTACTTGTTTCATAGATCATGAATACGACATTTCGTAATGATGTGGAATATGTCAGTTTAATGTAAGTTTTCATTACACAATATATATTTTTTTACTGCTACTACTTCATATTTAGTAGGAGGAGTTATCATTGAGAACTTCTTTGCCTAGAAATGAAAGATTCAAAACATTGTTCACTCATCACTTTGATGATGCATATACTTTCATTTGTATATGGTCAAAATTAGTTATTCCAGTCTTATACCAATAAACATCTTCCCCAAATAACACACAAGAGAAACAAGAAACAACATTGCTTTCCTCCCATCCAAATATCCATTTGTTATTTTGGTAAGTTTTCAGTTTGGACTTATGGCATTGATTTTTTGTTCCCTGCTGCAGATTCTGATTCAGGAGTTGTCTACACTGTCTTTTTATCTGAATTAAATCATTGAGAATCTTGTTGCTAAATGGAGTTTTTAATAAATCACTTGCTTTGTTCATGTTTGTAATTTCCACAGACAACTGAATTTTCACTTAAAAAACACTCTACACACAACTATACAGTTTTAATTATCTGACCTCACAATGAATAACAATGTCTTTGGACTGAACAGTGTTGCATGAACATAAACACAAGTACCGGTACTTAACTATTGGTTTGAAGATAGGTGCTCAGCACATGGTGACTACACTAATTAGTTTTTTGCTCTGTGTCAATAACCCTGCTTCTGTGAATTATACAGATATTGAAGTAATGTCTCTTAGTTTCAAAATCTAATGGCATAAGTATATTCAGTACCACCATATATTTTTATTTATAAGGATATTTAAGTGTATTACTTATGTATTTGATTTAATTTGAACTATAATTTGAGTTTCCAAATGCATTAGCGTTAACTATCAGTAAGATAGTAAAACAGCATTAAAGTTAGATTGAGTCTGGAATGTATTCTACTATTATTGCTGGATAGCAGAATTGTCCGACTGTGGGCTCTGTGCTTTAATGGTCATTAACAGATCGAATGTAAGCTCTTAGTTGGAACAATCTTGGCTCTACCTTTGCTGTAAGAACCATGTAGAAAACAACACCCTAGTCTTTCCACACGGTGCTTATGAGGGTAGACGGTGCCAATCTGGATTTGGCTCGAAGCTTCACAAAACTACTGGGAGAATGTACGACACTTAACACACATCTTCAAACCAGAGAACACATACTCGGAAACAATGTTTTAAACATAATTCCTTTATAATACCCTGTCTTTCTTTTTCATACAAGTGATGCCACTGCACAGCAACACTACTCCCTGCTGTTCAGTATGCAGGTAGAATAATACTGGCATCAGCCACAACCCTGACTCACTCCCTTCTCAACTACTGCTTCTGTTTACCGTTCTTTGACCACAACAGCAATCTGGTTTCTTTACAAGTAGTAGATAGCCTTTCGCGCTCTGTATTTTATCCCTACTCTTTTCAGAATTCCTGCAAATATTGTCAAAAGTTTCTTCTAAATCTACAAATGGTATAAACATGGGCTTGGCTTTCTGCTGCCTTTCTTCTAAAATAGGTCGTAGTGTCAAGGGCAGCCATAAGATTGTTTGTGGGGGCTGGGGGGAGAGGTGAGAGGTTACGGAATATTTTTGACATTTAGGAAGACGAATATCGACTTGTAAGTAGCTGTGGGAATATCGAGAGCTTCAAGACATCGCAGTGTCTCTGACATTCCAGCAAGAGGATCTTTCGAGGGCAAAAAAGCAGAGACTATAGGTCAAGCATAGTGAGTATAGAGATCACTGGTCACGCAGGATACAGTGGTCAACGTGCAGCGACCAATTTTCCTCAAAAGAGCTTAGCAAGTTCGCTTGTTTGTTCAGAAGGGGAGGCCAACAAGCACTTTCCACCTTCTAGCCGGTCAGCAATGACAGAACTGACGCATATGCCCTACAATCTTTCTCAAACGATTTTACCAACTTTTCGTTCAAAAATTTCATTTTTGCTTAATCTGTAGCTTTATATGTCAGGTTCATTATGATGTGCGGATCATTTAGTTAATGGTCACAGTTATTGTGATATTGAAGTGGAAGTAAAATACTGCGCGAAATTCTAAAAAGTTTGCAATGAAAAATTTTGCATCTAGTCCATATTACATAATATGCTGCTGCGTATGGAATTTAGCTAACATATTGAATTTTTCTTTAAACTTGGTTGGGGATCTGTCGACAATCTCGAAAAAATTGATCTGACGTAGGCTAGCAACTCATTTGCTATCGGACCACCCGAGAGATAAAACCAGAATGAAATCGCCACAACATTCCTCATATTTCATAAATGGTTTGAGATACTGAAATGAGATTTTGGCAAATGATAGCACATAAGGAGGAGACCATTTTGCTGCTTGGTTATTGTGCAAAACTTCAATATCTGCTGCATTATTCCACTAAATACACACTCTTTCGATGAAAGAATGTAGTTTTTAAGGGCCATCGATAGCTGGCAAAACAGGAAATGCTATGGGTTTTGGACCAACATAAGTGAAGTCATTACAAGTTCATTTTGTACCGAGGATGTGCTTTTTCATAAGATGCTGACCTTACTTTTGCTCAGTTCCTCATTTAATAAACTTAATAAGCCACTGTTTCAGAATTCTCTCGCAACTGCGTCTGCATACCATGTTTGTCAGGTGAGACTGTGTAAACTCCGCTGAGTTTTGGCAAAAGAAGCAAATTTTAACATGGAAACAAGAAAAATATGTAGGTTTTACTCAAAATTACACACTTGTGACTCTTCTCTGAAAGTTACAAATAGTTAACAAACCAGGCGAAAATAAATAGCTGCATTTTCGCGGAATTCTGTTTAAATACTAACCAAAGAAGAGGCGACAGATCTTTTTGAATGGTCACCACGCAAGTGTGGGCAAGGAGGGATGTCGCTTAATATTTACCGAGAATGTGAGTGTAGGCTTCACTTTAGAATGGCATTTCCCTTACAGTGAGTGCTCTGAGCGACACACTCCCCCCTCCCCTCACATGTCCCCTCGCTTCACAGCTGGGTTGGGTTGTTTGGGGGAGGGGACCAGACAGCGAGGTCATCAGTCTCATCGGATTAGGGAAGAACGGGGAAGGAAGTCGGCCTCGCCCTTTCAAAGGAACCATCCCGGCATTTGCCTGGAGCGATTTAGGGAAATCGCTGAAAACCTAAATCAGCATGGCCAGACGCGGGAGTGAACCATTGTCCTCCCGAATACAAGTCCAGTGTGCTAGCCACTTCGCCACCTCGCTCAGCCTTCCCCAACTGACTGCGCATCTAGCGCCAACGGCAATTTGCACGCACTATACCAGTGGATTCTTCACGTATTAACAGTGTAGAAGTTCTGTAACTTCTCTCTATGCAGTAAAACGATTCATGTATAACAGTGTCATACATGACCCGGTAGCAGTTCTAATATGCCTTAGTCTCTTAGCTCTGCATAGCTAAAAAACGTTCTAGTTTCGATGGTATTACAAACCTGCGTAATACCGATTTTTACATCATTTTCTTGAAAATAAAAAATACCTGACTGCAATATATTTTTTCTTTTCCCTGAGGATAATGCCCCCACCTCACCTCCCCCGTTGCCCCTTGGTATGGGCGCCCTTGTGTAGCGTCAGTAATATATCGCGTTTTCCTACATTTTTTTTTCCAGGACCAAAACTTATCATTCTTTTGTAAATAATTTATGTCGAGATTAGTGAAATAATATTTTATTAAACAGTTTTACATATTATAGGAATGCAAAATAATACTTAGAAAAATATGAGTATATATTGCTGACTAGGTTCCTGCAATCCATAACGGTTATAGGTTTCAGTTGGTGTTTCAGACCGGGTCTGGCTAGAGCCCGATCGAATCTGCACACCATTTCAACGACCTTTTGGCGACTGCATCGGCCAACCTAATTGTGGCTTTAGGCAATTTCTCAGTACATTTGTACAGGCATATTGCATAAGTGATATGACGCCAAGGTAGGCATTAGCCATACAAGCAAACGCCAATAAACTTAGCAACAATAATACTTTTCTTCATTTATTGAAGTAAAAAGTCATCCACACACACACACACACACACACAAATATACACAGTGGTCAGAAACAGTCTGAAAAATGGGTGTTGCAGGGGAGTAACTGTTAAGAAAAAAAATCGATATGTTGCGCCCTTTCCAAGTTATTTAGCATTGAAGTTAGCCAATCAGGTCGTTGTGCGTGCAAATTCAACTACAGACACGTTTTAAAATGTGGCACTGCACAGACATCTGTGGGTCCGTGAGTTTAACACTAGTAGAGATGGGTCGTACGCGAACTATCGGGTCCAAAGAAACGGTTCATCAAGATGAGCGGAACGAGCGAGGAACGAATTCTAAGGAACGGTCTTCCATAATTCACTTCGGTCGCAGCTTTCTACTTATAGTTCCCGGGAACGGGAAACGGCCGGTCTCGTTCCCGCAACGGCACGTCGGCCGGTCTCGTTCTTGCCTCGGTCCCGCTCCCGTCTTGTCTCGGTCTCGCTCGGCCGGACTCTTCCTTCTTCGCGTGGCCACTCGTCGCAGTTCCACTGCCGACTGCTCATACTTAGTTCAGTATCGAGTTGTTATTCGTTTCGTTCGCTGCGCATGCCAATTCTAGATCTGTTTCAAACCTTTTTTGAACTCTAAACTTCTCGTTCTTTTCGTATTCTATTCAGCGTCCACGACCGGTAATTAAAATGGGTTTTATAATTATGTAAATTACATAAAAATTAGTGGCACGTAATACATATATCTTTTCAGGTAAACAAACGGCATATCACCTTACTTCACTATTTGTGCGGCTGGTCCCGGTTCGAGTCCTCCCTCGGGCATGGGTGTGTGTGTTTGTTCTTAGGATAATTTAGGTTAAGTAGTGTGTAAGCTTAGGAACTGATGACCTTAGCATTTAAGTCCCATAAGATTTCACACACATTTTTGAACTTCACTATTTCGATAAACAGCAGAAGAAATACTTGTAAAAAAGCAAGTTTCTTTTGTTATTACACAAGCAAAGGAAGTTGGCACGGCACACACGAGTGGCCATTTTTCGTCTTTTTTTTATCCAAGGTAAAAGAGCATGTTCATTGTTATGGAAGACTTAACAACCGAATGAAGCCTGCGCTCCATAATCGAGTGTCTGGTGCCATATTTTGTGAAGAGAATATGATAACTTCTACAATATTATTTCAGTGGTACAGGGTGGCACACGAAAAATCGGCCCCGAGTACTAGACTGCTCATTGTCTCCCACCAATCGTCATCTATTGTTTCGAAGTTGTTGTTTGCATTAGCTTCTTTGTTATTTCTTCACTGTCTAATTATTACATGTTTATCTATTCTGCTCGTAGCGGTCAACAAATCGTGCACAATTGGCGAGCAGTTTGTACTCGGGGGCGGTTATTCGTGCGCCACCGTATATTATTTCCCTGTAATCAGCCACATAACGCTACAGTTGGCTAAACGAGAGGTTTTGCAGAATCACGAAAATTACAAGTGTGTCAGAATTTTGTTATGAATAAAAACTCTGTATTCTGGGGGGGGGGGGAGGCAAGTGCCACCTCTTGACGCCTTCCATCTTCAGTCACTTATGCTGCTAATTTTCAATTTTTCATAAGAGCCATATACCAAGAACAATGAACGGTGAACGAGTAAAAATGAACGGTTCCCAAAAAAGAAGGTCACCAGTGAACTAGTTCCCACGGATGTTTAGGTTGACCAGTACATACTACTGGCCATTAAAATTGCTACACCAAGAAGAAATGCAGATGATAAATGGGTATTCATTGGACAAATATATTATACTAGAACTGACATGTGATTACACTTTCACTCAATTTGGGTGCATAGATCCTGAGAAATCAGTACCCAGAACAACCACCTCTGGCCATAATAACGTGTACAGGTACAGCTGCCCATGCAGCTTCAACAAGATACCGCAGTTCATCAAGAGTAGTGACTGGAGCATTGTGATAAACCAGTTACTCGGCCACCATTGACCAGACGTTTTCAATTGGTGAGAGATCTGGAGAATGTGCTGGCCAGGGCAGCAGTCGAACATTTTCTGTATCCAGAAAGGCCTGTACAGGACCTGCAACATGCGGTCGTGCATTATCCTGCTGAAATGTAGGGTTTCGCAGGGATCGAATGGAGGGTAGAGACACGGGTCGTAACACATCTGAAATGTAATGTCCACTGTTCAAAGTGCCGTCAATGCGAGCAAGAGGTGACCGAGAAAAGTAACCAATGGCACCCCATACCATCACGGCGGGTGATACGCCTGTATGGCGATGACGAATACACGCTTCCAATGTGCATTCACCGCGATGTCGCCAAACACGGATGCGACCATCATGATGCTGTGAAAAGAACCTGGATTCATCCGAAAAAATGACGTTTTGCCATTCGTGTACCCAGGTTCGTCGTTGAGAACACCATCGCAGGCACTCATGTCTGTGATGCAGCGTCAAGGGTAACCGCAGCCATGGTTTTCGAGCTGATAGTCCATGGTGCTGCAAACGTCGTCGAACTGTTCGTGCAGATGGTTGTTGTCTTGCAAACGTCCCCATCTCTTGACTGAGGGATCGACACGTGGCTGCGCGATCCGTTACAGCCATGCGGATAAGATGCATGTCATCTCGACTGCTAGTGATACGAGGCCGTTGGGATCCAGCACGGCGTTCCGTATTACCCTCCTGAACCCACCGATTCCATATTCTGCTAACAGTCATTGGATCTCGACCAACGCGAGCAGAAATGTCGCGATACGATAAATCGCAATCGCGATAGGCAACAATCCGACCATTATCAAAATCAGAAACGTGACGGTACACATTTCTCCTCTTTACACGAGGCATCACAACAACGTTTCACCAGGCAACGTCGGTCAATTGCTATTTGTGCATGAGAAATCGGTTGGAAACTTTCCTCATGACATCACGTTGTAGGTGTCGCCACCGGCGCCAGCCTTGTGTGAATGCTGTGAAAAGCTAATCATTTGCATATCACAGCATCTTCTTCCTGTCGGTTAAATTTCGCGTCTGTAGCACGTCATCTTCGTGGTGTAGCAATTTTAATGGCCAGTAGTGTACATTAAGGTCATGCAGTACCTCCTAATTCGTGTCGGATCTCCTTTTGCCCTGTGTAATGCAGCAATTCGATGTGGCATGGACTTAACAAGTCGCTGATAGCCCCCTGCAGAAATATTGAGCCGTGCTGCTTCAACAGCCATCCATAATTGTGAAAGTGTTCCAGGTCCAGGATTTTGTGCATGAACTAGTCTCTCGATTATGACCTATAAATGTTCAATGGGATTCATGTCAGGCGATCTAGGTGGCCAAATCATTCGCTCGAATTATTCAGACTATTCGTCAAACTGACTGAGAACAATTGTGGCCCAGTGACATTACTCATTGTTATCTATAAAAATTCCATAATGTTTGGGAACATGAAGTCCAAGTAGCCCAACATAACCATTTCCAGTCAATGATCGGTTCAGTTGGATTAGAGGACCCACCCCATTCCATGTAAACACAGTGCACACTTTTATGTAGCCACTACCAGGTTGCACAGAGTCTTGTTTTTAACTTGGGTCCATGACGTTGTGGGTCTGTACCTCACTCGAACACAAGCAGCAGCTAACATCAACTAAAATCTGGACTATGTGACCAGGGCACGGTTTTCCAATCGTCTATGGTCCAACTGATGTGGTCACGAACCCAGGAGATGTGCTGCAGGCGATGTCGTGCCGCTAGCATAGGCAACAGCATCGGTCTTCCGCTGCCAAATTTCACAACACTGTCCTAACGCATACGTTCGCCGTACATCCCACATTGATTTCTGCGGTTATTTCATGTAGTGTAGTGTCATTTGCCTACTAGTACCGACCTCTACGCAAAGGCTGCCGCACTCGGTCGTTAAGTGAAGACTGTCGGGCAATGCGTTGTCCGTGGTGAGAGGTAATGCCTGAAATTTGGTAGTCTCAGCACGCTCTTAACACTGTGGATCTCGGGGTATTGACTTCCCTAACGATTTCCGAAACGTAATGTCCCATGCATCTAGCTCCAACTATAATTCCGCGTTCAGAGTCTGTTAATTCCTGTCGTGCGGCCATAATTACGTCGGAAACCTGGATACAATTGACAGCTCCGACAATGTACTGCATTTTCATACCTTGTGTACGCGTTACTACTGCCATCTGTATATGTGCATATCGCTATCCCATTACTTGTCAGTTCTTGGAAAGTATGCTCGAAGCGGAATTCATAAGCGTAACGTGTGTGGAACTTGATCAATTAGTAATAAGACAACTGTGTCGCAAACCACTATCCTATTTTGTTACGACCCTCCCCTCCGTTAATACATAAAAGAGATATAAGAGGACCTTGAGAAATTTCTTAAATTGTTATTTAAATAAATTTGCCCTTTTCTCAGGAACGACAACGCTAATTTAGTGCAGCCAAAATTATAGAGAAAGAAGTTGGGACAATAAACATTTAACCACTTATGGCTCCTCGACGAAAACGTGGCTCGCCGACAGTATAATTTGCCTCTAGGTTCTATGATGAACGTTTTGCTTTTTGGATAATAATACCGTGTGGTTAAAATGCATTCACCTGTTGATTTAGTTTTCGTTTTACGTACACTAATTTTCATGTTTCCATATTGTCTTCAAATTAAAAACTTTTTCATTATAGTCAGCCACAATGATTTCACAAATCAAAAAAATATACTTCCTCTTCAAGAAAGGTTTACGTAATTAAAACAGTGCCGTACGTAACTATACTCGCAGTTTTCATCACACAGAATCATTTGAATAAACCTTCAAGTAGAGTCATGAAATTACAATCATTCAGTATGGCATTATGCACCAACAACTACGTGTCTCACAACTGCCAATATCATAAGAAGGAAAAAGATTGTCACTACGTCAGAGAAAGTATTTTACATAACAAATGAGTTACATTTCTGTTATATTTTCTTTGAAATTATTTTAACCGTTATAATTAAAAAATTTTAATGTCTATGTCGTCAAATGGAAATAAAATTGTATAAGCAAATATCTAAATACAGCAAATATATGAAAAATTATGAAGGTTTTTTTTGAAAAATGATAAAATTAATTTCATTTGTGTCATATTCATGTTTCAACATTGTAAGCGCAAGCAGTCATCAGTGCGAAAATTGTTTAGAACACCACAGACCTTTGCTAGGCATGGTGCTGTTGGAGATGGTATGCTGTTGCTTTCCTCCGACCTTTGAGCTGACTCACCCAGCCAGTTGTAAGGGACAGACAGTTCAATGTAGTCTCAGGTTGGTTGATTGATCTGAGGGAGAGGACCAAACAGCAACGTCATCGGTCCCATCGGAGTAGGGAAGGATGGGGAAGGAAATCGGCCGTGCCCTTTCAAAGGAACCATTTACCTGAAGCGATTTAGGGAAAACATAGAAAACCTAAATCAGGATGTCCGGACACTTGTTTGACAGTACTTGTCTATTGACGTCCATCAGCCTGTGCTCTGATGGTGTCATGATGGGACATACAACTTGTGGAGCGAGCGATTCAGACTTCCACAATGTGTGCGACAGTCAGAAAAGTTGATAGATATTTTTAAGGGTGAATATCGGGAAAATGATAGAGCAGCGGTGTAGTTGTATGCTGAAAGGTTTTCTAATTAGGCAATACACTGACAGTCAGTCTTTGCAAACACTCTAAAAAAATTTCAAGACACTGGAAGTGTGGAAAATAAAATACGCCAACGGAAAACAGCATCAACCGATGAAAGACATGCAACTAATATTTTAGCGGTGGTAACATACGTTGCCACTACGTGGCAGCTTGAAAATGCGAATTACATCAGCCAAAGGAGTGTTCCACGAATATATGTACGTTCCAACGCACTTCGTTCTTTTCATATTTAGCGCCACGAACTGTTTTATTGCAATGACTTTCAAAATCGATTACAGTCAACCGAACGATGTCTACGAAAACTATAAAGTGATGCGGCGTTTCTATGCAAATTTTTGTTTACGTGTGCATCATCGTTTACAAACCATGGGCAAATCAATCTGTGCTATATGGGCTACTGGTCAGTTGATAGTCCACGCTGTCTAAGAGTAGTAGATAAACAACGAAGTTGATCACCTGTGACCCAGGTCCTTCAAAATGCGCGTCATCCGTCCTTATTGTTGGGTATCTACAGTTCTTAACAGCTGCAGTTATTGGAAGAAACCGCTCTGCAAATAAGATAATCTGCAGTAACAAACACACCACAGATTATTTCAGACCTTCTTAACAGAACATCTGACGACCGACGATTCTCGGAATTTTCTGTGTAGGTTATGACAAGAAACTTAGTTCTTCTCCGAGCGACTATCAGTTAAGATCTTTTTAGCTTTTCCACAACACTCCAGGAAGTAAATAAACCTGTTACAGATCCTGCAATCTCTCCAAAAATGGTTCAAATGGCTCTGAGCACTATGCTACTTCACATGTGTGGTCATCAGTCCCCTAGAACTTAGAACTACTTAAACCTAACTAAACCTAAGGACATCACACACATCCATGCCCGAGGCAGGATTCGAACCTGCGACCGTAGCGGTCACGCGGTTCCAGACTGAAGCACCTAGAACCGCACGGCCACACCGGCCAGCTGCAATCTCTCCACTCCCTTCTGTTGTGTACGCTTGATTTCTCCTGTTAGACGTGCCTGAAATGGATTCTGCGGCCTCAAGAAATGTCAACTTACAGATAATACAAGTAGTTTGTAAGCAATCTCTGTTAGACGAATCATTTGGTCATTGTTCTCCAAACTTCTTCTGCAGCGCTTTACTCCACGTCCCGCGGAAAAAAACACGTAGAATGATGTCGAAGGTTAATTTCTGTTCTTAACTTTCAGATCCAAGCTGCTAGTTTTGCATGAATGATATTCGGACACGCGTAACAAGCTAGCCGAAATGTGTCATTTTACGTTACAGATGTGGCGAGAGACCAGGTTCCGTTTAAAATTGCACTTTTCTTTTTGCGGTACAACATGGGGAAACAAAAGATCTTTTTGTACAGCACCTGATGTGCCCCGATACCTGCAAAATAGGCCTTCCTTGACTGACGATGTCTGCGCGTGCAATATTGTTCTTTCGGCTGCTCTCTGCTCGCCTGACGTCCTGTTCATTACATCTGCAAATCGCATTACTGGTTACGAGACAGGCGCACGCCAGACGATTTGTCCGCAGTGGCGGCCCGACCGCTCCCTGCCACGTGGTAGGCGGCGCCGCACGCACGTGTGTTGGGTCGATCGCCGCCAGTCCCTGGGAGCCACCGCCCAACTCCCGGAAACACGCCGCTCATCAGCATCTGGAAGAGCGGGGGTCCGAATCGAGGATCAATAGGCTGGGCGCCCGTCGTGCCAGGTGGAGACGTCTCTGCTACGATAAAGCCAGGGGGAGGCGACTCAGATCGAACTTTTACTATGCCTTTCCCTTCTAGCGAGATAGCTGGCGACCACCATGTCTGTCGCCGTTCATCCTGCCGCGGCGAGTCAGATCGTCTTGCGAGAAATTCGGACGCCGGCTTGCAGATGGGATTTTTGTATTTTCATCGCCTTCTTCTTTCCTGTCGATCTCATTTTTGAGACGTTTGTATTCCTTTTTGCCTGCTTCACTTACTGCATTTTTGTATTTTCTCCTTTCATCAGTATCTCTTCTGTTACCCAAGGATTTCTACTAGCCCTCGTCTTTTTACCTACTTGATCCTCTGCTGCCTTCACTATTTCATTCCTCAAAGGTACCCATTCTTCTTCTACTGTATTTATTTCCCCCATTCCTGTCAATTGTTCCCTTATGTACTCCCTGACACTCTGTACGATCTCTGGTTCTCTCAGTTTATCCAGATCCCATCTCGCCCGCATCTCGTGGTCGTGCGGTAGCGTTCTCGCTTCCCACGCCCGGGTTCCCGGGTTCGATTCCCGGCGGGGTCAGGGATTTTCTCTGCCTCGTGATAGCTGGGTGTTGTGTGCTGTCCTTAGGTTAGTTAGGTTTAAGTAGTTCTAAGTTCTAGGGGACTGATGACCATAGATGTTAAGTCCCATAGTGCTCAGAGCCATTTGAACCATTTTTTGAGATCCCATCTCCGTAAATTCCCACCTTTTTGCAGTTTCTTCAGTTTTAATCTACAGTTCATAACCAATAGATTGTGGTCAATTTTTAGCATTTGTAGACTTAGAGAAAGCTATTGACAATGTTGACTGGAATACTCTCTTTCAAATTCTGAAGGTGGCAGGGGTAAAATACAGGGAGCGAAAGGCTGTTTACAGTTTGTACAGAAACCAGATGGCAGTTATAAGAGTCGACGGACATGAAAGAGAAGCAGTGGTTGGGAAGGGAGTGAGACAGGGTTGTAGCCTCTCCCCAACGCTATTCAATCTGTATATTGAGCAAGCAGTAAAGGAAACAAAAGAAAAGTTCGGAGTAGGTATTAAAATCTATGGAGAAGAAACAAAAACTTTGAGGTTCGCCGATGACATCGTAATTCTGTCAGAGACAGCAATGGACTTGGAAGAGCATTTGAACGGAATGGACAGTGTCTTGAAAGGAGGGTATAAGATGAACATCAACAAAAGCAAAATGAGGATAATGGAATGTAGTCGAATTAAGTCGGGTGATGCTGAGGGAATTAGATTAGGAAATTAGGCACTTAAAATAGTAAAGGAGTTTTGCTATTTGGGGAGCAAAATAACTGATGATGGTCGAAGTAGAGAGGATATAAAATGTAGACTGGCAATGGGAAGGAAAGCGTTTCTGAAGAAGAGAAATTAGTTAACATCGAGTATAGATTTAAGTGTCAGGAAGTCGTTTCTGAAAGTATTTGTATGGAGTGTAGCCATGTATGGAAGTGAAACATGGATGATAAATAGTTTAGACAAGAAGAGAATAGAAGCTTTCGAAATGTGGTGCTACAGAAGATTGCTGAAGGTTGGATGGGTAGATCACGTAACTAATGAGGAAGTATTAAATAGGATTGGGGAGAAGAGAAGTTTGTGGCACAACTTGACCAGAAGAAGGGATCGGTTGGTAGGACATGTTCTGAGGCATCAAGGGATCACCAATTTAGTGTTGGAGGGCAGCGTGGAGGGTAAAAATCGTAGTGGGAGACAAAAAGATGAATGCACTAAGCAGATTCAGAAGGATGTAGGCTGCAGTAGGTACTGGGAGATGAAGAAGCTTGCACAGGATACAGTAGCATGAAGAGCTACATCAAACCAGTCTCAGGACTGAAGACCACAACAACATCCCCTTGTTCTTTTATTGTTGTCTTTCAGCCGGTCGGTTCAGATGAATTTAAGAGCCATGGCTTTGGAACTGTTTAAAGTGACGGTTCTCAGATAATAACATAGCGTTCCTGTACCATTTGCTTCTTAGGGCGCCTTTTGGGTCTTATACAAATGTTGTCGTTATTGTTGTTGTTGCTCTGCCCGAGGCCTGGTTTGACGCAGCTTTCCACGATAATCTATCCTGTCCAAACCTCTTCAGCTCTGCATTACTGTTGCAACTCACATAAATTTGCATCTGCTTGCTATAGTCAAGCTTCGGTTTTCCTCTACAATTTTTACCTCTAACACTTCCCTGTATCGCCCAGCTGACGATTCCTTGACGTCTCAGGATATGGCGTGCCTTTCGAGTGCTTCTTTTAGTCAAGCTATGTCGAGCACAATAGTCTTCCAAAAAAATTAAGTTTCTGTTGGATGCATGGTTCAATATATGCTTCATTTAGTTCTTATTTAAGGAACATGACGCATAGATTTACACTAGGATGTCTGGGTAATACAAATAGCCTTTTCATGAGAGGAAATCGCCTCGGACATTCTGCAAGGTTCGACCATACAACCAGTACTGTTCTTGTTCTTTGGTAATGGTATACCATTTTATGTGAATCAGGAGGCAAAATTAGTCTTTTTGGATATGATGCAAACATTATTATGAAGCTCGTTAAAGAAACACCCAAAGAGAAAATAGTAAATGTCGTTTCTCTTAATCTGATACAATGGTTTCCACATACAAACTTTAAACTCTGGAAAAACACAGCCTATCCTGTTTTGTACTGTAAAAAATACCCCACTTGCTATGAATGTAGTTTACCAACATAAGTGATAAACGGGTTAGAAAGTTAAAGTTCTTAGGTATGCATATTGAAAAAAACTTAAATTGGGGAAGCCATATAACAGACCTTTTAAAACGTTTAGGGTCAGCTGCTTTGGCCATCGAATATGAATTTAAGTGTTAAGAATTTTTTTTCTGGAGATAGCCTTGTATGGAAGCGAAATGTGGACGTCAAACAGATGAGACAAGAAGAGAGCTCAAGCTTTTGAAATGCGGTGCTACAGAACAGTGTTGAAGATTAGGTGGGTAGATCGCCTAACTAATGAAGAGGTACTGAACAGAATGAGGAGAAATGAAATTTGTGGCACAGCTTGGGTAAAAGAAGAGATCAGTTGATAAGGCGCACTCGGAGGCGTCAAGGAACTATCGATTCAGTATTAGAGGGAAGTGTGGGCGCTAAAAAGTGTATAGGGAGACAAATAGATGAATACAGAAAGCATGTTCAAATGGATGTGGGTTGCAGCAGTTATTCGGAGATCAAGAGGCTTGCGCATGATTGAGCAGCATGCAGAGCTGCATCAAACCAGTCTTCGGCCTGAAAACCACAACAACAACAACAGCTTTTGATATGAGAATAATTGTCAACTTTCGGGACATAGAAATCAGTAAATTAGTCTGGTTGTACTGAATGTATTTCTATCAACATTGGCAAAATCTTTTTCTAGATCCAAAAATGCTATAAACGTACTTTTACCTTCCTTCGAGCTATCGATAAAATTGGTATGAAGTGCTCTCTACCACGCACTGTACAGTGGTTTGCGGAGTATATATGTTGACGCAGATGTAGATTCTCTAACGTTTCGGCTCATTCTGGGGTAACTCTTCACTTAGGCAAAATGCATTCATTGCACAAAAGAAACGAAATAGGATTTAATGTGAAATTCACAAATTTACACATTGCAGGAGTTTACTCAAACAATTGGGAATATTAAACACAGCCTTACGGTAAATTTATTCAGTGATGAAATTCGTTGTTAACGATCCATTGCAGTTTGACTGTAATAGAGACAGACACTGACAATACAAGAAGGAAAAAATGATCTGCTCTTCCCCATTGTGCATCTAATTTTCGACAGAAAGCAGCACAATACTCAGCTATAAAATTCTTCGATAATCTGCCCATTAACACGAATAATCTGCCAGAGAGCAGAAGTGTTTCCAAATGTAGGTTAAAGGTGTTTTGCGTACATGATCAGACATCAACATTCTTCTGTACCATCACATTCCAAAATTCCTATTCTCTATTTTTCTAAACTGTTTACCTTCCACGTTTCGCTTTCGTACAAGGCTACACACCAGACAAATATCGTGAGAAAATAGTTGCTAACACTTAAATGTTATAAAAAATCGATGTTATAAAAGTGCACTTTTTCAGAAGGCCTTTCTTGCTACTGCCAGTCTGCATTTTATATCTTCTATAATTCGGCCATGAGAATAGAATATGGATTGAGAGTAAACCGAAGAAAGACGAAAATACTGTAGAACAAAAGCAAACTGGAGCTTTTCATTTATTAAAGACGAAAGTATTAAGAAGGAGCAGAAATGAGAACAGTGAGAAAGTTTACACCAGGATTGATGGTCACGAAGTAGATGAAGGATAGGAATTATACTACCTAGGTAGCAAAATAACCAATGACGGACGGAGCAAGGAGGACATTAAAGACAGACTAGAACTGAAAAAAAGGGCATTCCTGGCCAAGAGAAGTCTACTAGTACCAAACATGGGCCTTAATTTGAGGGACAAATTTCTGAGAATGTGTGTTTGGAGCACAGCATTGTACGGTAGTGAAAGCGGAACAGAAGAGAATCGAAGCATTTGAGATGTGGTGCTACAGAGGGATGTTGAAAATTAGCTCGACTGATAAGGTAAGGAATGAGGAGGTTCTGTGTAGAATCGGAGAGGAAAGTAATATGTGGAAAACACTGACAAGGAGAAGGTACAGGATGATAGGACATCTATTAAGACATTAGTGAATGACTTTCATGTTACGAGAGGGAGCTTGTTGCTGTTGTGGTCTTCAGTCCTGAGACTGGTTTGATGCAGCTCTCCGTGCTACTCTATGCTGTGCAAGCTTCTTCATCTCCCAGTACTTACTGCAACCTACATCCTTCTGAATCTGCTTAGTGTATTCATCTCTTGGTCTCCCTCTACGATTTTTACCCTCCACGCTGCCCTATAATACTAAATTGGTGATCCCTTGATGCCTCAGAACATGTCCTACCAATCGATCCCTTCTTCTAGTCAAGTTGTGCCACAAGCTCCTCTTCTCCCCAGTTCTATTCAATACCTGCTCATTAGTTATGTGATCTACCCATCTAATCTTCAGCATTTTTCTGTAGCACCACATTTCGAAAGCTTCTATTCTCTTCTTGTCTAAACTATTTATCGTCCACGTTTCACTTCCATACATGGCTACACTCCATACAAATACTTTCAGAAACGACTTCCTGACACTTAAATCTATACTCGATGTTAACAAATTTCTCTTCTTTAGAAACGCTTTCCTTGCCATTGCCAGTCTACATTTTATATCCTCTCTACTTCGACCATCGCCGGCCGGTGTGGCCGTGCGGTTGTAAGCGCTTCAGTTTGGAACCGCGTGTCCGCTACAGTCGCAGGTTCGAATCCTGCCTCGGGCATGGATGTGTGTGATGTCCTTGATGTTAGGTTTAAGTAGTTCTAAGTTCTAGGGGACTGATGACCTACTTCGACCATCATAAGTTATTTTGCTCCCCAAATAGCAAAACTCCTTTACTACTTTAAGTGACTCATTTCCTAATCTAATTCCCTCAGCATCACCCGACTTAATTCGACTACATTCCATTATCCTCATTTTGCTTTAGTTGATGTTCATCTTATACCCTCCTTTCAAGACACTGTCCATTCCGTTCAGCTGCACTTCCAAGTCCATTGCTGTCTCTGACAGAATTACGATGTCATCGGCGAACCTCAAAGTTTTTGTTTCTTCTCCATGGATTTTAATACCTACTCCGAACTTTTCTTTTGTTTCCTTTATTGCTTGCTCAATATACAGATTGAATAACATCGGGGATAGGCTACAACCCTGTCTCACACCCCCTTCCCAACCACTGCTTCCCTTTCATAACCCTCAACTCTTATAACTGCCATCTGCTTTCTGTACAAATTGTAAATAGCCTTTCGCTCCCTGTATTTTACCCCTGCCACCTTCAGAATTTGAAAGAGAGTATTCCAATCAACATTCTCAAAAGCTTTCTCTAAGTCTACAAATGCTAGAAACGTAGGTTTGCTTTTCTTAATCTTTCTTCTAAGATAAGTCGTAGGGTCAGTATTGCCTCACGTGTTCCAACATTTCTACGGAATCCAAACTGATCTTCCCCGAGGTCGGCTTCTACCAGTTTTTCCATTCGTCTGTTAAGAATTCGCGTTAGTATTTTGCAGCCGTGACTTATTAAACTGATAGTTCGGTAATTTTCACATCTGTCAACACTTGTTTTCTTTGGGATTGGAATTATTATATTCTTCTTGACGTCTGAGGGTATTTCGCCTGTCTCATCCATTTTGCTCAGCAGATGGTAGAGTTTTGTCAGGACTGGCTCTCCCAAGGCTGTCAATAGTTCTAATGGAATGTTGTCTACTCATGGGGCCTTGTTTCGACTTAGGTCTTTCAGTGCTCTGTCAAACTCTTCACGTAGTATCATATCTCCTATTTCTTCTTCATCTACATTCTCTTCTATTTCTATAATATTGTCCTCAAGAACATAGCCCTTGTATAGACCCTCTATATACTCCTTCCACCTTTCTGGTTCAAATGGTTCAAATGGCTCTGAGCACTATGGGACTCAACATCTTAGGTCATAAGTCCCCTAGAACTTAGAACTACTTAAACCTAACTAACCTACGGACATCACACACACCCATGCCTGAGGCAGGATTCGAACCTGCGACCGTAGCAGTCCCGCGGTTCCGGACTGCAGCGCCAGAACCGCACGGCCACCGCGGCCGGCTCCACCTTTCTGCTTTACGTTCTTTGCTTAGAACTGGGTTTCCATCTGAGCTCTTGATATTCATATAAGTGGTCTCTTTTCTCCAAAGGTCTCTTGAATTTTCCTGTAGGCAATATCTACCTTACCCCTAGTGAGATAAGCCTTTACATCCTTACATTTGTCCTCTAGCCATCCCTGCTTAGCCATTTTGCACTGCCTGTCGATCTCATTTTTGTGACGTTTGTATTCCTTTTTGCCTGCTTCATTTGCTGCATTTTTATATTTTCTCCTTTCATCAGTTAAATTCAATATTTCTTCTGTTGCCCAAGGGTTTCTACTAGCCCTCGTCTTTTTACCTATTTGATCCTCTGCTGCCTTCACTATTTCATCCCTCAGAGCTACCCATTATTCTTCTGCTGTATTTCTTTCCCCCATTCCTGTCAATTGTTCCCTTATGGTCACCCTGAAACTCTGTACAATCTCTGGTTCTTTCAGTTTATCCAGCTCCAATCTCCTTAAATTCCCACCTTTTTGCAGTTTCTTCAGTTTTAATCTACAGGTAATAAACAATAGATTGTGGCCAGAGTCCACATCTGCCCCTGGAAATGTCTTACAATTTAAAATCTGTTTCCTAAATCTCTGTCTTACCATTATATAATCTATCTGAACCCTTCTAGTATCTCCAGGGTTCTTCCATGTGTACAACCTCCTTTCATGATTCTTGAACCAAGTGTTAGCTATGATTAAGTTATGCTCTGTGCAAAATTCTACCAGGCGGCTTCCTCTTTCATTTCTTAGCCCCAATACATATTCACCTACTATGTTTCCTTCGCTCCCTTTTCCTACTCTCGAATTCTAGTAACCCATGACTATTAAATTTTTCGTCTCTCTTCACTACCTGAATAATTTCTTTTCCTCATCATACATTTCATCAATTTCTTCATCATATGCAGAGCTAGTTGGCATATAAACTTGTACTACTGTTGTAGGTGTGGGCTTCGTGTCTATCTTGGCCACAATAATGCGTTCACTATGCTGTTTGCAGTAGCTTACCCGTACTCCTATTTCTTTATTCACTATTAAATCTACTCCTGCATTACCTCTATTTGATTTTGTGAGGTTGCAAGTGCTACTCTGAGATGAAGAGTTTGGCACCGGAGAGGTAAACGTGGCGGGCCGCATCAAACCAGTCAAAAGACTGATGACTCAAAATAAATAAATAAATAAAATCAAATAAAATAAAAATTGGCCATCGTCAATTATTTTGCTCGCTAAATAGCAAGACTCATTTATTACTTTTAGTGTCTCATGTTCTAACCTAATTTCCTTAGCATCTTCTGTTTTAATTCGATTGTATTCCATTACCCTAGTTTTACTTTTGCTGCTATTCATCTTATAACCTCTTTTCAAGACAACGTCCATTCCATTCCATTATATTCGAAATCCTTTTTCCATCTGCGACAGAGTTACAATGTCATTGGCAAACCTCAAAGTTTTTATTTCTTCCTCTCGAATCCCATTTCCAAATTTCGCTTTGGTTTTCTTTACTGTTTGTTCAACGAAAAGAATGAATAACTTGGACGACATGCTACAAGCGTTCTCATTCCCTTCTGAACTACGACTTCTATCTCATATCCTTAAACTACTGCAACTGCAGGCTGGTCTTAAAGAGTGTGTTCTTTCAAAATTGACAAAAGCTTTTTCTTGATCTAAAAATGCCACAAATGTAGGTCCCCTTTCTTCTATGTATACATTGGTATGAAATACCCTCCACCATCCATTTTACAATGGTTTGCGAAGGACGAGTATATACGTTGATTGATGTAGGTTTAAGTTTGCTGACATTTCGGCTCATACAGGGCATAGTGCTGGAAACGTATTGCGTTTGTAGAACCAATGGGTAGATGAGGCTCATATGTGACGAAGACACTAGATGCCTGCCATCATGGTCTCAACAGACCATAAAGAATAATCCACGTGCTGGCTCGACGCTGGAACCCTGCAATGGATGTGAACCTGTCTGCATAGACACTTCGATATCATCTGCTGCGGGCTGGATACGTTACACGCGTGTCGTTATGTCGACCATTGAGCAGGCGGAAGAGCAGACAAACGCCAAGTGAAGCCTTGGGGTACCGTTGGATACATCATGTGATTTCAGTTCCCATATATTGAGTGTAATCTGAACACTACCACTTCATCAGAATAAATTTAGAGCCCGAGCTAATATCCCAACTTCAGATGTCTCCACATGTCATATTTCAGTGGGATAGTACTCGAGGACAGCGAGAAATCCACGAGCAGTCTTTGAAGAACAACATTTAATTGTGCTTGCATGGCCTGCACGTACACCCTGAGATGTCGGCCACAAAACCTCTTTATGATGTCAGTAATCGAGTACTTATCCACAAGGGACGTTCAGCTATCGCTGTTTATTATTTACAAACACGCATACAGCCCTTATGCGAGGAGATTCTTCAAGAATATATCAAGGTCGTCTTTTACAATATGCCAGACCGTTCAAAGATTGTAATTGCAACAGACGAGAGATTCTCAACACACTGAATTCTCAGGGTCAAATATCATGAATAGTTTTTTATCTCAGTTACCTGTGTGAAGTAATATACCTAACAAGTGGTCACATGTATCTTTGATTAGTGGATTATACATACCGGGTGATTCTTATTAACGTTCAGAAGCCCCCCAAACTATTTAGATGATGCTAATACAAGTAATTTAATATTATACACATGGTCCCGTAGTTTTCAGAAAGCGAATGACAAATGTTGAGCATGTCACGTCGCTGGATGACGTACATCGCTGCATGTGCAGCGGTTGGAGCTGTCGATCCTACTCTCACAAATAGGGGGCAGTGCTACACATCACTGCGCTTGGCTAATCTGTTTTCATAATTAAAACAAATTCATAGTAGTCTTGTACTACCACTACGACGAGCACTACCGTATCACATCGGATTATGCAAGAATGAATGCAGGGTACCCTAGTGCAGCAACGTGTAGAACCGCCCCTTACCTGCGAGGACAGGACCTACAGCCCCAACCGCTGCACGTGAGGCGAGGTACACTACTGGCCATTAAAATTGCAACACCAAGAAGAAATGCAGATGATAAACGGGTATTCATTGGACAAATATATTATACTAGAACTGACATTTGATTACATATTCACGCAATTTGGGTGCATAGATCCTGAGAAATCAGTGCCCAGAACAACCACCTCTGGCCGTAATAACGGCCTTGATACGCCTGGACATTGAGTCAAACAGAGCTTGGGTGGCGTGTACAGGTACAGCTGCCCATGCAGCTTCAACACGATACCACAGTTCATCAAGAGTAGTGACTGGCGTATTGTGACGAGCCAGTTGCTCGGCCACCATTGACCAGAATTTTCAGTTGGTGAGAGATCTGGAGAATGTTCTGGCCAGGGCAGTAGTCGAACATTTTCTGTATCCAGAAAGGCCCATACAGGACCTGCAACATGCGGTCGTGCATTATCCTTATGAAATGTAGGGTTTTGCAGGGATCGAACGAAGGGTAGAGCCACGGGTCTTAACAGATCTGAAATGTAACGTCCACTGTTCAAAGTGCCGTCAATGCGAACAAGAGGTGACCGAGACGTGTAACCAATGGCACCCCATACCATCAAGGCGGGTGATACGCCAGTACGGCGACGACGAATACACGCTTCCAATGTGCATTCACCGCGATGTCGCCAAATCTGGATGCGACCATAATGATGCTGTAAATATAACCTGGATTCATCCGAAAAAATGACGTTTTGCCATTCGTGCATCCAGGTTCGTCGTTGAGTACACCATCGCAGCGTCAAGGGTAATCGCAGCCATGGTCTCCGAGCTAATAATCCATGCTGCTGCAAGCGTCGTCGAACTGTTCGTGCAGATGGTTGTTGTCTTGCAAACGTCCCCATCTCAGGGATGGAGACGTGGCTACACGATCCGTTACAGCCATGCGGATAAGATGCCTGTCATCTTGACTGCTAGTGATACGAGGCCGTTGGGATCCAGCATGGCGTTCCGTATTACCCTCCTGAACCCACCGATTCCATATTCTGCTAACAGTCATTGGATCTCGACCAACGCGATACGATAAACTGCAATCGCGATAGGCTACAATCCGACCTTTATCAATGTCGGAAACGTGATGGTATGCATTTCTCCTCCTTACACGAGGCATCACAACAACGTTTCACCAGGCAACGTCGGTCAACTGCTATTTGTGCAGAGAAATCGGAAACTTTCCTCATGTCAGCACGTTGTAGGTGTCGCCACCGGCGCCAGCCTTGTGTGAATGCTCTGAAAAGCTAATCATTTGCATATCACAGCAACTTCTTCCTGTCGGTTAAATTTCGGGTCTGTAGCACGTCATCTTCGTGGTGTAGCAATTTTAATAGCCAGTAGTGTACGTCATTTGGTGACGTCACATGTTCAACATTTGTCACCCACTTTTGGGGTATATCCCTACATTTGCGACCCAATGTTTGTTATATTAAATTACTTGTGTCAACGTCTTCTATGTCGCTTCGGGGATTTTCAAACTTTAATAAGAATCACCCCGTATAATAAATATTAAATAACGCAATATGATTAGTAGCACGTCATGTCGTAAGCAGATGGGACAAAAATTTAATTTATTTACCCCCAGAGACATAATGTTAATATAATATGACACTGTCTGTAGCCTTGATAATGGCCTCAGTTCCACAAGGAAGACAGTCTATAAGTTACTTCACATAAGCCATACCTAGCCATTTATAGTTGATTAAATATCGAAGGACACGTCCAAACACGATAGCTCCTTTCTATCAGTGATGTTGATTTGCTACGTTTCACTCTCTGTTCATTGTGGTACTACACACTGCGCCGTGCAAATAAAACTGAAGCACAAGCTTCGGAGCTTTAGGTAGAAGTCAGAGCATCTACTCGCAAGAAAAAGGAAGAAACAAAGGTTTTGCTTCAGACTGTATAAATAACCTTTACCTTTTCATCCTACTTCTTACTTCTAACACAAAAGCAAAAGCTTCTAGCGATCTGCTTCGTCTGCGTTGTCAGCACCCTTTCTTGTGTAAGTTTGGGCATCTGATCTCGTTAACTTGTTAGCCGCAAGACTTCCTTTCGCTTTATTTCTTCTTAGTGAGCACATTTGACATGTCAAAGGTGTCCTTATCCGATTTAGATGAAAGCTCGATATTTGAAGAAAGTACAATAGTGTTTTAAAAGATGGTCTCAGAAACGTATCCTGATTATTAGAGAAATCACAACTCTCGGAAGCAAAAAGAAAGAAACAGTAAGCAATTCTTCGTCTGCTGCAAGTTCTTATACAGGCTAGCATCCTTGAAGAAAGCAAAATGTTTCCCAGAAACAGATAAGAAACATGCTCAGCACCACGGAATTCCGGACTCTGGTGCTACTGGAGCAACTGAAATTGACAAGAATGCAAATGGAAAAAGAAACTATGATAATGAACTTCCTTAATGCTAAGATGAACTACGAAGACAATGCCCGAGAGAAGGAAAATACTATTCTTGGGACTGTGTTACCAATAGCTTGTTTTTGATCCTAAGAATATTTCTGTTTTTTCACAAATGAAAGAGTTCAAAGTCCTGCAGTTTGTATAAGAGCTGCAATTTTTTGTCTTTTTTCATGTCTTCTCCCAGGAATATCCCCCTCACTTGCAGGCTCCTCTTCGTAATCGCCATAATCATGGAAATCCTGTGCGGTACTTCAGAATCTTCATCCTGTTGGTGTTTCGCAACATTGTGCAGTATAAAAAAGCAAGTTATAATTATTGGAGCCTACGGCTTTGCCGCAGTGTAACACCGGTTCCCGTCAGCTCACCGAAGTTAAGCGCTGTCGGACTGGGCTAGCACTTGGATGGGTGACCATCCGGTCTGCCGAGCGCTGTTGCCAAGCTGGGTGCACTCAGCCCTTGTGAGGCAAACTGAGCAGCTACTTGATTGAGAAGTAGCGGCTTCGGTCTCGTAAACTAACATACGGCCGGGAGAGTGGTGTGCTGACCACATGCTCCTCCATATCCGCAGCCAGTGGTGCCTATAGAGTGGGGATGTCACGGCGCCCGGTCGGTACCGTTGGGCCTTCATGGCCGGCTCCGGCGGAGTTAGTAAATATTGGAACATTAGGTAAGGAAACTTTAAACATAAACTGCAAAATGGGAAACCGCCTCTTTAGCTGACCAAAACGACCACCTTTTTTTTTAAAAAATAAAAAGCTCATTGAATGATTTGTGACTCTCCTCTTTTGGTTTGTGATAGGGGTTTATGAAACAGGGCTCTAGGCCATAGTTTTCATCATCCAAAATAAAGGTCTTCTTAAATTCAGTTAGCTCTTCCCCGACACTGTAATCATTTCCATTCATATATACATCGCCATACAGCATAGTTTTCGGAATTCGCACATACGTACAATTACAGCAATAGCATGTGTAAATTTACATTTTTCTAGCCAGTCGTTTTTTACCAAACCACATCATGGGGTGATGATAGAAATTTGATCCGGAAGTCACCTTTTGTCATTATTTTCTTAGGAACTATTCTCACTGTAACTTGATGAATCCTCATTTCTTTTGCTATGTCGGACTGGAAACCAAGATCAGCTGCATATTGAATTAATATCTTCATTTCAGTTCATGCTTCCGTGTCTGGCAATAAACTGAGTCAAGCGTTATAGAGTTTCATAATGCTCTCCAAGTGGACATCGGCGTTGTCTGTAGCATTTTTCTCGGCGTACACATGCTGCTCATTGAGCCACAACTGCTGTCTGCTAAAGTGAGTCTGCTACTGTCCCACTTTCGCACTGAAGAAGCTATTGCTTCAAGAATGAAGTCAGAGCTTCTCTTTATTCGTACAGCCGTAGCTCCGAAGCCAGAGGTCTAGGTAGAGGTAAAGCTTTCTTCTCTGTTTTACCCCCAACTGCTGTTTGTGTATGAGAAATGGGTTGGAGACTTTCCTCATGTCAGCCACCGGCGCCAAACTTATTGTAGCTAGTCATTTGCATATCACAGCATCTTCTTCCTGTCGGTTAAATTTCGCATCTGTAGCACGTCATCTTCGCGGTGTAGCAATTTTAATGGCCAGTAGTATATATATATATATATATATATATATATATATATATATATATATATATATATATATATATACTCCTGGAAATTGAAATAAGAACACCGTGAATTCATTGTCCCAGGAAGGGGAAACTTTATTGACACATTCCTGGGGTCAGATACATCACATGATCACACTGACAGAACCACAGGCACATAGACACAGGCAACAGAGCATGCACAATGTCGGCACTAGTACAGTGTATATCCACCTTTCGCAGCAATGCAGGCTGCTATTCTCCCATGGAGACGATCGTAGAGATGCTGGATGTAGTCCTGTGGAACGGCTTGCCATGCCATTTCCACCTGGCGCCTCAGTTGGACCAGCGTTCGTGCTGGACGTGCAGACCGCGTGAGACACGCTTCATCCAGTCCCAAACATGCTCAATGGGGGACAGATCCGGAGATCTTGCTGGCCAGGGTAGTTGACTTACACCTTCTAGAGCACGTTGGGTGGCACGGGATACATGCGGACGTGCATTGTCCTGTTGGAACAGCAAGTTCCGTTGCCGGTATAGGAATGGTAGAACGATGGGTTCGATGACGGTTTGGATGTACCGTGCACTATTCAGTGTCCCCTCGACGATCACCAGTGGTGTATGGCCAGTGTAGGAGATCGCTCCCCACACCATGATGCCGGGTGTTGGCCCTGTGTGCCTCGGTCGTATGCAGTCCTGATTGTGGCGCTCACCTGCACGGCGCCAAACACGCATACGACCATCATTGGCACCAAGGCAGAAGCGACTCTCATCGCTGAAGACGACACGTCTCCATTCGTCCCTCCATTCACGCCTGTCGCGACACCACTGGAGGCGGGCTGCACGATGTTGGGGCGTGAGCGGAAGACGGCCTAATCGTGTGCGGGACTGTAGCCCAGCTTCATGGAGACGGTTGCGAATGGTCCTCGCCGATACCCCAGGAGCAACAGTGTCCCTAATTTGCTGGGAAGTGGCGGTGCGGTCCCCTACGGCACTGCGTAGGATCCTACGGCCTTGGCGTGCATCCGTGCGTCGCTGCGGTCCGGTCCCAGGTCGACGGCCACGTGCACCTTCCGCCGACCACTGGCGACAACATCGATGTACTGTGGAGACCTCACGCCCCACGTGTTGAGCAATTCGGCGGTACGTCCACCCGGCCTCCCGCATGCCCACTATACGCCCTCGCTCAAAGTCCGTCAACTGCACATACGGTTCACGTCCACGCTGTCGCGGCATGCTACCAGTGTTAAAGACTGCGATGGAGCTCCGTATGCCACGGCAAACTGGCTGACACTGACGGCGGCGGTGCACAAATGCTGCGCAGCTAGTGCCATTCGACGGCCAACACCGCGGTTCCTGGTATTTCCGCTGTGCCGTGCGTGTGATCATTGCTTGTACAGCAATGTGTATATATATATATATATATATATATATATATATATATATATATATATATATATATATACACTCCTGGAAATGGAAAAAAGAATACATTGACACCGGTGTGTCAGACCCACCATACTTGCTCCGGACACTGCGAGAGGGCTGTACAAGCAATGATCACACGCACGGCACAGCGGACACACCAGGAACCGCGGTGTTGGCCGTCGAATGGCGCTAGCTGCGCAGCATTTGTGCACCGCCGCCGTCAGTGTCAGCCAGTTTGCCGTGGCATACGGAGCTCCATCGCAGTCTTTAACACTGGTAGCATGCCGCGACAGCGTGGACGTGAACCGTATGTGCAGTTGACGGACTTTGAGCGAGGGCGTATAGTGGGCATGCGGGAGGCCGGGTGGACGTACCGCCGAATTGCTCAACACGTGGGGCGTGAGGTCTCCACAGTACATCGATGTTGTCGCCAGTGGTCGGCGGAAGGTGCACGTGGCCGTCGACCTGGGACCGGACCGCAGCGACGCACGGATGCACGCCAAGGCCGTAGGATCCTACGCAGTGCCGTAGGGGACCGCACCGCCACTTCCCAGCAAATTAGGGACACTGTTGCTCCTGGGGTATCGGCGAGGACCATTCGCAACCGTCTCCATGAAGCTGGGCTACGGTCCCGCACACCGTTAGGCCGTCTTCCGCTCACGCCCCAACATCGTGCAGCCCGCCTCCAGTGGTGTCGCGACAGGCGTGAATGGAGGGACGAATGGAGACGTGTCGTCTTCAGCGATGAGAGTCGCTTCTGCCTTGGTGCCAATGATGGTCGTATGCGTGTTTGGCGCCGTGCAGGTGAGCGCCACAATCAGGACTGCATACGACCGAGGCACACAGGGCCAACACCCGGCATCATGGTGTGGGGAGCGATCTCCTACACTGGCCGTACACCACTGGTGATCGTCGAGGGGACACTGAATAGTGCACGGTACATCCAAACCGTCATCGAACCCATCGTTCTACCATTCCTATACCGGCAAGGGAACTTGCTGTTCCAACAGGACAATGCACGTCCGCATGTATCCCGTGCCACCCAACGTGCTCTAGAAGGTGTAAGTCAACTGCCCTGGCCAGCAAGATCTCCGGATCTGTCCCCCATTGAGCATGTTTGGGACTGGATGAAGCGTGTCTCACGCGGTCTGCACGTCCAGCACGAACGCTGGTCCAACTGAGGCGCCAGGTGGAAATGGCATGGCAAGCCGTTCCACAGGACTACATCCAGCATCTCTACGATCGTCTCCATGGGAGAATAGCAGCCTGCATTGCTGCGAAAGGTGGATATACACTGTACTAGTGCCGACATTGTGCATGCTCTGTTGCCTGTGTCTATGTGCCTGTGGTTCTGTCAGTGTGATCATGTGATGTATCTGACCCCAGGAATGTATATATATATATATATATATATATATATATATATATATATAGTTGGGGCTCACCGGCCATTTGACCATCTTCTTCTGTGCTGATGCACAAACAGTGCCCGAACTCTTACGGGAATCGGCAAAAAGCCGCGAGTAATGAGTATAATGGGCAGGGGCACTATGAATATAGTGCGGGACAATAAGTTGGGAATGTGGGTCTCACGGGAGGCGTGCCAGAGAAAAGTCCCTACAGTCACACTATCCTCTGTGTCCTCAGTGGCTCAGATGGATAGAACGTCTGCCATGTAAGCGGGACATCCCGATCGGGGCACACATTTTCAACTGTTCCCATTGGCTTATATCAATGCCTGTATGCACCTAGGGCGTCTCATTTCATTTTAATTCCATTCTAACGAGCTGCACGGTCACCGATGGTGTCTGTTTTTTCAGACATGCCCGAAAGAACAGATAACATCTTCATATATATCTAAAATTGGTTATTTCAGAAACTGCCGGTTGTTCAGCGATAACCGCCGTCCATACTGAGCTCCTGGTACCAATCCTACATCTACAACACTCCACAGCGACCACTGTGCGCACTTAAAAGAGGGTAAATTTGTGTCCAGTGAGCTTATTACATCACGATTGGGAATAGTTTATTGTCGTATATAAAATTTTCGAAAATGTGTTTCATTCAATACTATCGTAAATACCACCCCAGTCATCACGCATTACAGTGCTTCGATAATTATTTTAAAAATCATTCAGCTGTAGCTAAGGTATTAAAACAAGGGAACATTTGAGTTTAATTTTTTCCTGTGTTGTGAAGATTAATCGTCACGACACAGGATATAGGGAAGGGAAAATTTGGTTTAACGACCCGTCGACGATGAGGTCATAGGTGACAGAGCACTGGCTCGGTCTGGGAAAGTAGGTCGGCCGTATCCTCTCCAAGGGAGCCACTCCAGAATTGGCCTTAAGCAGCTTATGGAAACCACGGAAAACTGAAACAAAATGGCCAGGTGTCGATATGAAGTGCCGTCGTTGTCTGTTGCGTTGCCTAGCTCTCTCCCCTACTGGTATCTCCCCTCACTGAAGGCGCTTATGCAGCTTGATGGCCGGCCGCTGTGACCGATCGGTTCTAGGCGCTTCAGTTTGGAACCAAGCGACCGCTACGGTCTCAGGTTCGAATCCTACCTCGGACATGGATGTGTGTGATGTCCTTAGGTTAGTTAGGTTTAAGTAGTTCTACGTTCTAGGGGATAGATGACCTCAGACGTTAAGTCCCATAGTGCTCAGAGCCATTTGAACCATTTTTTGCAGCTAGTTGTTGATGACTGTGAGGGAACGTGTGTGCACTCGGAAGGGTAATAATGTTTAACGTCTCTCCGACGACGATGTTAAAATGACACAGAGGACAAGTTCCAATTGTACAAGGTTGGCGAAGGAAATCTGTCGTGTCCTTTGCACTTACATGAAATTCCACTTTATGAAGAGCTGAATAGAAGTTCTGAGAATGCCACTTTTCTGATTTCTTCAAGAACCAGGATTGTCCATTATTCTCATCCACTGTGTTACACCTTGAAATTGTAGAACTCCTGTGACTGTCTGGACAAACTACTTCACAGAACAGAACACTATTATAGAATATCACTTTCAGTGGGCCTATGCGCAGTAAAACACCTTCAAAGTGGTGATATTTGAAACATAAGTGGGCGCCCCAGGATAAAGGAACAACTAAACCGGCACGGAAAGATGTGGGTCATTTATCACAAGTCATTTGTTACTTCACGAGTCCAATAATATCTTATTGCACAGATAAATCTTATTCAGCTGCCTGACAAAAACACATTTCCACCATTTCCACTGAAACCTCATATGTCATCTTACCACCATAAATATAGAGCATTGTTCAAACAGACATTAAAAATGGAAAATTCTTCAGCTCAGATTTATGGGTAAACTGAACACCAATAGATTTAATATAAATAAATAAAAAATAAATTTGTTTGTAATACTGGGCAAAGTTAAATCTCAATTCTGATGACTTCAGAGAAGGCCACGTGGAAAAAAAAAAAAAAATAACGCGTTTCTTCTGAATTCCTTTACTCCCTCTTACCCCCCCTAACTATGGAGCATTTCCCAAACATACATCAAAAATGGAAACTCTTCAGTTCAGAGATACAAGTAAACAGCACACAAATAGGTTCAATTTAAATAAATAGAAAGATAAATTTTTTATAACACTGGCCAAAGTTAATAACTTAATTCTGAAAACATACTTGCTCAATCAGGGAAGGCACTTTGGCTTATTCAAGGTACTGGAGTGGAAAAATAGTGAAATATCATTTAACAATTGAGCATTAGATCAATGTTAAAACTATTTCGTCAAAAACCAAACTTCAAACAGGGGAACCATGTCAGGCCAGGCCTGAATAAGATGGAAGAATAACGGGCACTGTGGGTATATTAAAGCCCGATTGCTACGACATAGACTCTCAACTTATAAAGGATGCCTTAGTAAACTAGGAGGCTGTAACGTCTCAGAGGCTACGGTGCCAACGCGGACGGGCTACGCCCGGTGGACCGGCGGGTAACAAATAACACGCCGGAGCAGCTCGGAAGGCCGAGAGAAGACAAGTAAACATGTAATCACGCATAATAATCATGGAACATATGAAAATGCTCAGACCAAGACAAGAGGCTTAATGTGAGCGTGGCCCCAAGACCCAACCAAACCTTCAACAAATTTACAATAAGAATTTCTAAGGATTAACCGCTTAATCTTGCAATTAAGTATAACAATGTAATGTAATAATCATACATAACTCTCAGACATATTAACTTAAGTGGCTTAGAAGGTAGCAGGCAAATCCTGAGCGCTAGCACTCAAACAACTACAGTCAATCATATTTGAAACAATAAATATTAATTTTAATTGTGAACATTTTAGGTTAGGCTTTACTGTGACTGTTATTGACATTAAATGAAACAACAAGTTTACTGTTACCAGTCAGTGTTTATTAATCTCCTCGGCGTGTTTCGAAGGTTTCAACCACCATCATCAGGTGGATTTACATTTGTTAGTATGACGCGTGTGTTGTGTTACTATTTTTTGGAGGAACTTGTCGCACTGTCTAGTGGAGAAACAAAACACTATCTCAGAGCATGGTTTCGATTTTTTGACAAAAAACTAAACTATATCTAACTATAAAAGTAAAATAAGTGAAACGGAGCACCTCCACTGGTGACCACTGGAGGGGAGAACAGGTGGCATTAGGAAATAAACAGCTCTGCAACACCCATATCAGCAACTATGACGTCTTAATGCATGGTAAATAGGCTGCGTCGACATGAGGCCCAAGTACTGCCGACCAACATGACTTTAGCGCTAACTGACTCCAATGTACAGCTCTGTATAAAAAGCTCCCGACACAGAGCTTTACTCCAACGTCGTAAACAAGCTGCCCAAGGAACTACAACCAAAGACTCTTGTAACAGGCGACCAGAGCGCCATCTGGCGACTGGACAGAGACGGATCGCACCAGTAGGCAAGAATGTAAAAAATAAAATAAAATAAAATAAATAAAAATAAAAAAAACAAACCAGAACGAACCAACGCGCCTCAATATTTTTAATTTGCTTCTAGTCAACTGGAAGAAAAGAAAAGCTTAAAATTGTATCTACAGTGATAGCACACTCCTTTTTCTGTCGTGTTACATTATTACATCACATGCACTTCGTAAAGAAGGAACCTACGGCCTCTGAGATATTTTTATTTTCACATTTATATTTTTGTTCATCTCTGCAGTCAAAGACCTTCACAAAACTATGAGCCATCTACTAAACTAGTGTTTTATTTCTGTCTTCTTCTACTAGACAGTGCCACAGGTTCACACAAAGTTGTAAACATAACACGTACACCGTCCGTCAAAAGGGTTTGCAGCGTACAAGCTAGGTCAACGCGGTAACTACGGTCGCAGCTTAAAATAACAATGATAAGCAACAAATGTGCACTCGACTTGTCAGTTGTGAGCAGGCAATGTTAAACAGTGGACGTGCGACCGTAGTGTGTCAACGTTTTTGTGTCACAAATCGCAATGGAGCAACATTTCTAAATCAAGTGTTCAAGACATTATCCAGAATGTTATGAAGATGAGAAAATTGTGTGCAAGGTTCGTGTCACACACGTCGTCTCCCGAACAGAAACAATTACGCATGAACGCCTGTCCAACTTGACTGAACTGCAAAACGTGGCCAGTTATTTTCTTTAAAGAAGTTATCGCTTGTGGCGAGATTTGGTGTTATCAATACAAACCTACCACAAAACGACAAAATTCAGGAATTCACAAGAACGGTCAACATGTAGGGCACCTAAAGCATTAAAACCACCATCTTAATTCTTCTCAATTTTCTCTTAATCTAGTTCTGAAACTTTTTGGGTGCATGTCGCATTAATTCACATAAATCTACCTGAGGATAGGCGTTTAAACCACGAAACGCGTCGTGGATACTGAATAAACTATAACTGGCAACAGTAAACTAGTTGTTTCAACCGTTAAGTCACTGGACACACTATTACTCTCACGAATGGTTTGAACATGTTCGTGACGAACATTTAGCGTTGCAGCATGCATAGTTACACAGATAGTTGCTGAATCACTGGGTGATTGCTGATAATCTTTCGACCAGTTCGATTTCCTGTCTTGGTAACACCAAATGCTTCTTCATTCACCATAAATTCAAAATTAATAAAATTCAAACCTCATTGACGGTAGAAACACTCCTGTTATCTGTAATTATATTGATTTTTTTCTGTTATTGGGCCATAGCTAATATAGACGTATAATTTCAGAAACTCATAATACCAATATGCAACATTAAAATTCAGCGGGAACAAATGGCGATTTACCAGTTTCTTGTTATTATATTTTACTAATTATCGTCGTCATGAAAAACATTCAGGCAGACGTTCGGTACACTTATCAATCTCCACAATGTCCCTTAGCTCTCCCTTGTCGCAAACTTTTTTTCTGGATGAAAGCTACCAGTACGTCTCCTCTCACTACCGAATACTTGATTTAACCCACTCGCGATTTACAAATTTGCTACATTCATTCGAAAACACCATCACCTCCACGTACATATACATATACACTCTGCAAAACACTGTGAATTGCATGGCAGAGGGTGCGTCCCATTCTACTAGATATTTGAACTTTTTCCCGTTCGATTTATGTATCGAGCGCGGGAAGATTTATTGCTTAAATATCTCTGTGTGCGCTGTAATCAATCTAATCTTGTCTTCGTCATCCATATGGGTGCGATAATATATTCCTAATATTCACCACTTAAAGTTGGATCTTAAAACTTACTAGGGCCTAAGTAGGTTTTCACGGACTAGTTTGTGCCTATCTTCAAGCGTCTACCAGCTCGGTCTTTCAGCATCTTCGCGACACTCTCCCTTGGGTCAAACAAACCTGTGGTCATACGTGCTGCCCTTTTATCTATCCATTCAATGTCCCTGGTTAGTCCTATTTGGTCTCACACGTTTGAGCAATATTCTATGATGGATCCCACGAGTGTTTTGTAGTCTTGCAGCATTTCCCTAGTATTGTACCAACGAACCGAAGTCTGCCACCTGCTTTACCTACGACTGAGCCTATGTCATCAGTCCATTTCATAACCCTACAAATTGTTGCCCCCAGGCATTTTTATGAACTGACCGATTCCAACTGTGTGTTATTGACGTTATAGGGTATTATGTTTTTTTTTCGTTTTGTGAAGGGCACAATTTCACATTTTTAAACATTTAAAGCAAGTTGCCAGTCATTGCACCACTTTGAAATCTTATCAAGATCTGATTGATTATTTGTGCAGCGTTCTTACAGACTGTACGTCATTATATCCTAACAGCATCATCTGTGAATACTCTGAGGTTGCTATGAATATTGTCTGGAAGGTCATTAATATACAACATGAACAACAAGGGTCCCAACAAATTTCCAAACATAAGACCGTACCTCTGATAATAAGCGTAGATATGGTACTCACTCAGAATGCTTTTCGGAAATCGAGGAATACTGCATGTACCTGACTGCCTTGATGCCCAGATTTCAGTAAATCGGCGGAGAAAATTGCGAGTTGATTTTAACGTGATCGATCTTTTCGAAATCTATGTTGTCTGGAATGAAGATTGTCATTCTGTTCGAGATACCTCATTACGTTTGAACTCAGAATATGTTATAAGGATCTACAATAAATAGACGTCAAGGATATTGGGTGGCAGTTTTATGTATCACTTGTGCTAATAACCTTCTTGTAGACGGATGTGAGCTGTGATTTCTTACTATTACTGGGCACGCCTTTCGTTCGAGGGATCTTCGTAGAATTCAGTCAAAAGAGGAGCTAACTCAGTCGCAAATTCAGTATAAAATCTGATAGAGATTCTGTCAAGCGGGAGATTTGTTCAGTTTTAATGATTTTAGTTGTATATGCTTCTGCTTTGCTGCCCGCCATCTCAGTCTCTGTCCCTTCCACGAGCGTCGCAACACTAACACTGCGGCCACTAACAACCTTTACACACGACCAGAATTTCTTTGGGTGTTGTAAAACAACCTTCGACAGTATCGTGATACGGAAGTCACTGAATGCTTCCGGCATTGCTCTCTTGACAGCTAAACTCTTATCATTTATCATCTCCGTATCTATAGTCCTGTGTTTTTTTACACACATCATACGATCTATTTCTTTAGAAATTCTTTACAGTGAATATGCACCATGGACGGTCTCTCCCGTCATGAACTCTTTTACATGTTACATGTATATCCCGTTACAGGTTATATACAGGGTGTTACAAAAAGGTACGGCCAAACTTTCAGGAAACAGTCCTAACACACAAAGAAAGAAAATATGTTATATGGACATGTGTCCGGAAATGCTTACTTTCCATGTTAGACCTCATTTTATTACGTCTCTTCAAATCACGTTAATCATGGAATGGAAACACACAGCAACAGAACGTACCAGCGTGACTTCAAACACTTTGTTACAGGAAATGTTCAAAATGTCCTCCGTTAGCGAGGATACATGCATCCACCCTACGTCGCATGGAATCCCTGATGCGCTGATGCAGCCCTGGAGAATGGCGTATTGTATCACAGCCGTCCACCATACGAGCACGAAGAGTCTCTACATTTGGTACCGGGGTTGCGTAGACAAGAGCTTTCAAATGCCCCCACAAATGAAAGTCAAGAGGGTTGAGGTCAGGAGAGCGAGGAGGCCATGGAATTGGTCCGCCTCTACCAATCCATTGGTCACCGAATCTGTTGTTGAGAAGCGTACGAACACTTCGACTGAAATGTGCAGGAGCTCCATCGTGCATGGACCACATGTTGTGTCGCACTTGTAAAGGCACATGTTCTAGCAGCACAGGTAGAGTATCCCGTACGAAATTATGATAACGTGCTCCATTGAGCGTAGGTGGAAGAACTAAAATGAGCTCTAACATGGAAATTAAGCGTTTCCGGACACATGTCCACATGACATCTTTTCTTTATTTGTGTGTGAGGAATGTTTCCTGAAAGTTTGGCCGTACCTTTTTGTAACACCCTGTATGTATCCTGTGCATGGTAAACTATTTCACGTTGAGCCATAGTTCTTCGATATGCTCCGCTCTTGAGCTAAAAATTTCAACTTCCTCATTGACATAATTCCATAGGGTTTCCTGCAAATAACAACTAACAGTTGAACCGAAAACAAGATAGCACCTCAGCGTCTCTCCTGTCCAACTCTCGCTCCTTGAAGTTCAGCTCAATATTCTGTTTTGATATTCAGCACTGCATCTCTCCAATAGCAAATTTCACTTCCAGGTGCTCTTTAACTTTACAACTAAAGGCCTGATCTCCTATCGTCTCGGTCACAGATATGGTATAAGTTGATAGTTTTTATTGCATTAAACATATCACCGAGACGATAGGACTTCAGACCTTGTGTCAGATATCTTCTCAGGAGAATTAAGCCCGCCAACATCTTATTCTGCTTGCCATAAAGAAGATCTGGTCTCATATCTAAGCTCTGCTTTAAAAACTGTGCCATTAGCTGACAGATCTGGAGGTCTTTTAGAGATGTTTAACTGAACTCACATGTAAGTTCTAAAGGAACTCTGTCCTTATTCATAAGATTGTTTTTTAGTGTGGGAGAGTTCAAGTTCGGGTCATGATACGACACACAAATCTCAGTTAACTTTCATAATAGAGTAGTACAGCTACGGGGCTGCCGGCCCTGGTATATGTGCTTAATACCGTACTGCACTTACAGGCAAAGACGTAAGTGGATCTATGATAGCTCGTAGCACTGTTTCCAGCTTGTAGATGCGAAGCACCAATGGCTACAGCGAAAATAGTAGCCGTCTACAGGGCTGTGGCAACAGAGGGACTGGCATAGAGACGTTTCAAAAACCGCCTTACGTTATTGGTTGAGGCAGACCCGCGCAGCAAGAATGCTCAGCCCAGTCAACTGTCAGGGATCAACTTAAAAAAAAAAAAACGCCAGCTTAACTATAGTACCATACCCATGATGTCCCAAGTACAGGTTGCCTATGTGCTTGGACAGGAGAGCAGCAATGTGTTTTGTCAGCAGTAATCTTACATAACTTCATCAGCAACACACACAAACACAGACACACAAACACACACATTTATTCATGAATGATTGTTTTACACTTTACCAAAAAAAGTTTATGCCAAATACTGTACATAAAATTCACCTTGTAAGTAAATTTCGTATCTTTCTCTCTCTCCCTCCCCCCCCCCCTCTCTCTCTCTCTCTCTCACACACACACACACACACACACACACACACACACACACACACACATGTATGAATTCCAGACACTGACAGGCTGATCAGAAAAGTATTTTTGCGCAATCTACATCTCTACATCTACACATACACACTCCGCAAGCCAGCGTATGGTATGTGGAGGAGGATAGCTTGTACCGCTGCTAGCCATTTCTTTTCCTGTACCACTCTAAAATAGAGCAAGGGGAAAATGACTGTCTATATACCTCCATATGAGCCCAAATTTCTCTTATGTTATCTTTGTGGTACTTATGCAAAATATATGTTGCCGGTAGTAGACTCATTCTGCAGGCAGCTGTAAATGATGTAGGAGAAACAGTTCTACTCGTAAGCGTTGGTAAACCTGAGAATTTTAGTGTGATTTTGAAGATCTCACTCTGTACAACTCTTTTTATTCGATTTAATTATAAACAATAGATAATCTAATCCTCTCATTCCTGGTTTTTTAACACTGTGGATTACTGAATCATCTTCATCGATATCTATAGGTGAATCATCAATCATTGACACTTTTTTTTATCAGATCGAATCGATGCTGTATAAAGTATATCACATACTTTGTTTAATGGCTTATTAAAAATGATGCTGCTGGTTTACCTCGTCTCTCTGATACTGTTTCCTTTTATAACTCTTCTTCGTGAAGTTAATCATCATCTTCATCTCCATCATCATCATTTTCCTCATGATATTCATCTCCTTCTTCTCCTCCACTTCCTTCCCTACCTTCTGCTTTCAAAAATACACAAAAGGCGTTTAATCTTTCCATGCTTATAATTGTTTTATTATCAGAACTTGGATATGATAGAATATTCAAAACGAAATTACTATTTAACCACAAATCCATAAATGTGATAGGTGATCGAGAGCTGTACTGCATTAAATTGTCCACGCCTATGTACTACTCTGTGGTGCAGCGTTTTCAATTAGACCTCAATAGATATACAGGGTGTTACAAAAAGGTACGGCCAAACTTTCTGGAAACATTCCTCACACACAAAGAAAGAAAACATGTTATGTGGACATGTGTCCGCAAACGCTTACTTTCCATGTTAGAGCTCATTTTATTACTTCTCTTCAAATCACATTAATCATGGAATGGAAACACACAGCAACAGAACGTACCAGCGTGACTTCAAACACTTTGTTACAGGAAATGTTCAAAACGTCCTCCGTTAGCGAGGATACATGCATCCACCCTCCGTCGCATGGAATCCCTGATGCGCTGATGCAGCCCTGGAGAATGGCGTATTGTATCACAGCCGTCCACAATACGAGCACGAAGAGTCTCTACATTTGGTACCGGGGTTGCGTAGACAAGAGCTTTCAAATGCCCCCACAAATGAAAGTCAAGAGGGTTGAGGTCAGGAGAGCGTGGAGGTCATGGAATTGGTCCGCCTCTACCAACCCATCGGTCACCGAATCTGTTGTTGAGAAGCGTACGAACACTTCGACTGAAATGTGCAGGAGCTCCACCGTGCATGAACCACATGTTGTGTCGTACTTGTAAAGGCACATGTTCTAGCAGCACAGGTAGAGTATCCTGTATGAAATCATGATAACGTGCTCCATTGAGCATAGGTGGAAGAACATGTGGCCCAATCAAGACATCACCAACAATGCCTGCCCAAACGTTCACAGAAAATCTGTGTTGATGACGTGATTGCACAATTGCGTGCGGATTCTCGTCTGCCCACACATGTTGATTGTGAAAATTTACAATTTGATCACGTTGGAATGAAACCTCATCCGTAAAGAGAACATTTGCACTGAAATGAGGATTGACACATTGTTGGATGAACTATTCGCAGAAGTGTACCCGTGGAGGCCAATCAGCTGCTGATAGTGGCTGCACACGCTGTACATGGTACGGAAACAACTGGTTCTCCCGTAGCACTCTCCATACAGTGACGTGGTCAACGTTACCTTGTACAGCACCAACTTCTCTGACGCTGACATTAGGGTTATCGTCAACTGCACGACGAATTGCCTCGTCCATTGCAGGTGTCCTCGTCGTTGTAGGTCTTCCCCAGTCGCGAGTCATAGGCTGAAATGTTCCGTGCTCCCTAAGACGCCGATCAATTGCTTCGAACGTCTTCCTGTCGGGACACCTTCGTTCTGGAAATCTGTCTCGATACAAACGTACCGCGCCACGACTATTGCCCCGTGCTAATCCATACATCAAATGGGCATCTGCCAACTCCGCATTTGTAAACATTGCACTGACTTCAAAACCACGTTCGTGATGAACACTAACCTTTCGATGCTACGTACTGATGTGCTTGATGCTAGTACTGTAGAGCACGTCAACACAAGCACCGAAGTCAACATTACCTTCCTTCAATTGGGCCAACAGGCTGTGAATCGAGGAAGTACAGTACATACTGACGAAACTAAAATGAGCTCTAACATGGAAATTAAGCGTTTCCGGACACATGTCCACATAACTTCTTTTCTTTATTTGTGTGTGAGGAATGTTTCCTGAAAGTTTCGCCGTACCTTTTTGTAACACCCTGTATTTAGACCCCCATACCTATATATGTTCAGTGAACTGTACAAAAAATCAGTAGTGTCATATCTCAAGAGGAACTTGAAACCTTTAGCACAGAGCAGGAGCATGTACAGGAACTACGTCTCAAGTTTACAAGAATAGTTGTCAATGCACTCGATAGATATATACCCAGTAGAACAGTTCATAATGGGAGGGAACCTCCATGGTATACAGGCACTGTAAAGAAACTTCTAAAGAAACAGAGACTACTGCATAATCGGTGTAAAATATAGAATAGGACTATAGGTAGAGAAATGCTGAATGAAACTTTTAGGCTGTCAAGAGAGCAGAATGCTGTCAAATGATCTTTCCCAAAACACAAAGAATTTCTGGTCGTCTGTAAAGGCTATTAGAGACATCAAAGTTAGTGTCCAGTCCCTAGCGAATAAAACAGAAACTGAAATTGAGAATTGGAATACAAAATCTGAAACGCTTAACTCTGTTTTCAGGCGTTCTTTTACAAAAGAAACACCAGGATAACTGACCCAGTTTAATCCTTTTACCACTGAAAAAATTAGTGAAAAAAGGAATAGTGTCAGTGGTGTTGAGAAACAGCTGAACGTTGTAACTGGACAAAGGTCCAGTGCCCGATGGAATTTCTATCAGATTTTATACAGAATGTGCTGCTGAGTTAGCCCCTCTTCTAACCATAATTTATCTTAGATTCCTCGAATAAGAAAACGTGCCCAATAATTGGAAGAAAGCACAGGTTAAGGCCGTTTACAAGACGGATAGTAGAAGTTATCCTCGAAACTACCGTCAACTAACCTGAACATCGATTTGTTGTTAGAGTCTTCTGGGCTCAAACATAATGATGTATGTCGAAGAGAAATCAGCGTGCATTCCGAAAACATCGATCATGTGATACCCAACTCACACTTTTCTCATCAAACATACTGAAAGCTTTCTATCAACGGAGTCAAGTAGATGCAGTATTACTTGGTTTCCGAAAAGCACTTGACTCAGTACCACACCTACTCTTATTGTCAAAAGTACAATCACATGGGATATCAAGTGAAATTTGTGACTACATTGAGGGCTTTTTGGTAGTTATCTTGTATGGAGAGTAATTTCGGTTGCGCCCCATGGAAGTGTGTTGTGGTCTTTGCTGTTCATGTTGTATGTTAATTACCTTACAGCACGCACAGAGGCATTCAAACAATCATTCTTCCCGCGCTCCATACGTGGATGGAATGCGAAGAAACCCTAATAGCTGGTAGAATAGAGCGTGCCCCCTGCCATGCACTTCACGGTGGTTTGCTGTGTATACATATAGATGTAGATGTAGATGTAGACAACACACGACACTTCCGTTCATCACGGTCTGCACGAGCCAACGGTCCGCCCCAGTTGGGCACTGTTCCAACACGAAAATAACTCGTTAAATTTCCATTATATTCTACGCGTAAATCTTTAGAGAGAGTTTTACGTCTTTCTATGGCCTACTCACGCGAAATATGCTTGAAACTTGAATGATACATCAACCTGACTCTACTCATATAGTTTTATTTTATCTATTGTTTCTGTCAGTGGAATCAATGGCCTTTTGAAAACATCTTTCGATTTCACTGCTCTGTGGCAAATAATAGACTTCAGATTATATATTTGTTAGGAACATGATCTTCCCTCCCCCCTCCCCCCTCCCCCCCCCCCAAACAATTTTCATATTCACCCAATTAATATCTGGTGACGTTTCTACTCTGTTTAGTATAATCTTGGAAAACTGGTGGCAAAGAAATTCTCCTGTTATTGTTAATAACTTATTAATTGCCTTTCTTATGTAGGGGTGTGTCCCCCCCCCTCCCATATGCACCATAGACCTTGCCATTGGTGGGAAGGCTTGCGTGCCTCAGCGATACAGATAGCAGTACCGTAGGTGCAACCACAACAGAAGGGTATCTGTTGAGAGGCCAGACAGACGTGTGGTTCCTGAAGAGGAGCAGCAGCCTTTTCAGTAGTTGCAGGGGCAACTGTCTGGATGATTGACTGATCTGGCCTTATAACACTAACCAAAACTGCCTAGCTGTGCTGGTACTGCGAACGGCTGAAAGCAAGGGGAAACTACAGCCGTAATTTTTCCCCAGGGCATCCAGCTTTATTGTATGGTAAATGATGATGGCGTCCTCTTGGGTAAAATATTTCGGAGGTAAAATAGTGGAATGTCAAATTCCTTAATCGGGCAGGTAGGTTGGCAAATTTAAAAAGGGAAATGGATAGGTTAAAGTTAGATATAGTGGGAATTAGCGAAGTTCGGTGGCGGGACGAACAAGACTTTTGGTCAGGTGAATACAGGGTTATAAATACAAAATCAGATAGGGGTAATGCAGGAGTAGGTTTAATAATGAATAAAAAAAATAGGAGTACGGGTAAGCTACTACAAACAGCATAGTGAACACATTATTGTGGCCAAGATAGACACGACGCCCATGCCTACTACAGTAGTACAAGTTTATATGCCAACTAGCTCTGCAGATGACGAAGAAATTGAAGAAATGTATGATGAGATAAAAGAAATTGAAGAAATGTATGATGAGATAAAAGAAATTATTCAGATAGTGAAGGGAGACGAAAATTTAATAGTCATGGGTGACTGGAATTCGATAGTGGGAAAAGGAAGAGAAGGCAACGTAGTAGGTGAATATGGAATGACCGGCCGGAGTGGCCGTGCGGTTCAAGGCGCTACAGTCTGGAACCGAGCGACCGATACGGTCGCAGGTTCGAATCCTGCCTCGGGCATGGATGTGTGTGATGTTCTTAGGTTAGTTAGGTTTAATTAGTTCTAAGTTCTAGGTGACTGATGACCTCAGAAGTTAAGTCGCATAGTTCTCGGAGCCATTTGAACCATTTGAATATGGAATGGGGGTAAGAAATGAAGGAGGAAGCCGCCTGGTAGAATTTTGCACAGAGCATAACTTAATCATAGCTAACACTTGGTTCAAGAATCATAAAAGAAGGTTGTATACATAGAAGAAACCTGGAGATATTGACAGGTTTCAAATCGATTATATAATGGTAAGACAGAGATTTAGGAACCAGGTTTTAAATTGCAAGACATTTCCAGGGGCAGATGTGGACTCTGGCCACAATCTATTGGTTATGAACTGTAGATTAAAACTGAAGAAACTGCAAAAAGGTGGGAATTTAAGGAGATGGGACCTGGATAAACTGACAGCACCAGAGGTTGTACAGAGTTTCAGGCAGAGCATTAGGGAACAATTGACAAGAATGGGGGAAAGAAATACAGTAGAAGAAGAATGGGTAGCTTTGAAGGATGAAGTAGTGAAGGAAGCAGAGGATCAAGCAGGTAAAAAGACGAGGAGTAGTAGAAATCCTTGGGTGACAGAAGAAATATTGAATTTAATTGATGAAAGGAGAAAATATAAAAATGCATTAAATGAAGCAGGCAAAAAGGAATACAAACGTCTCAAAAATGAGATCGACGGGAAGTGCAAGCAGGGATGGCTAGAGGACAAATGTAAAGATGTAGAGGCTTATCTCACTAGGGGTAAGGTAGATATAGCCTACAGGAAAATTAAAGAGACCTTTGGAGAAAAGAGAACCACTTGTATGAATATCGAGAGCTCACATGGAAACCCAGTTCTAAGCAAAGAGGGGAAAGCAGAAAGGTGGAAGGAGTATATAGAGGGTCTATACAAGGGCTATGTTCCTGAGGACAATATTATAGAAATAGAAGAGAATGTAGATGAAGAAGAAATAGGATATATGATACTTGCGTGAAGAGTTTGACAGAGCACTGAAAGACCTAAGTCGAAACAAGGCCCCAGGAGTAGACAACATTCCATTAGAACTACTGACAGCCTTGGGAGTGCCAGTCCTGACAAAACTCTACCATCTGGTGAGCAAATTGTATGAGACAGGCGAAATACCCTCAGACTTCAAAAAGAATATAATAATTCCAATCCCAAAGAAATCAATTGTTGACAGATGTGAAAATTGCCGAACTCTAAGTTTAATAAGTCACAGCTGCAAAATACTAACGCAAATTCTTTACAGACGAATGGAAAACTCGTAGAAGCCGACCTCGGGGAAGATCAGTTTGGATTCCGTAGAAACATTGGAACACGTGCGGCAATACTGACTCTACGACGTATCTTAGAAGCTAGATTAAGAAAAGGCAAACCTATGTGTCTAGCATTTGTAGACTTAGAGAAAGCTTTTGACAATGTTTACTGGAATACTCTCTTTCAAATTCTGAAGGTGGCAGGGGTAAAATACAGGGAGCGAAAGGCTATTTACAATTTGTACAGAAACCAGATGGCAGTTATAAGAGTCTAGGGACATGAAAGGGAAGCAGTGGTTGGGAAGGGAGTGAGACAGGGTAGTAGCCTCTCCCCTATGTTATTCAATCTGTATATTGAGCAAGCAGTAAAGGAAACAAAAGAAAAATTCGGAGTAGGTATTAAAATCCATGGAGAAGAAATAAAAACTTTGATGTTCGCCGATGACGTTGTAATTCTGTCAGAGACAGCAAAGGACTTGGAAGAGCAGTTGAGAGGAATGGACAGTGTCTTAAAAGATATAAGATGAACATCAACAAAAGCAAAACGAGGATAATGGAATGTATTCGTGTTGACTCGGGTGATGCTGAAGGTATTAAATTAGGAAATGAAACACTTAAAGTAGTAAAGGAGTTTTGTTATTTGGGGAGCAAAATAACTGATGATGGTCGAAGTAGAGAGGACATAAAATGTAGACTGACAATGGCAAGGAAAGCATTTCTGAAGAAGAGAAATTTATTAACATCTAGTATAGATTTAAGTGTCAGGAAGACGTTACTGAAAGTATTTGTATGGAGTGTAGCCATGTATGGAAGTGAAACATGGACGATGAATAGTTTGGACAGGAAGAGAATGGAAGCTTTCGAAATGTGGTGCTACAGAAGAATGCTGAAGATTAGATGGGTAGATCACATAACTAATGAGGGGGTATTGAATAGAATTGGGGAGAAGAGGAGCTTGTGGCAAAACTTGACTAGAAGAAGGGATCGGTTGGTAGGACATGTTCTGAGGCATCAAGGGATCACCAATTTAATATTATAGGGCAACGTTGAGGGTAAAAATCGGAGAGGGAGACCAAGAGATGAATACACTAAGCATATTCAGAAGAACGTAGGCTGCAGTACGCACTGGGAGAGGAAAATGGCTCAAATGGCTCTGAGCACTATGGGACTCAACTGCTGTGGTCATAAGTCCCCTAGAACTTAGAACTACTTAAACCTAACTAACCTAAGGACATCACACACATCCATGCCCGAAGCAGGATTCGAACCTGCGACCGTAGCGGTCGTGCGGTTCCAGACTGTAGCGCCTTTAACCGCTCGGCCACTTCGGCCGGCACACTGGGAGAGGAAGCAGCTTGCACAGGATAGAGTAGCATGGAGAGCTGCCATCAAACCAGTCTCAGGACTGAAGACCACAACAACAGCAACATGTAGGGGTGTATCAAGGTCAACTTCGTCTTCGCATTTTCTTCGGCGACGATGATCCACGCTGGTTTTAGGCTGTTAATGGAGACCATCAAAGGTTTGCTGTTGATATCAATATCGAACGTTTGGCTGCTGCTTATTATCACTTCGAATGGTCCATTGTAGAGAGACTGTTAAGACCAGCCGCACAGTGTTGTGTGGAGTATGATGTGTGCACAATCCGCGACTGTTTTGCGTATGAGTGGTTTTGGAGACGCCAGTGAATTGCGAATATGGGTTTTGATGTAATGTACCACACTGGGAAGATCCGGTGGGCCTGGAGTAGGAGTCGCTAACACAAATTCAGCAGGTAGCGTGAGCCTCTCGCTGTAAAGCATCGCCACAAGCGAGGCTCATAGGTCGTCTTTAAGTACTGTGCAGACACCAAGAAGCACCCTCAGAAAGGGCCTGGTCCATGTGCTTCCGTGACGCATGACAACTGTCCTCATCGTGCAGTGCCATCGATCCGTGAGGCCGTTACTCTGGGGATCGTATGCTGTGGTGCAATGGTAGGAGATGCCACAAAATTTGCAGAGGGTGGTGAGAAGTGTCGATTCGAAGTGGCGCTCCTGATCCGTGGTAACAATACTCAGGCAACCAAAAGGTGATATCCCAACTGTTATGAAACCTCTGACCGTGAATTCTGCCGTGATATCTGTCAGGGGAACCGCTTCTACCTAGTGTGCAAATTGGTCAACCATGGAGAGAATATATCTGTAGCTTCCTGACTCTGATTAGAAGTCCCACGAAGTTTAAATGTACATGGCCGAAGCGTCCACATGGTATTTGGAAACTGCTGAGGTGTGTCTGTGCGTGTCACCCCGCCTCACTTCACTGAAAACAGATACGTACGTGTCTGCTCACGGCAATTGCGTCTGACACCTGGCAGAATAAAGCGTTCAGTGAAAAACTGGGCTGCCATCGAACACCTGAGTGCCTGAAGTTGAATTTGCTCCACATACACGTGTGTGGGATCGATCGGATCTTGAGTTGTGGTACATGACAAAGGTCGCTGACCTCCGATTCTGGGATCAATCAGTAATCGGTTTTGATGTTGGAAGAACCATCCGTGAGTAAATGTTGAACAGCTGGGTTCCACTCTTGCTCGTTAGCAACATGGGAGAAACAATCTTCACTCGAGAAAGGCAGTCAGCCATGATGTTATCCAACACCTGCAGCTGCTGGATGTCAGCTGAGTATTGAGCAATTAGGTCAAAATGGCGGAACTGCCTGGGTTGACCGTCACTGACGGGTGTCGGATGGCGTCTGCCAGCAATTTGTGGTAGGTGTAAATGATTACCTGCCGTCCTTCTAAATCTTCTCAAAAGTATCATATGGCTTCGAATACTGCAAGTAATTCATGGTAGAATGCTGGCCATTTCGTCTGGGATGCTGTTAGTTTCCTGTGGGACCGGAGGGACTGTGTTGCACCCACCACTTCTTGCTGTAAGACCACCTCGACAGCTGAATCACTGATGTCGGTTGTGATATTGACATAAGCGTCAGGTATAGGATGTGCCAGCGATACTGCCGTCTCATGATATTCCTTAGAGCAATCGAAGGCCATTTTCATGTCTGTTGTCAACACTAGTTTTCGTTTCCCTTATGTGTGAGGGCCTGCTAGGGCATCCGTCAGAGGTGCCTGAACAAGTGCTGCGTGAGGTAAGTGTCGTTGGCAGAAGTTCAAGATGCCCAGGAACTGGAAAGTCGTGATAAGTTTCCTGTGGAGGCAGCTGACGGACAAATTCACCGCAGTCTGGAATTGATCTGATTTCCTCTGTGTTGAGACTATGTCCGAGGAATGTAACTTTGTGCATCCATAGTTGCCTTCTGTCGTCGTCGATCATCACACCTGAGTTATGGAGGGCTGTGAGGACGAGTTCGACATGCCGTTCGTGACTGTGAGAATCTTCAAGGTACGTATAATACCCATTAGTCTTGGAGAGTACTCCATCGAAAAGATTCTGGCACGTCTGCGCCGCGTTTCTCATTTCATATCGCACACTCAAGGACTTGAAAAGGCGAGGGATATAAGGATATAATAATGGCCGACTTACCGATATCGTCTGGGTGCATTGGGAGAAGACAATAAGCTTTGCGGCAGTCGATCACTCTAGAAATCGTAGCTTTCACGAGCGAATGTGCGAAATCTTGAATGTCGGACACACGGTAGCCGTCTGTGCTGTGTCACCGAATGCAATCTGCCCACTAGGGAAAGATTTTTGTCTAACGGCACTGCCTCGTCCAAGATCTTTGAGATCTGTAGTTGAGGCTTGAATCTGACGATCTTTATGTTCAGACCGTCAGGTCCGGCACCAAAGCGGCGTCCACTAGCGAACATAATCGACGCCACAACTGCGAAGATCCCTCGGTGAGCTGCTCATTGTAAATCACCTGTCGCACCTGTTGCTCAGGTGCTGCGTCGTACTTCTTGTGGGCCGGCGCTGATAGAATAATGTCATTGACTTATTCCATACGTTCAGCGAGGTGGCAGATCAACGTCACAAATGCCTAGCGAAGTGAATACACACTCGGCTGTCGCAAGCCTTAATGTGAGTTGATCAGGCCAGAAATATGGAAGCAGCGCTTCACTGTTCTGTGAAGCCAGAAACTGTTGTACCGCCTGAGCCGACTAGTAGTAAGTCATGACTTGTGCTGAAACCGACGTTCACCACACATTGGAACATGACGTCAATGTTGCACGGCGGTTGTGGGAACGAAGCAATTGCGTTGAATGTTGACGATCGCAGCGAGCTAGAAGCGGAAGGCTTTGTTGGCACCATATCCGTTTGCACGCGGCTTGTATTTTCACTAATAAAGACTGCAGTGATGGCCATTGTTATCTCACAGTCATTGTATCTAGTGAGATCACTTCGTACAACCAACTTGTTCTGTATTCCACACGGTTAATTCGTGAAGGCAATGAGAACACGGAGCAGTAGGGCTGCCAGAAACAGCGAATGAAGCAAATTTCGTGTCCATTGTTAGTGAGCAATAAAGCGAAGGTAGACGTTATCTTCCATATAGCTCGGCGTCCATTGTACAAGAGGTAGAAGTTTCCCTCCGTGTAGTGGAAGGGAATACTCCAGTGATAACCGCACACGGGTTCAAATGGTTCAAACGGCTCTGAGCACTGTGGGACACAACTGTTGTGGTCGTCAGTCCCCTAGAACTTACAACTACTTAAACCTAACTAACCTAAGGACATCACACACATCCACACCCGAGGCAGGATTCGAACCTGCGACCGTAGCGGTCGCGCGGTTCCAGACTGTAGCGCCTAGAACCGCTCGGCCACTCAGACCGGCCAACCGCACACGGGGTAGAAGTTTTCCTCTGTGTAGTGGATGGGAATACTCCAATGATCACGGCACACAACTGTTACCAATAAAACTTCTATTTTCTACCGCACAATAGAATAAGCTTCCTCTCTCTCCCATCGCTTTTACTGTCCACAGCGCGAGGGCTCCAGCCTTAACACCTCCGCTCAGCCGCGCTGGTCAGCCGTCTTCTTTGCCTCGATGTCCCCACAACTTCTTCAATGTCTTTGGTAGCTGGGAGTAAATCTGCTTTTACATTCTCATGAGTGTTTGAGTTTAGAGATTGCGGTTTGTGCCTGGACAATTAAGAACCTAATCAAAATACTTTGCAAGTATTGCAGCATTTTCAGTGTTACCTAAGCCGAATCGGTGAGCTTCGTCCCGTGCCCCTCTGTTGTTAGATTTTATTTGCAGTGCAGGGTGACTCAAAAGTCCATTAACATTTGAAAATTCAATACTTCACGGAATAATGTAGGCAGAGAAGTAAAATTGCCAAGCTTACTTGAAACGACATGTGTTTTAATTGAAACAAGAAGCGCACAAAATGACCAACATATGGCACTTAATATGATACAAAAGCAATAAATTGCAAAACAATTGATTTTTACCAAAGCAGATGTTCTTATAAGAAATTCTCAACATGTCTGCCGTCATTCATCGACAATACCTGTAATCGATGGACAATGTTGTGAACAACTCTGTAAGAATATCAGTAGGTATGGTGAGAATTTGCCGTCGCATGTTGTCTTTTAACATCCTTAATGATGTCTGACTATCATTGTTGACTTGAGACTTCAGGTAACCCCACAACCAATAATCAAATGGATTAAAGTCTGGGGACCTGGGAGTCCAAGTATGCTGGAAGTGGCCTCTTGGCACGCGATCCTCACCAAACAATGTGCACTAAAGACCTTTCACATGTGTAGCAACATGAGATGGAATGCATATCCTGCATAAAAGTCGTACCTCCCAGCTGGTGTTTAACAGCCAGGCAAGGAATGATGCGATTCTGTAACACATCGGCGTACTTCGCACCTGTTATACTGACAATTTTCAAAAGAGCATTATACAGGGCTATTACAAATGGTTGAAGAGATTTCATAAATTCACTGTAGCTCCAATCATTGACATATGGTCACGACACACTACAGATACGTAGAAAAACTCATAAAGTTTTGTTCGGCTGAAGCCGCACTTCAGGTTTCTGCCGCCAGAGCGCTCGAGAGCGCAGTGAGACAAAATGGCGACAGGAGCCGAGAAAGCGTGTCGTGCTTGAAATGCACTGACATCAGTCAGTCATAACAGTGCAGCGACACTTCAGGACGAAGTTCAACAAAGATCCACCAATTGCTAACTCCATTCGGCGATGGTATGCGCAGTTTAAAGCTTCTGGATGCCTCTGTAAGGGGAAATCAACGGGTCGGTCTGCAGTGAGCGAAGAAACGGTTGAACGCGTGCGGGCAAGTTTCACGCGTAGCCCGCGGAAGTCGACGAATAAAGCAAGCAGGGAGCTAAACGTACCACAGCCGACGGTTTGGAAAATCTTATGGAAAAGGATAAAGCAGAAGCCTTACCGTTTACAATTGCTACAAGCCCTGACACAAGATGACAAAGTCAAACGCTTTGAATTTTCGGCGCGGTTGAAACAGCTCATGGAAGAGGATGCGTTCAGAGCGAAACTTGTTTTCAGTGATGAAGCAACATTTTTTCTTAATGGTGAAGTGAACAGACACAATGTGCGAATCTGGGCGATAGAGAATCCTCATGCATTCGTGCAGCAAATTCGCAATTCATCAAAAGTTAACGTGTTTTGTGCAATCTCACAGTTTAAAGTTTACGGCCCCTTTTTCTTCTGCGAAAAAAATGTTACAGGACACGTGTATCTGGACATGCTGGAAAATTGGCTCATGCCACAACTGGAGACCGACAGCGCCGACTTCATCTTTCAACAGGATGGTGCTCCACCGCACTTCCATCATGATGTTCGGCATTTCTTAAACAGGAGATTGGAAAACCGATGGATCGGTCGTGGTGGAGATCATGATCAGCAGTTCATGTCATGGTCTCCACGCTCTCCCGACTTAACCCCATGCGATTTCTTTCTGTGGGGTTATGTGAAAGATTCAGTGTTTAAACCTCCTCTACCAAGAAACGTGCCAGAACTGCGAGCTCGCATCAACGATGCTTTCGAACTCATTGATGGGGACATGCTGCGCCGAGTGTGGGAGGAACTTGATTATCGGCTTGATGTCTGCCGAATCACTAAAGGGGCACATATCGAACATTTGTGAATGCCTAAAAAAACTTTTTGAGTTTTTGTATGTGTGTGCAAATCATTGTGAAAATATCTCAACTAATAAAGTTATTGCAGAGCTGTGAAATCGCTTCAATCATTTGTAATAACCCTGTATATTTCCTCGAAGAAAAAGGGTCTGATCACGTTTGATGTAGTAAAATCACACCACACTGTGTCTTTCTTGTCATGCAGTGGTCGTCATGCAAGACGACAGTCTTAGAATTTTTTGTATCACAAATTCTGTAGTTGTGGGTGTTGACAGATCCTCACACTGTGAAATAGGCTTCGTCATTACAGCACCCATCTGTTGGGTGGGTTTTGCTCTCGTTTTGATTTCATTCAGTGAAACCCCACGTCGTTTCAGGCATATGTGTCAAGTTTTACCTCTCTGTCTACATTATTCCACGAATTTGTGCATGATTACACTGCAATTCACAACTAAGCGCCTGGCACAGGGTTCATGGAACTATCTTTAAGCCACTTCTCTGCCGTTCCCCACTCGAACAGCATGCGGGAAAAACGAACACTAAAATCTTTCCGTGGGAGCTCTGATTTCTCTTATTTTGTTACGATGATCATTTCTCCCTATGTAGGTGGTCACCAACAAAATATTTTCACACTCTGAGGAGAAAGTTCGTGATTGAAATTTTATGAGAAGATCCTGCCGCAGCGCAAAACACTTTTTTTAAATGTCTGTAACCCCAGTTCGTGTTTAAAATCCGTGGCACTCACTCCCTTATTTCGCGATAATACAAACGAGCTAACTTTCTTTGAACGTTTTTGATGCCCACAATCAATCCTATCTGATACGGATCTCAACCGCACAGCAATACTCCAGAAGAAGGAGGCGAAGCATAGTGGAAGCAGTCTCTTTAGTAGACTTGTCAAATTTTCTAAGTGTTCTGCCAATAAATCGGAGTCGTTGATTTGCTTTACCCACAACATTATCTATGTGATCATTCCAGTTTAAGTTATTCTCAATCGCAATTCCTAGGCATTTAGCTGAAGTTACATCTATTAAATCTGCGCGATTTATCGTGTAACTGAAATTTACCGGATTTCTTTTAGTACTCATGTGATGACTTCACAATTTCCTTTATTAGAGTCAATTGCCATTTCTTGCACCATACAGATATCTTGCGTAAATCATATCGTTATTTAGGGTCTATTGTCACTTTTTGCACCAAACAGATATCTTGTCTAAATCTTCAAATCTTACTTTCTCCGCTAAAGATCTACTGAAAAGGGCCTCTTTAACAAAACATCTATGGATCAGTTACAGAAAACACTTGAAATTTCCCCTTTGAAAATTAAGAATGACAGTGCTGGAAAAACTCTCACGTTATTTCATTTTCAAACAGCTGCCGGCCGTTGTGACCGAGCGGTTCTAGGCGCTTCAGTCCGGAACCGCACTGCTCCTACGGTCGCAGGTTCGAATCCTGCCTCGGGCATGGATGTGTGTGATGTCCTTAGGTTAGTTAGGTTTAAGTAGTTCTAAGTCTAGGGGACTGATGACCTCAGATGTTAAGTCCCATAGTGCTTAGAGCCATTTTTCAAACAGCTGAGCAAAACTAAACGTATTGAGACTGTTTTATCTTTACTCATTCTGATCATCACTAAACTGAGACACAATATTTTTAGCGCAACGCAGTCTGACTTTCAATAATCCCTACAAAAGAATGGCCCTGACTAACAATAACCTATACCTTTCATGAATCACTTACCTCACAAAAATCTTCGTTTCTCGAACTAGTACAATACAGCGAGCGCCAATACTGCTAGATAAATGAAAGATTCTAACTACTGAAGGCACTCACTACTGATAGGCATAGTTAGCAAATGAAAGATTTTGATGGAGAACAAACAATGTATTTACCTTAATAGTGTTCAAAAGTCATTATCAGTTCATGACATCCAGTCTTACAAATTTCCTTTTTCTGACGGACACACGTCCAGATCGTCCGCTTATAGTAACCTCTCAAAACTCTGGCATCTCTCTCAAAAAATGGTTCAAATGGCTCTGACCACTATGGGACTTAACATCTGTGGTCATCAGTCCTCTAGAACTTAGAACTACTTAAACCTAACTAACCTAAGGACATCACACACATCCATGCCCGAGGCAGGATTCGAACCTGCGACCGTAGCGGTCACGCGGTTCCAGACTGAAGCGCCTAGAACCGCACGGTCACACAGGCCGGCGGCATCTCCCTCCCCACATCCACCACTGCTAGCGGCTCACCTCCAACAGCCCAACGCTACGCTCTGTTCACACTCAACTGCCCAACGCCCAACTGCCCAACAATGAGTCCAACCAGCTACAGACTGCACACAGCGCAATCAGCGATTTTCATACATAGCGCTACGTGGCGTCACCAACATAAAACCTAAACAGCCTACTTACACAATGAATATACTAATTTTATGTACACAAGTTGAACTGTTTACATATACATTTCAGTTTTATAATTTATACACTCCTGGAAATGGAAAAAAGAACACATTGACACCGGTGTGTCAGACCCACCACACTTGCTCCGGACACTGCGAGAGGGCTGTACAAGCAATGATCACACGCACGGCACAGCGGACACACCAGGAACCGCGGTGTTGGCCGTCGAATGGCGCTAGCTGCGCAGCATTTGTGCACCGCCGCCGTCAGTGTCAACCAGTTTGCCGTGGCATACAGAGCTCCATCGCAGTCTTTAACACTGGTAGCATGCCGCGACAGCGTGGACGTGAACCGTATGTGCAGTTGACGGACTTTGAGCGAGGGCGTATAGTGGGCATGCGGGAGGCCGGGTGGACGTACCGCCGAATTGCTCAACACGTGGGGCGTGAGGTCTCCACAGTACATCGATGTTGTCGCCAGTGGTCGGCGGAAGGTGCACGTGCCCGTCGACCAGGGACCGGACCGCAGCGACGCACGGATGCACGCCAAGACCGTAGGATCCTACGCAGTGCCGTAGGGAACCGCACCGCCACTTCCCAGCAAATTAGGGACACTGTTGCTCCTGGGGTATCGGCGAGGACCATTCGCAACCGTCTCCATGAAGCTGGGCTACGGTCCCGCACACCGTTAGGTCGTCTTCCGCTCACGCCCCAACATCGTGCAGCCCGCCTCCAGCGGTGTCGCGACAGGCGTGAATGGAGGGACGAATGGAGACGTGTCGTCTTCAGCGATGAGAGTCGCTTCTGCCTTGGTGCCAATGATGGTCGTATGCGTGTTTGGCGCCGTGCAGGTGAGCGCCACAATCAGGACTGCATACGACCGAGGCACACAGGGCCAACACCCGGCATCATGGTGTGGGGAGCGATCTCTTACACTGGCCGTACATCACTGGTGATCGTCGAGGGGACACTGAATAGTGCACGGTACATCCAAACAGTCATCGAACCCATCGTTCTACCATTCCTAGACCGGCAAGGGAACTTGCTGTTCCAACAGGACAATGCACGTCCGCATGTATCCCGTGCCACCCAACGTGCTCTAGAAGGTGTAAGTCAACTACCCTGGCCAGCAAGATCTCCGGATCTGTCCCCCATTGAGCATGTTTGGGACTGGATGAAGCGTCGTCTCACGCGGTCTGCACGTCCAGCACGAACGCTGGTCCAACTGAGGCGCCAGGTGGAAATGGCATGGCAAGCCGTTCCACAGGACTACATCCAGCATCTCTACGATCGTTTCCATGGGAGAATAGCAGCCTGCATTGCTGCGAAAGGTGGATATACACTGTACTAGTGCCGACATTGTGCATGCTCTGTTGCCTGTGTCTATGTGCCTGTGGTTCTGTCAGTGTGATCATGTGATGTATCTGACCCCAGGAATGTGTCAATAAAGTTTCCCCTTCCTGGGACAATGAATTCACGGTGTTCTTATTTCAATTTCCAGGAGTGTAGTTTAAAATTGTGGGGAATAAAATAAAGGGAAAAAAGTTGGTAGCAGCAGGAATTGAATCTGTGTCTACAAATTGCTGAATTTGACCATACGGTCACTGTGTAACAACAACAGAAGCTCCTCAAAAAACCCTTCTATGCTTGTACAATACGCTACACGCAGTTAGAAACAAAACCTGGTGCTGTGACCAACATGCAATTGTAGCGCTGGAAGGGGTGACATCACATCAGTTGAAAACAGACAGCCTCGCACCTGCTCTGAGTTGATCGTAGCATGGTGGACCGTCATCTCAACACACGACACTGGTTGCTATTTATTGTGGCGAGAGCACTACAAAACATGTTTCCCTCCACTCTATGGTTCGAAGAGAAACGGCATTATTTTAGTGCGATTTCCGGCCCGCATTCGAAGCGAATTGACATAATTTTAGTGCGATATTATAGTGTGATGTAGCGCATTAGCACATGATCACCAGTTGCCAATGCGAATGACCCAGCGCCATTCCGCAGGACGTGAATGATTGCACCACCACCAGGTCTTGCATAGTGTAGCCATCATTACTGAGTGACCAATAGCCAATTATAGTTTTTTTGGGAAATGCGATTGATATTTCTTCCTCTTCAACTGCGTACACTTTTGCTACGAAGTCTGAGTGTGTAATCGAAAAAAAAAATGCAGTTCTGCGTCACTGTACAGTTACTCCATGCTGAAAAAATTCTTCGCGTCGGTAATTATTCATCTGCCTTTTACATCGTGCTCCATTAGCGATATAAACTGTATTTTTCAGAAATGTAATAAGATCGCTTGCGTTTATAGCATGTATTGCATTACAGAAAGAGAAGTACATGGCAGGCGCAGTGCATTTGTGGAGAACAAAATCATGTGTTTCCCACAACATTCCAAATAAACAATTACATCGGTCACCCACAATTTGCAGTAACACGTCTGATAAGTGATTCATCAACCGTAGGAAAGACATGTCACCTCACAAGGCAGCTTAGAAGAGGATTGCATTGTTTTTTTTTTATTTATTTTTTTTATTGTTGGGTTACCAATCTTCTAGCCAGCTTTATGCAGTCTGCGACGAATTCCTCTTCTGTGCCAACCTCTCCACCTCAGAGTAGCACTTGGAGCCAATGACCTCAATTATTTGTTGGTTGTATTTCAGTCTGTATCTTCCCTTAAGTTTTTCCCTCTACAACTCCCTGTAGAGTTGTTCCCTGATGTCTTAACACATTTCCTATTATACTGTCCCTTCTTAGTAATATTTCCACCTGTTCTATTCTCGTAATTGCGAGGAGAAGATCCTCGTTTCTTACCTTATCAGTCCACCTAATTTTCAACATCTTTCTATAGCACCACATTTCAATCACTTCGATTCTTTTCTTTTCTGGTTTTCCCGCAGCCAACAAGTCACTCCTACAGAGTGCTCTGCTCCAAATGCACATCATCAGAAATTCTTCCTCGACTAAGGGCTGATGTTTGATACTGTATGGATTTGTTTCTTACTGAACACAACATACAGTATAGGCATAGTATGCGTCACTACACAGTTCACCACCCCTCCACGCGAGGGAAGGAGAGGGCAGGTTCAAAATGGTTCAAATGGCTCTGAGCACTATGGGACTTAACTTCTTTGGTCATCGGTCCCCTAGAACTTAGAACTAATTAAACCTAACTAACCTAAGGACATCACACACATCCATGCCCGAGGCAGGATTCGAACCTGCGACTGTAGCACTCGCGCGGTTCCAGACTGTAGCGCCTAGAACCACTCGGCCACTCCGGGCGGCGGCAGGCTCATGAAGCATGAAACAGTGGGTCCCCCCAAGGTACAGTGCGGTGTCGGCAGGGCAGGGTCCGCTGGCAACTGCAGAGGCCATGGCGTGGCGTCCGCCGTCCGCTGGGACATTACGTTGCGAGCCGGGTGCAGTAGCAACACCCCGCCGTACCTCCATCCGGAGAGGAGGCGGCAAAGGACTGCAGTCAGCGGACGTAGTCTGGCGTGCCACAAATTGGGGACAGGGCCTAGCAGTAAGGGTGTCTTCGTGCTGGGGCTTGGGCAGGTGGCGCATTGCAAGTGCTGCACAGTTCGCACCGCACGTGTTGCATAACATGTGCCGTCTGTAGGCACCCGCCTCAGCTGCATCTTGCTGGTAGACTGAATCAAACATTGTGGTGGGAGCGTGTTCCAGAATCGCTGGGTTGGTGACAGGTGTCCCGGACTTCGAACGTGCGGAATTGGTGTCTCGCGACTTGGGCGAGATGCCAGAGGACGGGTCCAGCAGCGGGGAAAATGTGGCGGTTGTCCTGGGCGGCTCTATGGAGCAGATGGCAGTGGAAACGGCAGGATGAAATCCATCCTCGACTCTCAAATACTGCCTGCCGGGTTGTCATTGGCGACTGGGGTACCGTTTTCGCCACTCACTGACACCTCGATATCGACAGCGGCGCACAACGTCCGGGCAGGTTGAGCATGTACACCAACTTCAGTCGATCGATGGAGCTTCTGGAGGCAGTGCCGTGGAGTCTACAGAAAAGGTTCTTCTCCCACACTTGAGCGTGAGGTGTGGCACTGAATTCTGCAGGTGAGGCGGTGACTGGCTGGAATCCACCCAGAGCGTGACATGGGTGCACGTGTGGAGATCCTGATGCACAGACTTGTGTTCGCCGTGACGTTGAGGGGGCACAGGTGTACTTGTTGTCATGCAGCTGTTGTGCAAAGGCTGGGATGCAGGTGGGGCCAGTAATGGATGTGGTCTGACGAAGTTGCCTGGGACAGTGAACAGCTGCCTGCACATGACCTCAGGGGTGGTCACACCCGAGTCAGTTTTGTGGGCCACCAGCAAACCTGGCAGAACTGGTGACAGGACAGAGGAACAAGTTGCAGATTAACAGGTAATGGCAGCTTTTAGGATCCTGTGGACTCTCTCCACCATGCTTTGGTTGGATGGTAACTAGATGTAAAATGGATAAGAGTAACCAACATTTTGGTCGATGCTTCACACCGGCAAGATGTGAACTGTCGTTTGCAGTCTGTCGTCACATGACAGCGGCACCCAAAACGTGATACCCAAGTATCTATAAAATCCCTGGTTACTGTATCCGCCATGATGTTGGCCAGTGCCACGTTTTCTGACCACTGAACGAATTTTCAATGAAGGTAAAGATGTAATGGCGACATTTTGATCATGGAACGGGACCTATAATGTATGAGTACATGCAAACATGGGAAGAACAATGATCTGTCTGGTGGAACTGGAGCAATAGGGACGTGTACATGACGACCTAACTTAGCACACTGGCCCGGGAGGCATTGGTGCAGTCTCTCTGGATGCTCCTGCCTGAGGACCACAAATACATGATCATTGGGTTGGGCCATGGAGGTGTTTGAAAGCCACCTCGCTGAAATCAGGAGGAAGGTATGGGCAGTCGCGCTCCACGTCGTTGCCTGGGTAGTCAAAACTCATGAGAGAGTCACACCAGACGTCTAAATCTCTGTCGTTCACCATGTGTGGTACAGGTTCATTTTTGGATCGCTGTGCTGTCTTAAAAGTTGGGGATAGGCTGCCTGAGTAGTATAGTCAAGGTGGGTGGTGAGGGCTCAGGAGTGATGATATTTCACTGCCTGCAGCATTCCATATGTCGGTAGTCAACTATGATATGTACTCCTACTAACGGAACTGCCTGGAGGAAATCTGTGCGCTGTGTGTAAGGGGACAAAAATTGTAGTCGCGCTGCGCTGCAAGTAGGTGCAATCACTTTCAATGCAGCTGCAACCCAAAATGTTCTTAGAGAAGGACTGAAACGCCCAAGGGTGTCAGCAGCGTCGAAAGTTGTGAAGAACGTCTTCTTGTTGATCATCGCCCTGCTAACTGTCGTTTTCGACCGAGATATGTAAGGGAATCAACGCCCCAAGGAAAGGGGTGGTTTCATTGACGTCCTTTATGCCACCTCCTGCGGCCATTTTGCACCGATTCTGAGCGGAATTGCAGAGGAAGGTTGTACGCACCATGAGCCAAATCTCAAACTTAACTGAAGCCATGCGTGGGAATTACAGTTTTTCGAAAAAGTGATCCTTTATTTCTGTTGTGCAGTGTAGTAGACTTCTTTAGGCCATAAACGCTTTCTTTTAATACCCTAGTCTGTTTTTTATTTCCTTCTCGCTTCATCCGTAATGTGTATCTTGCTCCCAAGATAGCAGAATTGTTTCGCATCCTCTTCTTCTGGATCCCCAATGTTGATGGTAAGTTTCTCTCTACTTTCATTTCTGCTATTCTTCATTAGTTTCATTTTTCTTGTGTTTTCTCTCAATCCATATTCCTTACTCAGTAAACTGTTCATTCCATTCAGTATGTCCTGTAATTCTTCCTTGGTTTCACTGAGGATAACAGCGTCATCAGAAAATCTTATCTTTTATATCCTCTCACTTCAATTTTAATTCCCGTCATGAATCTTACTTTTATTTCCATCATTGCTTCTTCGATGTAGACACTGAACAGTGGAGGAGAACGAGTGTATCCATGCCTTCCACGCTCTTTTATTCAAGCACTTTTTTCTTAGTCTTCCAGACTTATTGTTCCTTCTTTGTTCTTATACACATCGCATACTACTCGTCTTTCTCTATATCTCACACCTATTTTTGTGCGGATACCGAACATCTTGCACCATTTTACATCGACATCTACATGAACACTCTGTAAATCACATTAAAGTGCCTGGCAGAGGGTTCATCGAATCACCTTCACAGTAATTATCTATTATTGAATCTCGTACAGCGCACGAAAAAAACGAACACCTACATCTTTCCGTGCGAGTTCTGATTTCCCTTATTTTATGATGATGATGATGATGATGATCGTTTCTCCGGATGTAGGTTGGTGTAAAAAAAAAAAATTCGCATTCGAGTAGAAAATTGGTGATTGAAATTTCGTGAGAAGATTCTGCTGCAACGAAAAACGGCTTTGTTTTAGTGATGCCCACCCCAAATCCTGTATCATTTCAGTGAAACTCTCTCCCCCATTTCGCGATAATAACTGCTGCCCTTCTTGGAACTTTCTCCATGTACTGCGTCAATCCTACCTGGTAAGGATCTAACAGCGTGCAACAGTATTCTAAAAGTCTCTTTACTAGATCTGTTACGTTTTCTAAGTATCCCGTCACTAAAACGCAGTGTTTGGTTAGCCTTCTCCGCAACATTTTCTGTGTGTTCCTTCCAATTTATGTTGTTCGTAATTGTTATTCCTAGGTATTTAGTTGAATTTACGGCCTTTAGATTTGACTGATTTATTATGTAAGCGAAATTTAACGGATTTCTTTTAGCACTCATGTGGATGAACTCACACGTTTCGTTGTTTAGGCTCAATTGCCAATTTTTGCAATATACAGATACCTTTTCTAAATAGTTTTGCAGTTTGTTTTGATCTTCTGATGACTTTACTAGACGATAAATGACAGTGTCATCTGCAAAATACCTAAAACGGCAGCTCAGATTGTCTCCTAAACCGTTTATATGCACTACTGGCCATTAAAATTGCTACGCCACGAAGATGACGTGCTACAGACGCGAAATTTTACCGACAGGAAGAAGATGCTGTAATATGCAAATGATTAGCTTTTCAGAGCATTCATACAAGGTTGGCGCCGGTGCGACACCTACAACGCGCTGATATGAGGAAAGTTTCCAACCGATTTCTCATACACAAGCATCAGTTGTGTCCATTATAATTATCCGGGCTGTTATGCCGTGGTCGGTTGATGAATTCTGTGTCAATTCCCAACGTTTCGTCTCCGGCTGCGGGAGACATCTTCAAGGGGGTCCGTAGCTCAATGGAAGGTCCAACACACCCACTGGCTCCAGTAGCGAGCCAGTGGGTGTGTTGGACCTTCCATTGAGCTACGGACCCCCTTGAAGATGTCTCCCGCAGCCGGAGACGAAACGTTGGGAATTGACACAGAATTCATCAACCGACCACGGCATAACAGCCCGGATAATTATAATGGACGTGATATTTCCGGCCGTGAAAGTCTACATTTTAGTAAACAGCAGTTGACCGGCGTTGCATGGTGAAACGTTGTTGTGATGCCCCGTGTAAGGAGGAGAAATGCGTACCATCACGTTTCCGACTTTGATAAAGGTCGGATTGTAGACTATCGCGATTGCGGTTTATCGTATCGCGACAATGTTGCTCGCGTTGGTCGAGATCCAATGACTGTTAGCAGAATATGGAATCGGTGGGTTCAGCAGGTTAATACGGTGGTGGTGGTGGTTAGTGTTTAACGTCCCGTCGACAACGAGGTCATTAGAGACGGAGCGCAAGCTCGGGTTAGGGAAGGATTGGGAAGGAAATCGGCCGTGCCCTTTCAAAGGAACCATCCCGGCATTTGCCTGAAACGATTTAGGGAAATCACGGAAAACCTAAATCAGGATGGCCGGAGACGGGATTGAACCGTCGTCCTCCCGAATGCGAGTCCAGTGTGCTAACCACTGCGCCACCTCGCTCGGTCTGTTAATACGGAATGCCGTGCTGGATCCCAACGGCCTCGTATCACTACCAGTCGAGATGACAGGCATCTTATCTGCATGGCTGCAACGGATCGTGCAGCCACGTCTCGATCCCTGAGTCAACAGATGGGGACGTTTTGCAAGACAACAACCATCTGCACGAACAGTTCGATGACGTTTGCAGCAGCATGGACTATCAGCTCGGAGACCATGGCTGCATCCTACCTCGGGCATGGATGTGTGTGATGTCCTTAGGTTAGTTAGGTTTAAGTAGTTCTGAATTCTAGGGGACTGATGACCTCAGATGTTAAGTTCCATAGAGCTCAGAGACATTTGAACCATTTTTGAACCATGGCTGCGGTTACCCTTGACGCTGCATCACAGACAGGAGCGCCTGCGATGGTGTACTCGACGATGAACTTGGGTGCACGAATGGCAAAATGTCATTTTTTCGGATGAATCCAGATTCTGTTTACTGCATTATGATGGTCGCATCCGTGTTTGGCGACATAGTGGTGAATGCACATTAGAAGCGTGTATTCGTCATCGCCATACTGGCGTATCACCTAGCGTGATGGTATGGGGTGCCTTTCGTTACACGTCTCGGTCACCTCTTGTTCGCACTGACGCCACTTTGAACAGTGGACGTTACATTTCAGATCTGTTACGACCCGTGGCTCTACTCTTCATTCGATCCCTGCAAAACCCTACGTTTCAGCAGGATAATGCACGGCTGCATGTTGCAGGTCCTGTACGGGCCTTTCTGGATACAGAAAATGTTCGACTGCAGCCCTGGCCAACACATTCTCCAGATCTCTAACCAATTGAAAACGTCTGGTCAATGACGGCCGAGCAACTGGTTCGTCACAATACGCCAGTCACTACTCTTGATGAAGTGTGCTATCGTGGTGAAGCTGCATGGGCAGCTGTACCTGAACACGCCATCCAAGCTCTGTTTGACTCAATGCCCAAGCGTATCAAGGCCGTTATGACGGCCAGAGGTGGTTGTTCTGGGTACTGATTTCTCAGGATCTATGCACCCAAATTGCGTGAAAATGTAATCACATGTCAGTTCTAGTATAATATATTTGTCCAATGAATACCCGTTTATCATCTGCATTTCTTCCTGGTGTAGCAATTTTAATGGCCTGTAGTGTATGTAGGGAACAGCAAAGGGCCTACAATACTACCTTGGGGAGCGCCAGAAATCACATCTGTTTTATCGATGATTTTCCGTCAATTACTACAAACTGTGACCTCTCTGACAGGAAATGATGAATCCAGTCACATAACTAAGACGATATTCCATATGCACACAATTTCACTTCAAGTCGCTTGTGTGACGCAGTGTCCAAGCCAACTGGAAATCTAGAAATTCTGCACTCAACACTTCAAGTGGGTAAAGAGCTAGCTGTGTTTCACAAGACCGATGTTTTCTTAATCCCTGTTGACTGTGCTGACATTGTTGAAAACAATTTATATGTCGTCAAATCCTACGATCCTGTCTCAATTTTTGTTAAGACTTGGTTCCTTAATCTGTCGTAATGTCAGAACTGCCTCTCTGGGGCATTTATCTGTTCTAAAGCCAATCAGATCGTCATCTAACAGAGCCTCAATTTTCTTCTCTGTTCTTCTGTATATTATTCTTGTCAATAACTTGGAAGTGTGAGATGCTAATCTCATTAAGCGATAGTACTCACTCTTATCTGCACTTGGTATCCTCGGGTAGGTGGTTACGGTTCCTTTTTTTAATTTTTTTGTTTTTGTTTTTTGTTCAATGTGTGATGGTTAAGTCCGCAGTCTCAAAGATTCTACAAACCAACTTGAACAGTCGTTTGGTTGCCACTGTCCACAAAGATTTTAGAAATGCTGACACCCAAATAAGTGTTTGAAATTTCATTTTCATCCCAACCCATTCGGAAGATTCCTTCAAAATCTTCATACATTGGCCTTTTATAATTCACCTATAGAAGCCAGCTAACACCAGAAACGAACGTAATTTTTTATATTTTACGTGGCTAGGCAATCTTATGTTGCTTGAATTGGGTCGCGATCGGGTTGTATTCCTTTTACTTCTATAAAATGCCCTAAAAACTTTAATTCTTCTCTCCCAAAATGAGATATATTTAGTTTTACTGTTATCCCACTCTCCTACAATTTTTGTAACTTTTTAATAATTAGGATTCAGTGTTCCTTCCAGCTTTAGAACCAAATAGCAGATCATCCACATACATTTTTAGTTTGCCTAAGGCTTTGTCCAGGGCCTGTCTGAAAACAGCTGCAGAAATATTTAAACCAAAGTGAAGTACCATAAACTAGTAAGTCTTTTCATCGAAAAAGAATGCTGTATAAGGTCTAGAATCGTTGTGCAGGTGAACCTACCAGTACCTGACTACCAAATCCGTTGAACTAAAAAGTTTGTTTGTTAAAACTTAGATATTGTCGATAAGGGAAACTTTTCACCAGGCAAGGTATCTTTGTACCACTGACTACTTTTGTTTCAAACTGCTATTGCTCCACCTACTTGTATTATTTTGTACTACAAGTAACAGTTTTATTACCTCTGTGATTTCTCGTTATTATTTCAGTTGCCTTTCCAACTACCTACAAGGTCTCAGGCCTGTGGTTATTCTTTGATTGCGGTGGCTGTGAAGAGAGCTTCTAGTGACACTGATTTTAGTTAAACAATAGCAGGTCGATACAAATATCTTGATATTTCACAGTACTGCATTAAAACTGTTTGTTTTTACTTCTGATTAACACCTGATTTCCTTCTGGCACGACCTAAATGCACCCAGAGCATTAGATATGTTTTTTTTTTTTTTTTTTTTTTTTTAAGACGGGTCTAAAGTTACCCTGCATGACACTGTAACTTTGTACTTGCCTTAAAACTGAAATTTTGCTCTAATAGGGCATAGTTGGTACACATTTTCACGTTTCCAAGCACTCAATAACTATAGATGTAAAATATTACAATTTCTGTTGCGACGTATAATTTATTTTGTATCCAGCATTTTCAAAAAATGGGAAAAGGTGGTACAAAGTCACTCCATGTGACTGTAGTTATTGTTCTATAGATTAGCTTAGCTTAGATTAGATTAGTCTAACAAGTCTATCTCTTTCTGTCTCAATATGTTTAGTTGAAGTCTGAGCATCTAATACCGAACGAAGACCCTCATTCAGTTTTCTGATCACTAATGAGGGATTGTTATATGCACTCAGAGTTTGTTCCATAATACCGTTATTTAGCATTTTCTGTATTTGCTGACGTACCGTTACGCAATTACTCATAGGAATAGCATAAGGTTTGCAAAAAAAGCCTATTTTTTATCTGGAACTTACACGTATAATCACAAATCACTCCAGTTTTATCCAAAATTATTCCATGATACTTCAGTAATATTTCCTGTAGTTCATCTTTCGGTTCCTAGGTTGGTATACTAAATTCCTGTGACTGAATTAATATGTTTTCTGTTAGTGCATCCTCTGTTGTGAGTGGTTGTGAAGCTGGTCTATCCATTCTACTATATAACACTCATTAGGCTACTTGCAATTCTTACTTAAAATCTACACACTTATTTTTAAAAGACACTTGATAAGTACAGTTATCATTTCGCCTCATTACTCTTTTTGCATTAAAATGGCGTGAGGCCTTATTTTCTATTACTCAGTCTAAACCAAACGGTACTTCTTATAAGACTCCATATCCAGTTTTCTTTTTTCTGTTTTCTATATGTAAAGTTTAAAATGTATGTCACGAGAAAGAGGACGAAAGAGTCCACTAATGATATTTGACTTACTGTAATAAGATTACTTTTAAACAAAGGCGCAGCCTTTACTTTTTCTGCAAGCAGCGAGGGGAAGTTTCTCGTTTCGCGCTATCTTTCTTGTTCCAGGTACCTTTGTGTAATCACCAATAGATTAGTCTCTCATTAACTTATAATACACTTGATTTATTTAACGTTTATGTGGTCTATTTATTTGACAGACAGATCATATCCTTGTATATTAATGCTATGTAATTATCAGATTTTCATTTACATTTATTGCGTGAAAAGAGACGCAAAATTTCAGACATAGAGCTAGACCGATACTGGCGTAATATGGAATCCTAATTTGTTAGATTATTTTCTTTAATTGTGCTCCAATGAAAGACCGACTTTTAAAGCTCTTCCAGAAATTAAATACATGACCCGTGAGACGGCGAAAGTAATTACAAGTTTCACTCTTTACTTTTCTTTCCAGGTAGCGGCCAACTGACACTCCCTGGCAGAAAACCCAAAGAGATTCTGGTCGAATGTAAAGTACACCAGCGGCAAAACGCAAACAATACCTTCATTGCGCAATAGCAATGATAATGTTACTGATAAGAGTGCCACTAAAGCATAGCTATTAAACACGATTTTCCGAAATTCAATCACCAAAGACGACGAAATAAATACTCCAGAATTCCAATCAAGAACAGCTGCCAGCATTACTAACTTAAATGTCGATATCTCCCGTGTGGCGAAGCATGGAAGTAGAAAAAGAAAAGAGTTGTCATTACGTCACAAACTGTAAGCCGACGTCTGCCGTCTAAATAGCCCATAACGTTAAATTCGCCGCATTTGTACCTCCGTGGTTCACTGCGGCGATACTTCCCCTTGACGTCACTCTGATGTGGCCGTACCTAGTTTCGACCGTTGGAGGTATCTATCGACTTTCGTGGTGATATTCCAGATAGCATCTGGTGCTTTGATTATGTGGAGACGTAGTTGTTTCATCAAAAATGCCAGCTTGGGTTGCTTACGGGTGTACTAATCTATCCGATCGTAATCTAAAGTTTAAAGGAATCACGTTTTACTTGTAAGTGGAGCCGTTGAAGAAATATTTTCTTTTGTGTACACGAATTACGCTTGCGCTATAACTGTTATTGTAGTAGTTTTATTTCCGTCGTTTGACTTTAGATTTACTATCAGTCCAGCTCCTAAAGCTCTCTGGGTGAACGCTGTGCGAAGCAAAGATCGGGAATCAACCATATTTAGCAAAATCTGTTCGCAGCATTATTGGGAAGAGGACATAGACCGAACATGTTTCGACAGTGCGTATTAGGGAAAATGCTGGGTCGTCGATTTTTCCCGCGATTCCTCCTCGCTTACAAAAGATAAGTGAAGTGAAGAATATCGATTTTGAATTCAGCTCCAATAAAATTAGTATATACGAGCTTTCTGCCAAGGTATCAGACTTTTTTTTTTGTTGATACATACATTACTGCAGAATTGATATGTAGTTACATGGGATTTATTTTTTGAAGATTTCATAACATGCAGCATCTTTAATTACTTCCAGTGATTTCTATTTTGTCATTTTCTTTAGAGTGAGAGGAGGAGAACACCACTTCCACCAGAGCAGCAGCAGAAGGTTGCCACAAGTATAGTCGATGTACCTGCTGCCTTTACAACTGACAATGAAGTGTCGTCTCTTGCTGCTACTGCCTCTCATGTTTGAGAGAAAAGCCTAATGAAGAGTCAGCAGCTGTAAAATTCTCAAGAGAGGAAACAGTGTTCTGCTAGCAAAAAATGAAGAACTCAAGAAAACAAAGTTCTTCAACAGTCAAAGCGACGACTAAAGAAGAAAGTTTCATCGCTGCACATAGTAATTGATGAACTGAGAAGAAAACATGTTGTTTACGAAAGTAGCCGTATTGTTCTGGAGAACGTACCTGGAATGAACAAGGAGATGTTACAACGAGAAGCTGGGAAGGCTACTACGGCAGAGCGGGCCAAAAACATCCCAACCAGAGCTCTGTTCATTTGCCTTCACTTTACATTTTTTTCTCACCAAGGGCACATAAGTACGTTAGATGCTGCGTTAACACGTGCCTGCTGCATCCCTAGAATATTAGCAAGATAGTACCAGCGTGTGAGTGGTGCACCTGGTTTTACCACATACACATCTGCCATACTTAGATCAAAAGCTTTCCATCAGGGATCCAGTAATGTCGCTCTCTGCAGACTATTAGTTGACGAGATCGCAATCAGGCAACATAATGAGTTTGAAGGTGTTCTGTATTATGGATATGTTGATATGGAGTCCTCTATGGCCATGGATGGGTTACCTGTAGCTAAAAAGCATTTTTGCTGATGATGGTGGCCATTAATGGTTTTTGGAAACTTACAGTGGGGTATTTATTGACTTGTGAGATAGCTAGGAAACAGAAAGCTAACCTAGTTGAGCAATTATCAGCCTTGTCAGTGCAAGGGGCATTCAGGTAGTGTGTCTATCTTCTGAGGGTTGTGCCACTTATTTGTCCATGGCTGAATGCTTGAGATACAATTTTGACCCACATGATCTGAAGAAATTTTTTGCTGAAGGTATCAATTGTGAAGTGGCATCTACTTTAGATCCTCCACACTTTGGGAGAAAAGAAACATTTTTGGGATGGGCAAAGTGATATCATTTCATAGTATCTCTTTCAATTATTTCATAAGGTGGTGGTAAAAGGAGGATTCCATTTAGGTGACGGCATTACAAGCAGTCACTTGATTTCCTCAATAATAAAATGAAAATGAGGTTAGTAGCTCATTTGTCAGCAGTTCCATAACAGATGCAATGCAATATTACTGTGACATGTAGGTACCTGGTTCCAACGATGCATCTGCACAATCAGATTCATTCACGTGTTAAACCGCCTTTTTGATTTGCTGAATTCCAAGAGCGTTATCCAGAATCAAAGAAAGCTGCCGTGATCGTTCAGAACTTTACAGTTGTAGAAAGATTTTTGTTGGGTGTATAAAAGTACATTAAAACACTTCAGTGTTTCTATTACCTTGAGACTGAAGAGTTATGGACTCGAACAGGAAGACAGGGTTTGTTGGTTTTCTTAAAAGTATTTCAAGTGTTTTGTCTTTATGCAACGTTACTTGAGCCTCAGTCTTCTTCACCCGTACTGAATTTTTCTTCCATTTACAAGAGTTATCAGGATCATTTAGAGATACTTTTCAGTGCCATTCGTTGTGGTGTATGGAACAACAACCCAACGTCAGTTCATGTCTGCCAACAAGAGACTATTAGTATACAATGAAATTAGTGAATCTGAGAAAGACAGCTGAGTTCCTTTTGTGACTTATAGTGGACAGAGCGTTCCTTAACACATCAATGTCACTTCAGATCGTTCACCGTTAGTAAATGTGGAAAGCCATTTGGTGGCTCACGATCATGTTGACTATGCTGAAGCCGGTGCGTTTCTCTCTGAACTGTATTCTTATAGACATCTTTATGTATATCAAACAATGGAATGGAAAGTTCAGGTTGGAATATCAACAATATTTTAAAAAGAGTGAATTGCTACTCAACGTAAAGAAACAGCAGACAGGCACGCCGGAATGAGTGTTCACACAAGCTTTCGGCCAAACCCTTTTTCAGAAAGGAAGAAAAACACAAAAGCACATTTATACAATCATACACAAGACTCACGCACACATGAACTCTGTCTCTGGCAACTGTAGCTTGAATTGGCGAAAACTGTTGATAGTCCAACCTGTGCACACCATTGTTTGATTTTGCCTAACGGCTTTTCTTCTATCCCAAAAACCAGTGATGTATTTCTTTCTTTTTCTCTTAAGTTTTACTTTAATAATAACAACAAAATACATTTAACGTTTTTTGATACATTAATGAAAATAATAATTTGTTTACAACAGAGCTTAGTATAGTGTTCGACCGTAAGGACCAAGAAATTACGATTCAAATCGATGTAGCATTCGAAAGGCATTATTTTTAAATTTGAGAAGTACATAGATTATGCAATTTATTTAATAACCCTAATAACAACACATATTTAATAAACTTAATAGCAACCCATGAACCGTGGACCTTGCAGACGGTGGGGCGGCTTGCAGTGATACAGATAGCCGTACAGTAGGTGCTACCACATCGGAGCTGAGACGCCAGACCTGGTTTCTGGAGAGGGGCAGCAGCCTTTTTGGTAGTTGCAGGGGCAGCAGTCTGTGTGATTGTCTAATCTGACCTTGTAACATCAACGAAAACGGCCCTGCTGCGTTGGTACTGCCAACGGCCGAAAGGAAGGGAAAACTACAGCTGCAATTTTTCCCGAGGGCATGCAGCTCTACTGTATGGTTGAATGTGGATTGAGTTCTCTTGGGCAAAATATTCCGAAGGTAAAATAGTTCCTCACTCGGATCTTCGGGCAGGGACTACTCCGGAGGATGCCGTCATCAGGTGAAACAAAACTAGCATTCTACGGATCGGAGCGTGGAATGTTAGAGCTCTTTCGGGCAGGTAGGTAAGAAAATTTAAAAATGGGAATGGATGGGTTGAAGTTAGATATAGTGTGAATTAGTGAAGTTCGGTAGCAGGAGGAACAGGATTCCTGGTCAGGTGAATACAGGTTTATAAATACAAAGTCGTAAGGGTAATGCAGGAGTGCATTTAATAATAAATAAGAAAATAGAAAAGCGGGTAAGCTGCTATGAATAGCATAGTAAACGCATTGTCGTAACCAAAGTTGACACAAAGCTCACGCTTGCCATAGAAGTATAAGTCTATATGCCAACTAGTTCTGCAGATGATGAAGAGATTGAAGAAACGTATCATGAGATAAAAGAAATTACTCAGATAGTTGAAGGAAACGTAAATTTAATGGAGAAGTGAAATTCGATAGTAGGAAAAGGAAGTGAAGGATAAACAGTAGGTGAATATGGGCAGGGGGAAAGGAATGAAAGAGGAAGCCGCCTGGTAGAATTTTGCACAGAGTATAATTTCGTCATCGCTGACACGTCGTTTAAGAATTGTAAAAGAACGTTGTATATGTAGAAGAGACCTGGAGGCACTGGAAGATTTCAGATTATGTAATGGTTAGATACAGATTCAGAAACCAGATTTTAAATTGTCAGACATTTCCAGGGGCAGATGTGGACTCTGACCACAATTTATTGGTTATGAACTGCAGATTTGAACAAAACTGTAGGAAATTAAGGACATGGGACATGGATAAGTTGAAAGAACCAGAGGTTATTGAGATTTTCAGAGGGAGCATAAGGCAACAGTTGACGAAAACAGGGGAAAGGAATACAGTAGAAGACGGATGGGTAGCTTCAAGAGCTGAAAAGGTGAAGGCAGCAGAGAATCAAATTGGTAAAAAGACAAGGAGTAATAGTTGTATAACACAAGATATATTGAATTTAATTAATGAAAGGGGAAAATTTTAAAATGCAGCAAATGAAACAGGTGAAAGTGAATACAAATGTCTAGAAAATGAGTTTGACAGGAAGTGGCAAATGGCTAAGCAGGAATGGTTAGAGGACAAATGTAAAGATTTAGAAGCATATTTCACTAGGGGAAAGATAGATATCGCACACAGAAAAATAAGAGGCCTTTGCGGAAAAGAGAAGCAGTTGTATGAATATCAAGAGCGCAGGTGAGAAACCAATGCTAAGCAAAGAACGGAAAGCTGAAAGGTGGAAGAAATATATAGAGGTCTTTGCAATGGAGATGAACTAGTAGGGAATATTATAGAAGGGAAAGTAGACATAGATGAAGATAAGTTGGGAGATATGATTCTGCGAGAACTATCTGACAGAGCTCCGAAAGATCTAAACTGAAACAAGGCCTCGGGGGTAGACAGTATTGTCAGAACTACTGATGGCCTTGGGAGAGCCAGACATGACAAATTTATTTCATCTGGTGTGCAAGATGTATGAGACAGGCAAAATACCGTCAGACTTAAAGAAGAATGTAATAATTACAATTCCAAAGAAAGCAGGTGCTGACAGGTGTGAAAATTACAGAACTATCAATTTAATAAGTCATGGTTGCAAAATATTAACAGGGAATCCTTACAGAAGAATGGAAAAACTGACAGAAGCCGACCTCGGGGAAGATCAGTTTGGATTCCAGAGAAAAGTAGGAACACGTAAGGCGATACTGACCCTACGTATTATCTTAGAAGATATGTTAGGGAAACACACACCTACATTTATAGCATTTGTAGACTTCGAGAAAGCTTTTGACATGTTGACTGGAATCTCTCTTCGAATCTGAAGGTAGCAGGGATGAAGTACAGGGAATGAAAGGCTATTTATAAATCTCATAGAATCCAGACGGCAGTTGTAAAAGTCAGGCGTTGTGAAAGGGAGGCAGTGGTTGAGAAGGGAGTAAGACAGGGTTGTAGCCTATCCCTGATATTGTTCAATCTGTAGACTGAACACGCAGTATGGAGAGCCAAAGAACAATTTGGAGTAGGAATTAAAGTCCAGGGAGAAGAAATAAAAACTTTGAAGTTTACCGATGACACTGTAACTCTGTCAGAGACAGCAAAGGACGTGGAAGAGCAGTTGAACGGAATGGACAGTATCTTGAAAGGAGGATATAAGATGAACATCAACAACAGCAAAACAAGGGTATTAGAATGTAGTCGATTTAACCAGGTGATGCTGAGGGAATTAGATCGGAAAAAGAGACACTTAACGTAGTAGATGAGATTTGCTATTTGGGCAGCAAAATAATTGACGATGGCCGAAGTAGGGAAGATATAAAATGTAGGCTGGCAATGGCAAAAAAATTTCTGAGGAAGAGAAATGTGTTAACATTAAATATAGATTTAAGTATTAGGAAGTATTTTCTGAAGGTATTTATCTGGCGTGTAGTCATGTATGGAAGTGAAACATGGACCATAAACAGTTTAGACCAAAAGAGAATAGAAGCTACCTAAATGTGGTCCTACAGGAGAGCGTTGGAGATTAGATGGGTCGATCACTTAACTAACTAGGAGGTACTGAATAGAATAAGGGAGACAAGACATTTGTGGCACGACTTGACCAAACGAAGGTGTCGGTAAATGGGACACATTCTGAGGCATCAAGGGATCACCAGTTTAGTAGTGGAGGGAAGTGAGGGGTGTAAAAATCGCAGAGGGAGACCAAGACGTTCAGAAGGATGTAGTCTACAGTAGTTAGTTATTCGGAGATGAGGAGGCTCACACAGGACAGAGTCGCATGGATAGCTGCATCAAACCAGTCTTCGGACTGAAGATCACAACAACAACAACAACAACAAGTTTTACTTTACTCACTGTCCGTTCTTTCTCTGCTCTCCTGTGTTGTTCATTGCCCCCATAAACCGCAGACACTCAAACATCTGAGCCATACTGTTATCAACGGTTTCGTCCCCGCACAACGCAGAGCTGCGTGACCGCGCTGACAGCCCTAAATTTCTCCTGCCGATAATTATTCATTGTTTACATTTTCTGCCTCTTTAAATAAGATACTGGCTAGAACTGAGGGAGACAGACGTCTTGTGTGCGTCAGTTTTGTGTATATGATTGTATGAATGTACGTGGGTGCTTTGGTTCCTTTCTGAAGGAGGTTTTCGCTAAAAACTTCACGCGAACACTCTTTCCGTCGTGTCTACCTGCTGTGCAGCATATGAACAGCAGTCTATCCGCTTAACATTACAGTTATTCTCTCATGAAGCTTGTTATAAATAATCCACTGTTATAAATAATCCCCTGTGAACAGGGGTTCATAAATCTGCAACCGAAAGTGTTGATCACGTATCCTTTGATGTAAAATACTGATAGACAGCAAAGTAAAATTTGAAACTAAACTGAAAACGTTCCTCTTTGACAATCCCTCCTATTCCGCAGAAGGTATCTGTTATTGTAATGTGTAAATGGTGACTAACACGCCTGTCTTTAATTAAAAAACAAGAAAACTTAATAAATGACCAGCATAGAGGCATATTCACCAAAAAAATTTATGTTAATATAAGGTGACTCTTTCCACATCATTACGATGTATCGTGCAAAAATACATGGAGCATGAAACAAACTATTACTATATCGCAAAGCATGCTATAGGTTTATATACTTCGAAAACCTCAAAATGAAATTCAAAAGTAAAGTCAAGCAAATGATCAAAGTAGATGTACGTTCCAATTGTGCTGTGTTTGGTTATCCCTGAAAAATTGACAGAGTTGCTGATGAGAAATATTCCGGGAAAGGAAACAAATAGGCTACTGTTGGAAAGGTAGGCGTACATGTTACACAGGTTAAGCTGTCATTACTAAAAAACGGACTTACATACATGTTACAGCAAAATATACATATAATTCCTTGTAAATTGTTATTATTGGCCACACGCTGAATGACGCGTCACAAGTAAAGTTTCAAAGTGAGAAGCTGTGTAAACTACAGTGAGACTAATACACTGACGAACTAATAAAACAATGTGTGGAGACAGCAAAGTAAAATTTGAAACTAAACTGAAAACGTTCCTCTTTGACAATCCCTCCTATTCCGCAGAAGGTATCTGTTATTGTAATGTGTAAATGGTGACTAACACGCCTGTCTTTAATTAAAAAACAAGAAAACTTAATAAATGACCAGCATAGAGGCATATTCACCAAAAAAATTTATGTTAATATAAGGTGACTCTTTCCACATCATTACGATTTATCGTGCAAAAATACATGGAGCATGAAACAAACTATTACTATATCGCAAAGCATGCTATAGGTTTATATACTTCGAAAACCTCAAAATGAAATTCAAAAGTAGCTCCGTTTCTTTGATATTTCAATAAACTTTCACTTTGTTGACATGGACAAGATGCTTTACTTCTTTCTTTATTGCACACGTTTATGGTCTGACAAAGAACACGTAAGATTTTTTTTTTTTTTTTTTTTTTTTTTTTTTTTTTGCAAACGTGAACATTCAAAAATGTTGCACATACGAGCTGAAAGCTGAAAATGTAAAGAACAAGAAGCAGTACCAGCAAGCAAACAAGCATTGGTTTAGGAGTTCCAGCTTCATTTGTTATCGGTACAATTACAGTGAAAGTGAAATTAAATGAATTACGAAAGCATCCTTTTCACATCTCATCCTTATCTTCTTGGTCACTCTAAATATATGAACAAAAAACAAGGTCATTAACGAGGCCAAATTTGTCATTATATGAGAGCAAATACACAATGTAAGGATTTTAATTTTCAGTATATAAAGCGGCTATTGCATGCACACGACAGAAGTGACGAACCAGAAGCAATCGTAAACAGTAGTCTGCTAATGTTTTGCGTTATTTAAGAAGGTGGCAGATCCTGTCTACTCTGGCTTCAAGACAACGTACAGTGTCTCTCGTCTAAAAGGGCCCTTTTATAGCGCCATCGCCCTTCTTCTTTTTTTACCTCCATCCTTAAATCGCTTATTAAAAGCAAAGCCTCTCGTCCATATTGATTACCAGTTAGGTTTATTTCAGATTGAGCTGATACAATAGCTCCATACTTAATAATCATATACGAGGTGCGACAGTAAAGTAATGAGACTGATTTTCTTTGCAAGATGTGACAACCCTGCAGTCTTGCGTAGGCACAATATCTTTGACCTTGGTCTATAAGCTGCTTCTAGTCCAAGCGGCACATCGATGCAACTGCTCAGTCGTGAGTTGTGCTGTAATAAATTAACATGTGTTAGTGTCTCTCGTCATGGAAATGGAACCGCATAATATTGTGTAACGGTATACCATTTCTTTTTGGGTTAAATTGGGTGAAAACGCGACGACAACTTACCATAAGCTTCAGAAGGCTTTTGGAGAGGAGGTTATACGTCAAGAGTGAAAGTTTTTTCTTGGAATAAAATGTTTAGTGAAGGCAGAACAAATGTTGAAGATGAAGAGCGCAGTGGACGACCATCAACCTCACGGACGGATGTCAACTTGGCCAGGGTGCATGAACTTGTACGATCTGATCGAAGATTATCCGTGAAAATTATTGCAGAAGAACTGAACATCAATCAAGAAACGGCTCATATAATAATAACTGAGAAAGATTTCTGCAAAAATTGTCCCCAAAAAATCTCACACCACAACAGCAAGAAACATGGAAAAATGTGGCAGCCGATCTGTAGAGCAAACGGAAATCAATCGAGAATTGTTGAGCAATGTTATCACTGGTGATGAAAGTTCGTTTTTTCAGTACGATCCAGAGACAAAACGCCAAAGTTCGCAATGGTGCTCAAAGGGATCACCCAGACGAAAAAAAGCTCGCATATCAAAGTCAAAAGTGAAATGCGTGCTTGTGTGCTTCTTTGATTCCAAGGGAATTGTTCGTAAAGAGAGGGGGCCTCCTGGACAAACAGTTAACCAATATTACTACAAAAGAAATTTTAGAAAGACTTCGTAAGAGTTCTTCGTGTCTGTGCCAACATTGCTGATAATTAGATTCTGCATCATGATAATGCGCCTTCCCATACTGCTGTCAGTACACCAATTTTTAACCTCAGAACAAATTTCAGTACTACCAGAGCCACCTTATTCATCAGATATCGCTCAGTGCGACTTTTTTCTGTTTCCAAGAGTCAAAACGGCCGTCAAGGGACACCATTTTCAAACAGCACAAGATGTCCAAAAAGCTGTGACGAGGGTCTTTGAGGATATTACAGAAGATGAGTTTCAGAAATGTTACCATCAATGGCAGAAGCGCTGGAAAAAGTGTGTGCAATCAGAAGGGAACTACTTTGAAGGAGACAACACAAAACTTGACTAAAACGGAAAACAACATTTGGTTTTACATCAGTCTCATTACTTTATTGTCGCACCTCGTATAACTGCTCGCTCGTCGAAAGATCCATAGCTGAAGACTGGAAAGTAGCACAGGTCACACCAATACACAACAAAGGAAATAGCAGTAATCCTCTGAATTACATGCCAATATCACTAGGAGTAATCCACTGGATTACAGGCTCATATCACTAACATAGATTTGCAGTAGGATGTTGTAACACACGAATATCTGTTTTACGAATTATCTCGAGGAAAACGATTTATTGATAAATAGTCAACACCGGTTCAGAAAATATTGCTCTTGTGGAACACAATTAGTTCTTTATTCTCACAAAGCAATGAGTATTGTCGACAGGGGTTGTCAAACTGATTCCATATTTTTAGATTTCCAGAAGGGGTTTTGACGCCGTTCCTCCCTAGTGATTGCGTGTCTACAAAGCATCGGAAAATTTGTAAATTTGTGGTAAGGTCTTATGGGACCAAACTGCTGAGGTCATCGGTCCCTAAGATTACACGCTACTTAATCTAACTTAACGAACTTACGCTAAGGACAACACACACACCCATGCCCGAGGGAGGACTCGAATCTCTGATGGGGGGAGCTGCGCAGACTGTGTCGAGGCGCCTTAGACCTTTCGGCTACCCCGTGCGGCTACGGAGCATCAACTCAGTTGTGCTATTGGATTCACGGTTTCCTCTCACAAAGGTCACAGTTCGTAGTGGCTAACATAAAGTCATCGAGAAAAACAGAAGTAATATCTGGTGTTCTCCAACGAAATTTTATACCTCCCTTGCTGTTCCTCGTCTATATAGACGATTTAGGAGACAATCCGAGCAGTCCTCTTAGATAGTTTGCTAATGATGCTTTCGTTTACCGTCTTGTAAAATCATTAGATGATCGAAATCGACTGAATAATGATTTAGACGAGATATCTATTTAGCGCGAAAAGAGATGATCGACTCCAAATAATGAAAAGTGGGATGTCATCTGTATGAATACTAGAAGGAATCCGCTAAATTTCGTTCACACGATAAATCACACAAATTTAAATACAATTACGAATAACTTAAATTGGAACGATGACATTGATAATGTTGCGGAGAAAGCAAAGCAAAGACTATGATTTACTCTCAAAACACTTAGAAAATGCAACAGGTCTACTAAAGAGACAGTCTACACTATGTTTGTCCGTCCTCTTCCGGAGTACTGCCGCATGGTGTTGGATCCGCGTCAGATGGGGTTGACAGAAAGAAGGGCAGCTCTTTTTGTATTATCGCGAATATGGGAGGGAGTGCCACGGATGTGATACTCAAATTGGGGTGGCAATAATTAAAAAGGCGTTCTTCGCTATGTCCTCATCTTCTCATGAAATTTCAGTCACCATTTTTCTCCTCTGAATTCGAAAATATTTTGTTGTTGCCCACTAACATAGGGAGAAGTGATCATCATAATAAAATAAGAGAAGTCGGAGATCGAATGGAAATACACTCAAGTTTAGAAAAAGCAGAATACCTTGAATGCCTAGAGATTAAAACGAATCTGAACTTCGTCCGAACACGTCGCGAAAGACCCTAATGGTACTGACCGACCGCCGTGTCATCCTCAGCCTATAGACATCATTGGATGCGGATATAGAGCGGCGAGTGACGTGAGGTCAGTACACCGCTCTCCTGGCCGTTATCAGTTTTCGTGACCGGAGCCGCTACCTCTCAATCAAGTAGGTTCTCAATTTGCCTCAAAAGGGCTGAGTGCACCACGCTTGCCAACAGCGCTCGGCAGACTGGACGGTCACCCATCCAAGTACTAGCCAAGCCCGATAGCGCTTAACTTCGTTGATGTGACGGGAACCGGTGTTACTACTGCGGCAAGGCCGTTGGCAACGACTAGAGATAGTACGTTCATTTTCACAGAACAAGTACAGCAGTATATTCTGATAAAATAATTAGCATTTCAGTCACCCGGTTCAGCATGTGTCCTGTTGGCTAGTAGGCACAGGGTCCTCCATGGGCCCTGATAACTTGTTCCATGTGTGATGGCACCAACGCGTATAAGGCGCGAATGGAGTCCTGTGGTATAGCCATCCATGCTGCATTCACCTAGTTTCAAAGTTCACGTGTGGTGGTTGGCTTTGGGTCACAGTGCTGCACCGTCGTTTCATTATATCCCACACATTTTCGGTTGGCGACAAGTCTGGTGATAAGGCGAGCCAGAGCAAAGGGCTAACATCCTGTGACACCAAGAAGGCACGAGTTCATGCAGCAACATGTAGCCATGCACTGTCTTGCTGAAAAATGGCGTTTGGGGTGTTGTGCAGAAAGGGTATGGCTACGGGTCGCAGCATGTCATTCACTTAGGTCACACTAGTCACTGTGCCCTGGACACGCACCAGCTGTGATTTGCGGTTGTACCCAACAGCACGCCACACCATAAGGCCTTGAGTTGCCGCTGTATGTGTTGTGTAAATGCAGTCACCGTGATGCGTCTGCGTCAAAGAAAAATGTACCCGTCATTTTCACACAAACAGAACCTGGATTCATCCGAAAACACTATCTTAAGTCATTCCTGTACCAAGTGACGTCTTTCCATACACCACTGTCGTATAGCATATTTCAGCACATTCATCACTGGTAGACGTAACTTATGCGACAGTAAACGGTGACGGACTATTTTCCCCGATAGTGTACAGTGTACAGTGCCGAGGAGTACGCAGATCTGTCCTGCAATGCCATGCGGACGAGGTGTCGATCTTCTCGGCGATTGGTTTCTGTGGTGCGACCTGACCCATTTCGTCGTCTCTGCGGCCTTCCATGAACCATTTGCACACACCCGTTGCACTGCCGAAACACTTAGACCCACATGAGGAGCAATTTCCCGGATGGATGCATCACATTCTCTCAAGCCAATAATGCGCAGTCTTTCGAACGCACTAATTCGATGGAAAGGTTTGCGCAAGGCATTCTGCACGACTGTTCAGGTCACTATGATCCATTACCTTCGGTTTATAGAGGCAACGAGAGCTGCAGGCACATTTTACTGGTAGGATGTGTTGCACCGCAATATCGTCGTTTACCTTGAACCCATGAACTGACATAGTTCAAATGCTTATCATTTCTGCAAAACATACTAACGCACATGTCCTGTGAATATGAACGTCTAGAGAACGTCTAGTCGTTCAACGTGTTCTGTTTTTTTTTCTGAACATGAATGTATTTAAGTGTTCGTTTTTCCCGTATGCTGTTGTATAGTGGAATGGTAGAGATATAACATGCAGGTGGTTCGATTAACCTTGTGCCAGGCACTTAATTGTGAACTGCAGACTAATCATGGAGATGCCTATGTAGATGTAGAAGATTTGGTAGTACTAATAAAGACTGTTGAAATGAAAAATCGTTAATGGCTAATGATAGCCTGGTTTCTTCTGCAGCCGCGTGGAGTGGCCCAGTGGTCTGAGGGGCCATGTGTGTGTTGTTCTTAGCATGAGTTAGTTTAAGTAGTGTGTAAGACTAGGGACCGATGACCTCACCAGTTTGGTCCCTTAGAAATTCACACACATTTGATCATTTGAACATTTGTTTCTTCTGCAGTAAACTTTCCTTTGCTCCTGGCTATTACAACTACATAAACAGATACAGGTAGTTTTGGACAGCCATATTTGTGACATATCTTTAACATTAAATGTTGTGATATCGAAGAGTTCTCACTCCCCGAGTCTAAATGAATATCCTCTTCCCTATCGAAAAATTTTCCCGGTATAATAGGTTTTATCTGCTTCTCTCTCTCTCTCTTGATTGCCTCCTGCATCAACCACTCGTGTATATGCCTGTAACTGATTAAGGCAACTAACAACCTATTTCACAATGGGGTCTATTGTTCAATTATCATGTCCTGGATCCTGACCCCGGCTCTGGAACGTTGTTAGTTTATCAAAGCATGATTCAAAATCGAATGGTCTGATATTGTAGAAGTACATGTAGCGTTTATAGCTAATAATTTGTGGAAAATTTTGATGACAACTTACTCCCTGGATTGCTTTAACAATCGTTTTTAAGGTTCTTTATTTTACAATATTTACCTTCGTCCTTTCGCTGGAATCGAGGTGTATAACGGTTACCTTCACTGTTACCTGTCTAATGATTATCTCCTCGTGTATAACCACCACATCCTTTATTTAATGTATCCAAAACTTCGAAAAACATCAAACGGTTATTATCACATCTCCTTCCTTAAATTCAAAGGTAATCTACGCACCAAAAGTTTAGGTAAGTGATTCTCCTCTATCTGATCGTCTAAATACTTAGACTGTGTCAGGTGCCTTACAATATGTTTCTTGTAGGTTCTCTAACTGTTATTATGATACCGTAGGTCAAGAATCTTATGTTTAAATTGTTCTTGATTACCAAGGGACCAGTACTACTTTTCCTGAAAACTGATCCAATACGAAAATTTTGCAGAATGAGCCGGTCACCCTCCAAATAATTTAGTACAATATTTCTACTCTTCGAATCATCCCATCGCGTGTGTAAAAATTTAGTGAATACCGTTAAAAGCTACATGGGATGAACCTCTCTCAGTCTGGTTTAAATGTAAGGAACTGTTTGGACACCCTAGTCCAATTCCCTGTCTGTAACTCTCTATCAACTTTGCAGACAGTCCAGTATTTCACGAAACATTCTTTTATTTATTTGCTCCTTAGTCGTACTTAATTGAGCCCAAATTTTCTGTAGTTCACTCCCCATTCTATCTTTTTCTGCATTAGAATGAAGTGTACCTACAGACAATTCAATCTTTTCACGTACCGTACTTTTTGTGATCGACTAAATCAACTAAACCTTTTTCAAGCTAGCAAAGGACTGAAACAATGGCCACATCTGAAGCTTTGCTTTGTTCCAACGCTCCTGACCTTACTTGTGTGTCTAAGATTTTCTTGCGCATTACGTTAAACGCCTTCTCAGTTAATCGTTTTACGTCCTTGTCCACATCTCTAAATCGCTAATTCCCTTCATTACGAACTATGTTGGGTTCTTTCAGTCGTTCAGAATTTAGCTCCTCTGTTAAGGTGGAATGTGTGGTCAGCAGCTCCGATATTTTACTTTGAATTTTTTGTTTTTCCTTACGTGAGTCGTTGACGTGCTGCTAGTGTGGTACCTGTTTGCTGGAGTGAGGTATTAGTTTGCTCTAGTGTGGTATTTGTTTGCTCAAGAGTTAAGTTTGTTGCTCTTATCTCATTTTTTCATTCCGATTTAGTATTCTCGTGTAGCAGCTAACTTCTCTATGTCCTTACTTAATTGTGCACTGAATGTCTTAAATCATATCGGCACTGCTTCATTCTTTCTTCACGTCACCACACTCAATACAGTGTGTAGGTATCCTCCATTACGCCCTACGTTATTGACGCATTGAATCAACACTTCTGAATTCAGAAGTGCACGGTTAATTGACACAAACGATCAAATTGCGAATCATTACAGAACTATCAAAACTACATTGTCAAAGGGTAAACAACATGCGCTAATGTGCGTCTGTTGCCCGAAACTCTTTGCATTTTATTTTGCAGTCGGTGCTTCCTACAAATGTTCGCAATAATACGTGTTAAAAATTAATCTCGGTTTAATACTACAACGAGGCTAGCCTAGGGCGCCCATTTCATTTTCATTGAAAAAGGGGACATTTAAAATAAATTAGAGAAAAACCTGGGACAATGAAGTAAAAAAAACGGGACATAAATATTGTATTGACTAAATTTAATACACATACAAGTTTACCTTTACAACGTGCACTCAGATGATCCCAAATCACTTTTTACAATTATTCTGCCACACTATCACCGTACTTTTCCTTTTTATGTATTTCATCAAGAAGTGCATTTTCGTTTGAAATTGTATCATAAAAGTCAGTACACCATACACCATTAAAGTGTGTTTTGAAAATGAGCAACGCCCTCACTGTTTCAACTTTCATTCTGTTTTTTTCATCTGACCACAAAGAGTTCACAGCAGCATTTGACCCAGGAATTTGCCAGACAAAACTCCACCAAATGAATCATGATTTTCATGTTAATGTTTTTACTTTTGAGATAAGCAAATATTTTACACTACGTTGCACTAACACTTTCTTTGTCTCCTTCTTCACTTTTTATGAACGTCTGTGCACATGAAAATTCATCGAACAGTACGTGTTCATCAACAGGAAAATTTGGTAAAATACTTTTAACAAAAACACAACAGTCCTGAATATCCTTGCACTGTAGCTGCTCCTTTTCAGTATTAACCCAATCAAATGATTTAAGAGGTGTGAGAAATGGTGAACACCATTCTTTAATATACTCGATGCAAGAGTCATAGAAGATGTCAGCATAAATATGAAATTGTTCTACAGTAATTTCACCCTCCTCTTCCAGCTTTCTTGAGTGTCTCGTGTACAAAGGATGTGAGAAATCTTTCAGATTTTCTACATTGTAATTTGCCGAATAATTTGTTTATTTCTTGATAAACTTTCACTATTGTGATTTCTTGTTTCTCAATACATTTAATTGTTGTGGAGAAAGGTTTTAGCTGGCTAACAAGAAAATGTAGAAGAACAATAGACAAAGGGTTATCAAAGAATTGTTTAAAGATAACATGACACTTATCAACGGAAATGAAATATGATTTCAAAGCAGGAAATATCTCTACAATTCTTTCCAATGCTGGTAGCAGAGATAGCCACCTTGTCTTGCTGTGCCCAAGTACAATTTTGTATTTAGTTTCAGTAAACTTACAGAATGACTTCATAGATTCAACCCTTACTGTACATATGTGGAAATGCTGGTAGATTTTGTTTACAATTAATTGGATGTCGATGAGTAGGCAATCAGAGCCAGTTTGTAAGGAATTGTGCACCACATGTGCTGGACAGCCAACACCTACTATATTATTCACTGTGTTCTGTTGCAGTTTATAGAACAAATTGTTTTTTCCTTTCCTCTGCTTACCACCAAAATTGGTGTTAGTGTTGTCTGCAGAAACTGGAATCACCTTTCTCTCAAGATCATATTTCTTTAAAACCTCCAGCACATAATTCTGAAGTAAATCTGAAGTTTCTCCAGCTAAATTAACCAATTCGAGCACTTTCACCATGATGCCATTTTCAGGGTGAAAATACCTGATAGGGGGAGGAACCAACTTCAAATCCAGATGATTCGATGTATCAATCATTACAGAAATGAATCGAGCGCTTTTCAGTTCATTTAAAACCTGCTGATCTACATACGGTGCAATAATATTTGAAATAATAATGTCGTGCGACTAGGGCCTCCCGTCGGGTAGACCATTCGCCGGGTGCAAGTCATTCGATTTGACAACACTTCGGCGACTTGCTCGTCGATGGGGATGAGATGATAATGATTAGGACAACACAACACCCAGTCACTGAGCGGAGAAAACCTCCGACCCAGCCGGGAATCGAACCCGGGTCCTTAGGATTGACATGCCGCCGCGCTGACCACCCAGCTACCGGGGGCGGACCCATTCGAAATGATTGCATTACATTTTGTGTGTCCACATGTGAATTTAGGATCGAAAAGTCTTTTAACTACTACTGTAGTACAGTCCATTGACTTAAAGCTATGGTTATGCATTGCACTGTGGATGCAAACGTAGCTTCTTGTGCTGCCAATTGCCTATCCATTTCTGTTACTGATTTTAAGTTTACATAGTAGTCACTCACGCATTTATTTGCTCTTTTCGTTTGATCACTCATGCGATGTTTCTTCGTTTTAATGTGATTCACAATGTCAGACCTTCCACCATGACCAACAGTAAATTTTGTTCTGCACAATGTACATTCTACAGTTTTTCCACTACCAGTGATAAAAGGAAACCCGCTTTTTATATTGCTGTTAAAATTACACTTTCGTTTTGGCATAATGAAACAGTGATTGCACAGTGCAAAACATTAACAGTGTGGTGACGAAAGCCAGAGAGCAAGTATCAGTGGTGTAGAGTGTCTCTGGACCGAAAGGGCAGATTCAGTGGATCGATTCAGAAGAGAAGAATCTTCGTTGTTATTCTTAACCTGTAGTGCGTTTAAAATTACTTGCGATTTTTGACAGTTCGGTACATGTTTGGGTATGCTGAAAGTCATCACACGCTTCCTAGCGTAAATAATTGCGCAGTTAATAGCAAGTTAAACAACCAGTAGCGTTAAATACTCTAGCCAAGCGGAACCATAAAAAAAACGGGACATTTGAGCGTCCCCAAAAAAACTTTCGGGACACCGGGACATTTTGGTAAAAAAAGGGATTGTCCCGGGAAAAACGGGACAAATGGACACCCTAGGCTAGCCACAATGATGTAGTACACCCATGAACTCTGGTCGTAAAGCCACCTGCAGTTCACTCCACATCAACACAAACAAACAAAAAATTTCGAAGCTAATCAACTTGGATTTTATACAGCTCACCAGAATCTCGCCGTGATATATGCCGACGAGAATCTGCGTCTGTGAATTGTGTCTGCGTTGTCGAAAGTGAGCGCGCCGCTGGTGTAGGTCGACGAGCCGCAGCTGCGATCCGCGACGGCTGCTAGACTCTTCGTGGGATTAAAGCAATCGAAGCCCTCCGAATAATTAACTAGTTTGTTGCTCCTCCGTCTTAATAATTGCACTCGAAGGATTTAATACTACTCAAACCTCTTCAAAACTCTTAAGTCGCTATACTAGTAATTGGTTTTGCACTGCGATATAATCTTAGCTATCGAACCCCATTGCTAAAGATAACTTCTACCAGCAACTCTTCATACAAAAGTTACCAAGCTCCTTCAACAAATCATATTTCTCGTTTTTATTGTTGCCCTTAGTCAATTTTATTTACTCCCAGCTGCACTGTTCTGGGTTGTTATCAGCTGTGTGATATTGACTGGTGACGTAGAATTTGCTTGGGAGCTAAGGTTCCCTATTACATATTTTTCTCATCTAGTGATTTCTTCAGACTCACCAACAGTAGGGGGACAAAGAGAGCACGGCCCCATGTTGCATTGTAACCAAATTTATCCAAGATGGCGGATCCAAGGTGGTGGCGATAGATGTAGCAACATTGCAATGACATCATGTCTTGAAGTTCCCATTTTGACGGGAAAATAGGTCAATTGGTCTACCTCCACTAACCTAACCCCCTCCCCCCTCCCCCTTCACTTGCCTCCCCCTGTCCCAAGAAAATGGCGGCAAGTTCAAATTTTGGTGGGAAATAGCTCACTTGATCTACCTCCACTAACCTAAGTCACCCGACCATCACCTCTTCCTTGGAATTGGAGGGAAGACGACCCAACTTATTCTGGGTTGCTGGATATTTTGCATGCAGTGATTATTTACACAATTTGAGTTGTCATAGGCAGTAGCTCCATCCAGTGTGTTCATGATAAGGTCCAGAGTCCAACTGATCTAGTACACAGTACCAACACCAAAGAGCGCTGTTGTCCCTCCCATGACGTAATTCAAGATGGCTGTCTGGGGAAAAATGACAGGAACCAATAGGAACCTTTAATCCAGTCATGTGTTCGAGAGCCAGTAGGATGGCGGTATCTGGTATGGTAAAGTCATTGGTGGGGGGGGGGGGGGGGGGAGAGGGGGTATAGGGCAGGCACAGCAGCTCTGGTACCTCAGTCTCACTCAGTTATCCAGCAGAAGAAGAAGAAGGAGAACCATAAAGCATCACCAGCAGTTGCAATAGAACACAGCCCTGCAGAACAGGAAGAAACGGAAAAGTAAGTACCCCCTATCACATCTTTGTCTGTGGAAGGAGAACCATAAAGCATCACCAGCAGTTGCAATAGAACACAGCCCTGCAGAACAGGAAGAAACGGAAAAGTAAGTACCCCCTATCACATCTTTGTCTGTGGTTAGCATCATTATTATTATTATTGTTTTTTTCACGTCTTGGTCCGTATGTAATGCTTCCTCATCTTTGTTCAGCAGTAGCCCTCGATGTGTCCAAGCTCACAGGGTCGAGTGCCAACATATCGACCTGTGCTGCATCCAGACCTGTAGCAACCACAGATTCCATCTTGTTGAGACTTGCACCGACCTCTGGACCTGTGGCAGGAACCACCTCCAGCATGTCTGAACCTGTAGAGACCAAGTGGAATCCTGTAGCACATATAGCTCACTTGCTGGAGCAGGAGAAGGTGCTGTTGTCTGTCCCATTCATTGATTTGTGTGATGAGGACACACGATATGCTCCCAACACATCGAACGCTGGAGGTAGTCCTAAACAACAGCAAGATGGAGGACAGTACTGGTCACAAACACATGACCAATCCCAGGAGAACATCCCTGTGCCAGTGCCGGCACAGAGTGCAGAGCTGGCCAGAGTGACCGAGCAGTTCTAGGCGCTACAATCTGGAGCTGCGCGACCGCTACGGTGGCAGGTTCGAATCCTGCCTCAGGCATGGATGTATGTTATGTCCTTAGGTTAGTTTGGTTTAAGTAGTTCTAAGTTCTACAGGACTGATGACCTCAGACGTTAAGTCCTATACTGCTCAGAGCCATTTGAACCATTTGAACAGAGTGCAGATACTGTGAATAAGAAGACAACAAGCATATCCATGCTTTTCAGTTCTACATACAATTTAACTCCCAGTCGAACGAAACGTAATCGTTGGTATAGAAGCAGATCATGACTGGGGCTTCCATGCGAGAACAGAAATTGAAAATGCATCGAAAGGTGTTAAAGTGCCAATTTATGAGTTCGACTGGGACGAAATATGATGTGCAGAGCGCTACATCAATCAGCAGATGACTACAGAGTATTATCCAACATCTCCCCCCCCCCCCCCCCCCAGACATTCGCCTTACTGGTGTGACACTATATATTACAACAGTGTATGATGATCCTGCACTTTGTGTGAAATTGGGTGACCAGTGTGTTTGTCTATGGCACACCTCAGTCATGAACTTATATAATCTGGATATTGCACTATGCCTTGCATTGAAGAGACTGAATCTTTGGTTGCCGAGCATAGATTTTGCTTACAATGATGTAAACTTCCTACGTGTGCTTAGTGTACATGTTGATGATTTGGAACAGTACCTTTGTTTACATATGAACGTTGAACCAAAAGAGAAACAGATTAAATGTATATGTGAAAAACCTGAATACTGTGAGGTATCCATTGGCTTGACGGAGATACGCACGGAATTTATTGCATATCAAAAAGCTTTGTTTGGGAAACACTGTACAGGGGCGAAGAGGAAGATAAAGAAAGAGTCTGATGATTTTTTTGAAATACGGCATCCGATGTATGATATTTAAATAAATAATGTATGTGTATATAATCTCAAACTATGTCCATCCAATCTCAAACTGGTGCATCCAATTGTGTTTTATTTCACACCTGTCTCATTGCAGTCCAAGTATAATGCGTATTAATATCATTATTTTTCAGTGTTGCACCTATAATGATGCAGCAGCAGCAGTTACCCCAAACATCGCCTCACCAGTCATTGACAAAATGAATTATCAAGTTACCCTTCACGGGTAATATATATATAGCTGATTTCTCTGTTCAGCCGATATAGCTCAGTTGGTTAAGTGATGGGGTTATAGTGGCTACACTGTTACCATCCCTGCACATGTGTCTTTCTATATATGTCAACTGCTTGACAGTACCTGCCATAGTTAGTATCATGGCAGGGTGGATGAAACATCCTCATCACAAGGACTTTGTTGTTGGTGACTGGTCCTGTGAAGATGCAAAACAAGACCTGAAGAAGAAGAAGGACGGAATATTCCTTCCTGATAATATACAAGCATTATTGTAGGTCCATCCAATTGTGGCAAGATAATGTGCTCATAATACTGTTAACACTTGTAGATGGAGTCCGATTTGAACATGTTTGTGTATTCTCAAAAACACTGTTTCAGCCCAAGTATCAGCTATGACAGGAGATATTGTGCGGTGCAGATGGTGTTACATACACGACATTCAGTGGAAGCAGTGATATCCCCCCCCCCCCACCTGTCAAAGCAAAGCCAAACACCGTCTTCATATTTGACGATGTTGCTGTGGAAAACCAAGACCAAAGCCGAAAATATTTCTGTTTAGATTAGATTAGATTAGATTAGATTTACTTTCATTCCAATTGATCCGTAGTGAGGAGGTCCTCCAGGATGTGGAACATGTCAGAAAAACAACAATACATGACAAATATTTACAACTAAAACAAATAAGCTAATGTACCATTCCACAGGTCCCAAGTGGAATGATCGTCATATTTTAATGAACACTAAGAGTCATTTTACAAATACTAATGCACTGAATTTAAAATAAAAAAATTTTTATTTATTTATAAGGTAATAAACATGTAATACAACTACTGAAATACTTATTTACAATGAACACATTACTGCACTGAAATGGTGCAGAAGTTAGATTATACTTACACACAACCACACACACACACACAGAAGACACACAAATTTTCAGTGAACACATTACTGCACTGAAATTGTGCAGAAGTTATGTTGTACTTATATACAAATCAGTTGGTTTTACTAAGAAATTCATCAATGGAGTAGAAGGAGTTGGCCACCAATAAATCCTTTAGGCTTCTCTTAAACTGAATTTCATTGGTTGTTAAGCTTTTTATGGCTGCTGGCAAGTTATTGAAAATGTGTGTTCCTGAATAATGCACACCTTTTTGTACAAGACTAAGTGACTTTAAATCCTTGTGAAGATTATTCTTATTTCTAGTATTGATTCCATGAATTGAGCTGTTGGTTTGAAAAAGTGATATATTTTTAATGACAAATTTCATTAAGGAATAAATATATTGGGAAGCTGTAGTTAGTATCCCTAGTTCCCTAAACAGGCTTCTGCAGGATGTTCTTGAGTTCACACCACATATAATTCTTACTGCACGTTTTTGTGCCCGGAAAACTTTAGCTTGGCTTGATGAATTACCCCAAAAAATAATCCCATATGACATTATGGAATGAAAGTAAGCATAGTATGCCAGCTTTTTCATTTTTATATCCCCTATGTCTGACAAAATTCGCATTGCAAACAGAGATTTGTTAAGACGCTTCAGCAGTTCTGTGGTGTGCTCCTCCCAGTTGAATTTATTATCAAGCTGTAATCCCAAGAATTTAACACTGTCCACTTCTTCTATCTTCTTGTCATCATATGTTAGACATATACTCTTGGGACACCCCTTACAAGTTCTGAACTGCATGTAGTGTGTTTTTTCAAAGTTTAGTGACAAAGAATTGGCTAGGAACCAGTGATTAATGTCCACAAATATTTTATTGGCTGATCTTTCTAAGACTACACTTGATTTGCTATTTATTGCAATGTTTGTATCATCGGCAAACAAAACAAACTTGGCATCTGGTAATGTTACTGATGAAAGGTCATTGATATACACAAGGAAAAGTAAGGGCCCCAAAATGGAACCTTGTGGGACCCCACACGTAATTAACTCCCAGTTGGATGATGCCTGATAGCTTGATACATGTCTCTTTCCTAATAACATCCTTTGTTTCCTGCCAGAGATATAAGATTTGAACCATTTTGCAGCATTTCCTGTTACACTATAATATTCTAGTTTACTTAAAAGGATATTGTGATTTACACAGTCAAATGCCTTTGACAGATCACAAAATATACCAGTTGCCTGCAATTTTTTGTCTAATGAATTAAGTACATTTTCACTGTAAGTGTAGATAGCCTTCTCAATATCAGAACCTTTTAGAAATCCAAACTGTGACTTTGACAGTATGTTATTTGAGATAAGATGGTTATAAAGACGACTGTACATTACTTTTTCGAAAATTTTTGAGAATGCTGGCAACAGTGAAATTGGACGGAAATTTGATGCTATTTCTTTATCTCCCTTCTTAAACAGTGGCTTAACTTCAGCATATTTCAGCCATTCAGGAAATATTCCACTGATAAACGACTGGTTACACAGATAGCTTAATATGTTACTTAGCTCAGAATCACATTCTTTAATTAACTTTGTTGATATTTCATCATACCCACTAGATGTTTTTGATTTTAAAGATTTTATGATGGACATTATTTCTGTTGGGGTAGTGAGGGTCAAATTCATATTATGGAAGTTACTTGAAATGTCTGGTCTAAGGTAATCCATAGCAGCATCTACCGAACCTGACAACCCCATCTTTTCAGTAACAGTTATAAAATGTTTGTTAAAAAGTTCTGCAACACTATACACATCTGTCACCAATGCATCATTTACTCTTAATGCTATTTGTTCCTCTTCATGTCTGGTTCTACCGGTCTCCTCCTTCACTATATCCCATATTGTCTTTATTTTGTTATCTGATATGACTATCTTTTCCTTGTAATATATTTGCTTTGACATCCGTATTACAGTCTTTAATATTTTGCAGTATTTCTTATAATGTGCTATAGCATCAACATTGGAAATGTTTCGGATTGACAGATACAGTTTTCTTTTGGTTTTACAAGATACCCCTATTCCTCGAGTAATCCATGGCTTCTTTGTAGACTTTGCTCTAACCTTGGTAAGTTTTGGGGGAAAGCAGTGTTCGAATAAGGTAAGCACTTTATTAGCAAAAATGTTATATTTTTCATTCATGCCATGAGCACTGTAAACATCAGTCCAGTGAATGTCTCTGAGGAGTGTCCTAAAATAATCAATTTTTGGCTTACTGATTACCCTTTTGAGCTCAGATTTAACAGATTTTATATCCTGTTCAGTATTAACATTTAACAGAAGGAACTGCATGTCATGGTCTGAGAGGCCATTGACTATTGGTTTTGTAATATAATTTTGTTCATTTGACTTTTCTATAAAGATATTATCAATGGCTGTTTGTGAGCAAGTGGCTATCCTAGTGGGGAACTTTACTGTGGGAATTAAGTTGAATGATAGTGTTACTAACTCAAATAAGTTCTTATTGGGAGAGTCTTTAAGGAAATCTACATTGAAATCACCAGCAACCACTATTTCTTTGTTTTTGGTTGTTAAATGGGCCAGTACAGCTTCAAGGTGGTTTACAAACAGATTAAAGTTACCTGCAGGTGCTCGATATACACTTAATATTATGAAAGATTTTTTGTGAAAATCTAATTCTGTTGCACATGCTTCCATATGCTGTTCTAGGCAAAATTTATGAATGTCTATGTTCTTAAATTTATGACAGTTCCTGATGAATGTGGCAACTCCTCCTTTCTCCATTTCTGATCTACAAAAGTGAGATGCTAACCTAAATCTACATCTATATCGACATACATACTCCACAATCCACCATACGGTGCGTGGCGGAGGGTACCCCGTATCACAACTAGCATCTTCTCTCCCTGTTTCGATCGTCATATGGGAGCTGATGTATGTTATCTAAACGAAACATATTCCAGAATCCCATAGCAGTTGATTACGATAATGCAAACCTCGTTATAGCCTTCAAACAAGACAATATGAGTTTAAAACACATTTACCAGGCACATATAGGAACTGACATGCTGTTCAATGATTTTGTAAAGCTACGTGCTCATTGCTGGAATCATCTATGGGTCTCTCGCTATTGATAAAACAAAAAAAATGAATTATGAATTATGGTAGGTACAGGCGAAATTTTCAAGATTTTCTGTATATATAGCCTGTTAAGAGAGGTTAGTACGAGGGTTGGATGAAAAGTAATGCCTCCACCTTCGTTAATTGGGTTTGGATGGGAATATTTTAATAAATTAAACGCAGAAATAATCCTTAGAATGTGTTCTTTAATTATCAATATTCACTTTTCCACATGATCACCAGCCAGTCGGATACATTTCTGCCAATTATGAACAATTTTTCTGAAGCCGTCACGGAAGAAGTCAACACTCTGTTTCCACAAACACAATCTCACAGTTCTCTCAACGTCTTCATCAGAAGCATATTGATGCCCCGCAGATTGTCTTACATAATCAGGAACAGATGGAGGCCAGTCGGTGCTAAATCAGGACTGTATGGAGGATGCTGTACGTTGGTGAGACTCAGTCTCTGAAGTTCTGCTGTAGTGGCACGTGAAGTGTGTTGTTTGGCATTGTCATGCTGCAGGAAAACCTCTCCCTTTTGCTTTCACATCAACACAATCACCATAAACTGCTTTTATTCTCTGATGAATCTTCTTTGGGATGACATCTTCTGTTGTCAAGAATTCAATGACTGCACATTGCTTAAATCGCATTGACAAACCGTATGCGCAGGGTTCCATACTTTATACTGTAACAACACCACCGTTCAATGCTAAGGCTTCCCGCCAACTGGAACTGTAGAGAAGAGGCTACGGAACATGCCAGTACCTGCCGCATACCAATGCTGCCAATTGTTGAAGATTTACGAAGGTGGAGGCAATACTTTTCAGTCAACCCTCGTACATCAGTATATGCTGCACCAAGGACAAATTCGCGCCCATGTCCAGCTCTCTACCCGAGAGAATGGGTGTACACAGACAGAACATTCGCCTGTACATGGATGCGAAAGTTCAGGCTATTGTGCATATGGTTGGAGGTACGGGCAGGGAACTAAAGACGTATTACCAGACTCTTCTGAGAATGGTCAGTGCGTTAAATGAGTTAGTTAATGAAATCGGTAAGAAAGTAACCGACTTAGCTGAAAAGGTCGAGGTTATTGAGGGGAATATAGATGTAGAGTTCCTTGTTGTGGAGGAGGGGAAGCAGGCACATAGTAAGGGGAAGAAGAAGAAGAGCGGATATATAAAGCTTCACGCTGTGGAGACGTCTGATTAGTATACGCCGAGATGTCAACGAAGCAGAAAGTGATTCAAGGGCGGAAGCGGTTCGAGAGCAATTACGGTTGCTAAGGTTAGGGCATAAGGATCGACAGCAAACACCAAGAGAGACCTTTAGGTCGGTTACCGAATCTCTCACGCTGCTCTCAGCAAAAACGAAACCACACGATAACGATGGTGTTGCCATTGACGAATTCACTATCCGTCCGCCCCTGGTCAGATAGACAGAACATTCGGCGTAAGCAGGGGGAGACCGTACATGTTAGGCATGCATCCTATAAATGTAACTGATGACTCAATACAGATTGGTGATAGGTGGTTTGAGAGGGCTTATTGAATCTTATTCTCCTAAGACCTACCAAAAAACCTCTAAATTATTCAGTTAATGATAGGAAAATGTACCATAAAATACTGTATTTGACTGATGTATATATGATTGAAAAAAGCCTGAGCAACAAGAAATATAATTGATGGTGAAAACAACAAGAACAGCAGCAACAGCGGTGATGGTATTATATACATACGCAAACGGTGATAGAGGCGCTCCGCAACTCGGCTGAGCGCGGGAGCGCCACCTAGCTATGAACGGCGCCGGCCGCATGTCACAGCATGGCAGTCGAATAAGAGATACTGAGTTGTTATCATGTAATCAGCTATTGTTTCTAACTGAGTGTATTTGAATATCCACGCAATTATTGGTGATTAAAGGTTATAACATGTTCCAGATCCCAGCATCCAACATCACTACCATCTCTGGTTTTGGCTCTTGAAGAACAATGGGCTATCTTCTTCCACAGACATTAGGACATAGAGAAAGTGTCAACAGTGGAGTTCAAGCCATAATAAAGGCAAAGTGTGGACACATCCCATAATAATAATCTCCACTAATAGGAGTCTGGATACTTTTGATTGATAGTCTATCCAAGAAGAGAAACCCTTTGCTTATTATAAACATAGATAATCAACATCCTTAATGAAGGAACTTCAACATTTGAAAACTTAATGAAATTTTCTAAAAAATTAATAACTGGGCTGTCTCAAGGCTTGGTAAATGACAGCACTGGTACCTTTAAACTGCATGATGCCTGGCCACACTACTGTAATAATGCATAAGATTAAATCAATCAATGAAATCAAATATTATAAATTCTTGGGTGTTTATATTGATAAGAATCTGAATAGGTCATGCAAGTTATGTCTGGCAGATAATATTAGGTTTTACAAATGAAAATTTCAAACTGAGTTTTCCTATTCTTATTCACAAATATTGTAAGATATCATATTCTCAAGCAACTCTTCAATCAGCAAGAAAGTTTTTGTTGTACAAAAGACTGTAAGTAGAATATTATGTTGTGGTTGCTCAAGAACCTCTGGTGGGAAACTTTATAAAAAGATACATGTACAGACAACGTTGTCACAGTACATTTATTCTCTTATCAAGTTTTTTTTTCAAAAATAATTCACAATTATTAAGCAACAGTAACATTCAGAAACATAATACTAGAAAGATAAATCACTCAACTATCAACCTCTAAGGGGTATTGTGGCACAGCAAGAAGGAGGTATTCAACCACAAAAATGTTTCACCAATTACCACCAATGTGATGATTCTGTTGACAACTCCTACTCTATTGGAATTCTGCATGTGTAATAATACATATAATGTGTGTGTGTGTGTGTGTGTGTGTGTGTGTGTGTGTGTGTGAGAGAGAGAGAGAGAGAGAGAGAGAGATAGATAGATAGAAGGGGGACGGGGGGTTGGGGGGGAGAAGTAGCTTTTATTTATTTATTATCATCCCAATGATCACATTTGTGATGTAGGATTTGTCAGGATACATTTCAACAATTATATGATATCTTTACAAATTTTTTTTCTATGCTGAATTCATATGAATCTATCTTATGTTTAATATAATATACAACTAATAAGTGTTTTTATAACATAACTTCTTATGTGCTTGACAGACCTATTCCTTGATGGTGTGCCGTCCGTGGTGGTCTAGTGGTTCTAGGCGCTCAGTCCGGAACCGCGGGACTGCTACGGTCGCAGGTTCGCATCCTGCCTCGGGCATGGATGTGTGTGATGTCCTTAGGTTAGTTAGGTTTAAGTAGTTCTAAGTTCTAGGGGACTGATGACCACAGATGTTAAGTCCCATAGTGCTCAGAGCCTTTTGAACCTTGATGTTGTGATTTCATTTGTCACATGTATAATATCATATATTCTGTGGCAGTTATCGACTGCAAGAGTCAACCACCTCATCTTTGAGAATGAACTTCTTTGAAAACTATTGATCTCATTGTGTTCCGAACTCTGTATGACGACCCGAAATGCTCATGGTAACAGCTGCTGAAGGTAATACAACTCACTCTAATGAGGCTGTTTCAGTAACCTCTGATCTTAAAGAGTATCATCCAATAAATATGGAGACAGTAGTTCGAGAACTGCACAAACCAGCACGCAAAACCTACCCGCATGTTATGATTAAAGGTTTGGATGACTTATGGCAGGCTGATCTTGGAGATATGAGGGAATATTCCCATGAGAATAATGGATTCAAATATATTTTAATGATTTTTGATATATACTCCAAATTTGCCTGGGCATCATTGATGAATTCAGGGGGTGGCCAAGGGAGAAAGTCCCCCCCCCCCCCCCCGAGAAATTCATATCTATGGTGGCGGTGAAACATAAAAATTATCACGTGGTCTGTTAACTTGTACCATTGTGACAAAATTTAAACTACGCCAGCTGCTGTTGCTAACGAAGTCTGGAGTCAACTGTGGAGAAGTCGTGATGACATGCAGTTTTACAAGCAAAATGAATGTGTAACAAAATGGGTGGTGGCTGGGTCCCTATAATTTGGTTTCGTTTCTTATCGGTTCCGTTTGGAACACTTAGCGTCGATTGTTCTGTTATTATTATTGTTATTATTATTATTATTGTAATTATTATTACTGACAACACCAACAAATTAGCAGTTGCTGTATAATAAGTATGTGGTAAAGCTAAGCGTTGCAAGTGTGTTGGCAAAGCCGATTGTGGAATAAGTCAGCCTTTCCTCTCTCATATCTTCCCTCACAGCACCTCCAATCGGCCTAACGTGTAAGCTAATGCCTTAGCTACGCATCGCACCCTCGCTGCGAACTTTATTCTTAACCACCACTCGTATCTATACTTTATTTGCCCTTAGAATAAACCTGATGTCGCGAAACACGTCTCCGGGTATTGCTACGGATTTGCAGATCATGCATGTAATATGAACTATAACGGCTCAAGTGGAGGTATGGAAGTGCAGGGAGTTGTAAGCTTGTTTACCAGATCTGTTGCCTCCCGTGGCCTGCATTATGTGAAGTACCTTGGTCATAGCGACAGTAAAGCTCTCCTTGAGGTTCGAAAGTGTGCACCATATGGAGCTGAGACTATTGTGCAGAAGTTAGAATGTGTGGGACATGTACACAAAAGACTTGGCACTAGACTTAGAAGGCTGAGACAAGATTTGTCAGGAAAAAAAATTATCTGATGGAAGGGAATAAAAGGGAGAGGGCGACTGACGGATGCAGGAATTGACAAACTACAGACAAATTATGGTTTGGCAATAAGAAGGAACACAGGGGACTTGAAAAATATGAAGCAAGCAGTTTGGGCCTTATACTTCCACAAAATGTCCACAGATAATAGCCCTGTCCACAACTTATGCCCAAAAGGAAGTGAATCATGGTGTGGCTACCAAAGGTCAATTACTGGTGGTGAAGAATACCATCATAGGAATTCTCTACCAACTACTGTAATGGAAGCCATCAAACCTTTATTCAGGGTCCTTGTAAATGAAAACTTAATGAAGAAATGCCTTCATGGTGGCACACAAAACCCGAATGAAAGTTTTAACCAATGTGTATGGGAGAGATTGCCAAAAACCGTTTTTGTGGGAAGAAATGCACTTGCTATTGGGGTTTATGATGCAGTTTCATGTTTTAATGACGGTGTGAAAAGCAGGAAATAAGTATTAGAGAAAATGGGAATTAAGCCTGGAGTGAACTGTATAAAAGCTTTGTATGCAATAGACAGAGAGCGTGTAGTGAAAGCAGATAAATCATTTTTGGAGGTCATAAAATCAAGAAGAGTGCATCATAGGAATGTGAAGAGGAAGGAAACTGATATTGAAAACGAAAAAGAACCTGCTTATGGTGCTGGACAGTTCTAAAACTATGCCAAATACAAGCAGAAACTTTAACGGCCATTTTCTGTAAAACACAATTTTCTGTACTAAGGTACATGTAGCATCCAAAATAAATATCCTATTACTATCAAACTTGGTATACTTATTAAACACAAACTCCTTAATGCAAAACTCTAGAATTTTCCAAATCTATTAAAAATTGTGGTAAAAATTGGGATAATTAACAATAAAATTTGAGTTTTTTCTAAACATGAAGTTTAAAATGTAATAAGTCAGTCATTTTTTCATAAATTAAATAAATTCTAGAGTTTCATACTCCTTTAAGTATGATTTGTATGCAGTGGAAAATTCATTGAAGAATCTCTCTTACTTCTGAAGAAAAGTGTACCTAAAGCAATTAATGCAGCCAATGGTAACTAAAAAATGGTCGAATTTCACAAATAAAACATATTGCTTTTGTTATGTTTTTCAACGTCCACTGCTATCAGTGTGAATCCTGAATACTTCTTGGTCATGCTGACAAATTTTTATGAATTTATTTGCAAAAGTATAGACAGTGGAAATTAAAATGTCCTGTGGTGCCTCTCCTGCTATAAATCGGCCCGTTTGAAGTCCTGCCACCCTTAAAGACATTTCATTCGTAGCATACACAGAAGAGGCTGGAACAATAGAGACATTCTCAGCAAACATTGCATCACCGAGGTCATTCAAATATGTGAAGTGTGCTAAGACACAGAAGAGTGCAAAATGGTTAACACATTTCTACCATGGAATGCACTGGGATGATCCTGGCATACCCTACAAAGATATGGTGATATCGCTTCAATTATTCAAAATGATTCAAATGGCTCTGAGCACTATGGGACTTAACATCTGAGGTCATCAGTCCCACTAGACTTATAACTACTTAAACCTAACTAACCTAAGGACATCACATACATCCATGCCCAAGGCAGGATTCGAACCTGCGGCTGTAGCAACAGCGCGGTTCAGGACTGAATCACCTTGAACCGCTCGTCCACAGCGGCCGGCTTCAGTTATTCAACCACACGGATACCATCATCTACGTGAAGGGGAAGGAGGGGCTCTCATGGATGTGACGAATCTTTAAGTTTGCTGCTGTTCAAGACCTGGATTCTACAGGTGTCCTCTCCATCGACTCACTAAGAAAAAGAAGATGTGCGAAAGTAGTGTTGCTGTGTCTGCTTATGAAAATGCAAAATTGCTTTTAAGTTGGATGAGAAGTAAATGAATTTTTACCTCACATCCTCTGTGTGTGTGGGTGTTTTCTTTTTCAGCCCTGTTACCGCTTTGGCAGTGTACAGTTTTAACCACTTGCTATTCTGTGGTTTTCTTCAAGCACAGGAGATATAATTTTAGACATGTCTGCTATATATCTTTGGAAGCGAACATGGTCATTTGCTTCCTGCTCCCATAACCCAATTCATGCTGCACGATTGGCATAATTCCATGCAACTATTCTATATATTTTGTTATCTTCCATCTTGAACTTCACCTCCTTAATAGCACTCATCTTCAGCAAAACTAATGTCATTTGTGACCTGCGCAACCTTTATATACATAGACATACATAATGCAACAGGGGATAGGTCTTTTGTAAATAACAACAACAAAGAGGTATGGTGAAGAATTTTTTTCTTCGTTTCTTCAGTTCACACAAAGACAATATATTTCTTGAGGTACAATACAATTCTTGAGGTACAATGTAGTTTTTGAGGTACAATATAGTATTCTTGAGGTATAAATTGACTCTGTTATTCCCATGCAGAAATACTTTTAACTTACTCGCTACAACAGTAACACTGCTTGGAAATTTATTTTATAAATCTACACTAAAAAATAATGCGGAGATACTTTCTTTACTGCAACTAAATTCCCTAGCCCCAGTGGCATTGCTTTTACAGTAGTTCATATATATATATATATATATATATATATATATATATATATATATATATATATATAAGCAAAGATGATGTGACTTACCAAACGAAAGTCCTGGCAGGTCGATAGACACACAAACAAACGCAAACATACACACAAAATTCAAGCTTTCGCAAAAAAAGTTTGCTTCATCAGGAAAGAGGGAAGGAGAGGGAAAGACGAAAGGATGTGGGTTTTAAGGGAGAGGGTAAGGAGTCATTGCAATCCCGGGAGCAGAAAGACTTACCTTAGGGGGAAAAAAGGACAGGTATACATTCGCACACACACACATATCCATCCGCACATACACAGACACAAGCAGACATTTGTAAAGGCAAAGAATTTGGGCAGAGATGTCAGTCGAGGCGGAAGTACAGAGGCAAAGATGTTGAAAGACAGGTGAGGTATGAGGGGCTGCAAATTGAAATTAGCGGAGATTGAGGCCTGGCAGACAACGAGAAGAGAGGATATACTGAAGGGCAAGTTCCCATCTCCGGAGTTCTGACAGGTTGGTGTTAGTGGGAAGTATCCAGATAACCTGGATGGTGTAACACTGTGCCAAGATGTGCTGGCCGTGCACCAAGGCATGTTTAGCCACAGGGTGACCCTCATTACCAACAAACACTGTCTGCCTGTGTCCATTCATGCAAATGGACAGTTTGTTGCTGGTCATTACCACACACAAAGCTTCACAGTCTAGGCAGGTCAGTTGGTAAATCATGTGGGTGCTTTCACACGTGGCTCTGCCTTTGATCGTGTACACCTTCCGGGTTACAGGACTGGAGTAGGTGGTGGTGGGATGGTGCATGGGACAGGTTTTACACCGGGGGCGGTTACAAGGGTCATTCTTCCGGCGGACAAGGGTTCCATGACCGTGGTGCTTGATCGTCGGGAGTATGTGGCTGAGGGACTGCGTCAGCTTTCAGACAACACTACATACAAAGTTTGCCAAGGTAATCCCATTCCTGATGTCCAGGCGGAGCTTCAAGGAATCCTCAGAACCTTAGGCCCCCTACAAAACCTTCCACCTGACTCCATCAACCTCCTGACCCCACCAACACCCCGCACCCCTACCTTCTACCTTCTTCCTAAAATTCACAAACCCAATCATCCCGGCCATCCCATTGTAGCTGGTTACCAAGCCCCCACAGAATGTATCTCTGCCTACGTAGATCAACACCTTCAACCCATTACATGCAGTCTCCCATCCTTCATCAAAGACACCAACCACTTTCTCGAACGCCTGGAATCCTTACCCAGTCTGTTACCCCCGGAAACCATCCTTGTAACCATTGATGCCACTTCCTTATACACAAATATTCCGCACGTCCAAGGCCTCGCTGCGATGGAACACTTCCTTTCACGCCGATCACCTGCCACCTTACCTAAAACCTCTTTCCTCATTACATTAGCCAGCTTCATCCTGACCCACAACTTCTTCGCTTTCGAAGGCCAGAAATACCAACAATTAAAGGGAAGAGCCATGGGTACCAGGATGGCCCCTTCGTACGCCAACCTACTCAATGGTCGCTTAGAGGAAGCCCTCTTGGTTACCCAGGCCTGCCAACCCAAAGTTTGGTACAGATTTATTGATGACATCTTCATGATCTGGACTCACAGTGAAGAAGAACTCCAGAATTTCCTCTTCTACCTCAACTCCTTTGGTTCCATCAGATTCATCTGGTCCTACTCCAAATCCCATGCCACTTTCCTTGACATTGACCTCCACCTGTCCAATGGCCAGCTTCACACGTACGTCCACATCAAACCCACCAACAAGCAACAGTACCTCCATTATGACAGCTGCCACCCATTCCACATCAAACGGTCCCTTCCCTACAGCCTAGGTCTTCATGGCAAACGAATCTGCTCCAGTCCAGAATCCCTGAACCATTACACCAACAACCTGAAAACAGCTTTCGCATCCCGCAACTACCCTCCCGACCTGGTACAGAAGCAAATAACCAGAGCCACTTCCTCATCTCCTCAAACCCAGAACCTCCCACAGAAGAACCCCAAAAGTGCCCCACTTGTGACAGGATACTTTCTGGGACTGGATCAGACTCTGAATGTGCCTCTCCAGCAGGGATACGACTTCCTCAAATCCTGCCCTGAAATGAGATCCATCCTTCATGAAATCCTCCCCACTCCACCAAGAGTGTCTTTCCGCCATCCACCTAACCTTCATAACCTCTTAGTTCATCCCTATGAAATCCCCAAACCACCTTCCCTACCCTCTGGCTCCTACCATTGTAACTGCCCCTGGTGTAAAACCTGTCCCATGCACCCTCCCACCACCACCTAATCCAGTCCTGTAACCCGGAAGGTGTACACAATCAAAGGCAGAGCCACGTGTGAAAGCACCCACGTGATTTACCAACTGACCTGCCTACATTGTGAAGCTTTCTATGTGGGAATGACCAGCAACAAACTGTCCATTCGCATGAATAGACACAGGCAGACAGTGTTTGTTGGTAATGAGGGTCACCCTGTGGCTAAACATGCCTTGGTGCACGGCCAGCACATCTTGGCACAGTGTTACACCGTCCAGGTTATCTGGATACTTCCCACTAACACCAACCTGTCAGAACTCCGGAAATGGGAATTTGCCCTTCAGTATATCCTCTCTTCTCGTTATCTGCCAGGCCTCAATCTCCGCTAATTTCAATTTGCCGCCGCTCATACCTCACCTGTCTTTCAACAACATCTTTGCCTCTGTACTTCCGCCTCGACTGACATCTCTGCCCAAACTCTTTGCCTTTACAAATGTCTGCTTGTGTCTGTGTATGCGTGGATGGATATGTGAGTGTGTGTGCGAATGTGTACCTGTCCTTTTTTCCCCCTAAGGTAAGTCTTTCTGCTCCCAGGATTGCATTGACTCCTTACCCTATCCCTTAAAACCCACATCCTTTCGTCTTTCCCTCTCCTTCCCTCTTTCCTGATGAAGCAACTGTTTGTTGCGAAAGCTTGAATTTTGTGTGTATGTTTGTGTGTCTATCGACCTGCCAGCACTTTCGTTTGGTAAGTCACATCATCTTTGTTTTTAGATATATTTTTCCCACGTGGAATGTTTCCCTCTATTATTCTGACTTGGATGGCTCATGGCAGGTAAAAAACTTAAAAGCTATTATATTTACAAGACACACATGGTGCGTAGATGTATGTACATATTTATAGGCTACACATACATTGTGTATGCACAAACAAATAAATAAATGAACAAAAATTTTCTTTTTTGTTTATGCTTTTTAATATTTTTTATCTTATTTTTAATTTTTTCTTTCACACACATGGTTTGCAGATATAGGCCTATATATTTTTCTTTTTTATCCTTTTTTCCGCACATGCTCTCTACGTATGTACATATATGCGTATATAGCACAAATAAATATTTACACGACTTTCTCTCTCTCTCTCTCTCTCTCTCACACACACACACACACACACACATAATTACTTACACTATGGTAAAAGGGTCATGCAGACACTCTCTCTTCCTCACTCTCTCTCTTTCTCTCTCTCTCTCATTCTCTCTCACTCTCACTCAATCACAGTCCCCCACACCTTCTATCGCTGCAAGTGAGTAGTGTGAGTACGGGAGAGTTTCAATCCCATCATTACAAATTACCCTTTTATCGTCATGAGGCGACAGGCCGATTTTAGACTGCAGGACAGTGTACATCTCGTGTCCTCTCGATCGAATTCTGGTCTACCGTACCATATGCGGCGGTTGCCGTGCAGCGCTGCGAACACCACTGCACAGTCACTGCAAATAGTCTTCGATAGAGAGGGCTCTCGATGCCATATGACGCACACCCTTAGCTCGCTTCTGGGTGGCACCTTCCAATGTGCAATACGCATAGATTTTTTAGCGTAGACCTACGAACTCCACAATGGGTAGTCCATTTGCCTCGTCCTTCATAAGACCTAACCTTCTTGTTCTGTGGGATAATATAACGGTTATCGGCCACGTATGAGGACGTGTCGAATTAATTACTGTAGTACCTCATTACTTCATATGGATTGCAGTTCTTCACCCTATAGATGAAGCTATCTGTATCCATACAAAGTAATTTGTCTTTTCGCAAACTCATAATGAAAGTGGTACATGAGAAGTTTGGACAGGTCTAGTATGCACATCCCCACATAAATAGTTTTCATAAACTCAAGTGCAGTCTTCGCCATCTCCACAGCAACAAAGTTCTTATTGAATATGGTGACCCGCTTAAAATTTGGTCTGGCAATGCATTTCCTTACGCCAGAACGCCCATCCCATTCGGTTCTAATCAAAATCTCATGTTGTTCCCTCAAATTCTTCATTGTTTTGCCGAAAATTGAATTATTCATTAGTTTGCAAAAATCTTTCTCAAAGTCACACATTGCAGAAACTCTCTGTCTCGTATTCAAATCAATATATTCCTTCAACCAGAAGGACTGCTCGAAGGAGATAGCCCGGGTGATTCTAACCAGCTCCACACCCAAGATGAGACACTGCTGGAGATAACGATAATGAGTAATGTATCTCCGCTTATTCCCCAACATTGTCATCAGTTTTGGCATGGAGCATCCTGACGAAACTATAGTTGAATTCTTTTATCTTGGCGGCTCGCGCATGCCCGCTCAGACGTGGGAGATTGCTGCGTTGCCAGTTGCACACGACGCACGCATCAAGAGAAGCAGCGCCATAGTATAGCATAGTTCGCAAGCTTATGTTTAGGGGGGAGTGCACAGTTCATGAAGTAAAGCCATCACGGCCGCATTAACCCTTTCGCTGCTACAAAGACGTGCTCCCTGCATTCCGCACTGTGCGCGATTTTGTCACTGCACTGCTCGCCTGTGCAGACACATGGTGTTCTGACTGCTTTGACACTCTTATCATTCGATTCCAAAAAACCTATTTGGCCCAAAAATTTGATTTTTACACATCTTCTTGACTGATAACTTCCCCCCATAAATGACTTAATTTTGTTTCGATGTTCAACGCAGTTATTATGCAGCATTAAATATAGTAAACCACTGCACGAAATTTTGAAGAGTTTGTAGAGGTAAAAGTCCATAGAGTGTACTTTCCGTATGGTCGATTTTAGTTGCAACAATGTTGAGAATGAAATGTGGACAAGATACCTAAATTTCATATAAAATTTACTGTATAACAATATCTCATTTAATTTAAGTACCACATAGGTGTCATATGCAATATTGAGAAATATTCCATCTGTCGCGACTGTAACAAAAGTTTTATTTACACTGGGCACGTGAAATTTAGGTATCTTGTCCACATTTCATTCTCAACATTGTGGCAACTAAAATCGACCATACAGAAAGTATACGCTATGGACTTTTACCTCTGCAAACTCTTCAAAATTTCGTGCAATGGTTTACTACATTTAATGCTGCACAATAACTGCGTTGAACATCGAAACAAAATTTAGTCATTTATGGGGGCAGGGTATCAGTCAAGAAGATGTGTAAAAATCAAGTTTTTGGGCCAAATAGTTTTTGTGAAATCGTATAATAAGTGTGTCAAAGCAGTGGGAACACGATGTGTCTGCACAGGCGAGCAGTGCAGTGATGACAAAATTGCGCACAGCGTGGAATGCGGGGAGCACGTGTCTGCAGCAGCGAAAGGATTAACGAAGAGACAAAGCACTAGAAATTTCACAAAACTGCATTCAAACGAATAAAATTCGTGAAGTAAGGCACTTCGATATTGTTTTTAAATAAAGGATTGAACTCATAACCTTTTCCCTGGTAGTCGAACACCTTAACCGTTGCGCCATTGCAGCTCTTCTGGTAATATAACTCTATGAGGACTCTAACATGTCACGCAATATACTGACAAACACTATTAGTACGACTATGAATTACTCATGCTTCGTCGAAGTACAACAGGAAATAAACAATTACCGCTGTTCTTTATTGCGAAAAAGCGGTTCATGAGATTGATACAAACACCTTTCCTTGCTATCGCCTGAATTAGGAGTCTTATTGCTTGTTTGGTATAAAGAATGCTTTTCCCAAACTTTCTATAAAAGAAAGTCTGCTATGAAGACATTGCTTTTGTTCTATTACTTTATTTATGACTGAACGTTTCTAAAACTGGAGACACTCGTTCGTGCTCTGCACTGCAATCGAGATCTGGCAACGTCGTTCTCTGTTCATTGGCTGATTGTGTTTTGTGACGTCAGATGCGCAGAATGAACCTAAACTCGGCCGCCAACATAAATGATGCGCACTTTAGTTGCTCCGGACACAGTGGCAAATCGGCATGTGCGTTATGCAAACTAATGGCGTATGTGAGTTCTGCCTCCACCGCATCCCCTACATCAGAATCAGCTGCCATACCCCTCCACGATTTTTCCACCTAAACCCTTGCATTTGTCTTTGGGCACCGATCGAAACACAACAATCGGCAGTGATTGCTGCATAGCGTGCACATATAAATTATTTACATCCAGGTACATTATGTAACAAATCAAGGGATGCACCCAACTGCGGGTTATTTACCTCATGGATCCCTCGCTCAAAGAAAAGAAGCATGTCAGCATCAGTCAATAATTCAATGCTGCACTTCGTTTTCTTGAGCATTACGTCCCCAGACAAACCAGGTGCCATATAATAAAAGGCAGGATCCAGAGACTATGTGGACATGCATAGACACTGGAATTTCTCGAAAACGTCAGCAAACAAGTGGACATCTGTGTCCATGTAAAGCCGTGCGTACTCTCCTAAAGTGCTGACGTTGAATCCCCACCAGACATTCACAGCATGCTCATACTCTGCATCCGTTATGGCATCACCTGTAAGGTTGCTGGAGAATGCAGTTATGTCAGGTAGCCTGGTTTCTTTGAGTTCCGCCATACTATCCACATACTCATCTGGGAAAATCCCTTTCCTAGTCACGACTTGAAACTTTTCCTCGTCAGGAAATGCAGCTCGAGTGATATGCATATCCTCCTTAGGTAGAGTTTCAACGAGTTTCTGGAGAGGCGCCTGCATAAAACGTAGCGTATGAAGGAAGCGGAGCGTAATTCTTGGCGTAATTCGTTTGGAGAATGAAATGTATTTATCTACGCTCTCAGGTAGGACACTGACCTGATCTTACTCCAAGCCGAAATCAGCCAAGAGCTCAACTAGAAAGTGATCGTCACACCCGCTTAAATTATGAAAGAAAACGGGTATGTGCCTTGGTAGCTGGTACCTCAAATTGCACGCATTGTAAGCTGCGCCACAGAACTTCCTCGTAAGATGACAGTGGTCCCTACGAGGAGTTTACACTTTTCTGTCTAACGTAGCCCACAAACTATGACAATCAACGGCGTTATTATACAAATCTTCATTCTCCTTCGATTTAGTTATGGGAACATTGTCGCTGTAACGCTTGTCAACCTCCTATGAAAGTTTTTCGATCTCAATGAACAGCCAAACCGCAGGATTATCCCCGAAACAAGATTTGTAGCAGTTTAGACTAGAATCACAGGACGATACAATTTGGTATACTGCTACATATGGTACGTGTTTTTCTGTAAAGGTGGTATGTGAGGCTATAGGGTCACCTTCACAGCGGGTCACAGGAGCGAGGAGGCATTCAAACTTGGTGTGTACTACAAATGGGCATCGCTCCTGGTGGTGAGCATTCTTAAATGTTATGAATATGTTTTTATCAGTAGGCATAATAACATGCACTGGGCTCTCGGTAGTGCAGTCTACTAGATGTGCCGCTAACAGCTTATCTGAGAAAAAGGCATTGAGCCACCTTAAGCAAATATGCTGTTTACCATTATGATTACTCAGTTGGGCGGAAAGGAGTTGGGACATGTCTTTGATCCAAACATAGTGATAAATATCATCTTCAGAGAACAGTAGCATGTTTACAGGCGGCTCACGCTCACCAGAAAGTTTTGAGAAATGGAGGGGCCTGATGACAATATGCTTGTCTTGCTCATCTGACTCTTCATAAACATGAACCGATATTCCAGTATTCTGTACCTCAAATTTTGGTATATCCTGGATCTTGATGGGAAACGCGATACCGTCAACGTTATAAGACCCACGAAGATTATCACCTACGTGGTATGTACTGGGACGCTCAGGATGATCCCTATGATCATACTTCCTTTTGAAAGCCAGGATTGACCACGGAAAACAAACCTGATCCTTTTTATTTTCGACATTAATACATGTCTGCTTATTAGCTACACCTTTAGGGAGCTTGATATAGCTTGACCCTCCATTTACCGGATCGTAGACATGTGTATGGACGTCCAGGTGTAGTATTTGGCTGAGTGCTTTAGCTGACCCTCTGACCTCTATCTTGGAAAACTGGGCCAGTACAGCACTCAAGATGGATTTATGAAACCACTCGGCGATTGACATGCTCTGCGTTATCACGCCATTTTCCCCCCAAAGATAATGAAGAGTTGTCTCTTCAACAGAAACAACTTTGGGGGTGGGACGTGCGATAGTTCAATGCAGAGCACCGCACTGCATTTAATAGCGGGATACCGCGTTTCGTTGACGACCTTGAGCAGCTCCTTTTCCAAGACGGGAAGGCATGCCCTTAGAAAACTAACAGGGTCGCGGTACCCTCAAGTCAGGTTCTCGATCCTTGTGAACGAGATATGCTCCTCAAAGGCATCTACAATCACCGAGTATTTTAACTGCAGTATGATATCGCTGACCTGGTGTCCTTCACTGAAAGGAAAGGAGAGAGAACTGCCACTAGCCACAGGATCTTCTCTATTACTATTAATGCTATTCTGCGTCCACCCCATTGATGATGGGGCTGGGTAGGGGCAAGTCAGTATGCGCCAAGGCACAGATACCTCGCATTTACGCTGATTCTGACGAGGCGGATATGATGATGATGATAATGATGGAGGAGCATGATGTGGTGCTGCCAGATCAGACCAATGGGAACAACTAGATTGCGGTGATGGTTCACGATGCTGTTGTTGATGCTGCTGCAGATATGACCTGGTAACTTGAGGGGTGGTGGATCATTGCTCGGCCCACGGGCAGCTGAGTGGCGGTGCTGGGGAGATGGCAGCGGCTTCCCTCGCAGTGACTAGCAGCGCCCTTATAGGTAATGTGTGCCTTACTGGGCACCTCTTTGGGAAGGAAGCCACCACCAGTATTGGGGCCACACTGTGTTGCTTCTGTGGTGGCGCGACCACTGTGGAAGAAGAGATAAAAAAATAATAGTTAAGTGCATTGCTTACCACTGCTGGCCCAGTGAAAGAAAGAATTCTGGCGATCACAAGCTTATAATCAGAGTGAGTAATTACCTTTTTCACTCTGGCTCCAAGGCATTAACACTTCATTGGGTGACTCCACCACACCCTCAAAGAAGTCATCATCATCATCTAATAGGGCCAGATCATGGCGTCTTTCTTTCTCCTCTAGTTCAGTGGCTCTTTGCTATCCCATTCAGGCATCTCATTGTCCCCATCAGAATCGGCATCTTGCAATTGGTCTGTCTCGCCTACAACAACAAACAAGATATATAAATCGAAAAACAAGTATGAAATAAGAAAATTTTGAATCCCTACTGTACAAGAACAAATTACAAGGAAAATTATACTCACATGGCAATCCTGGCTGTGAACTCTCCACAGGAGGCTGGGCTGGACTTCGAGAGTCTGCCACAGTCCAGCCCCTTCCATCCCTCCTCACACTCCAAGATGAAATCCTGGACTTATACTATAACAAGGAGACGGAATTAATAAGGCGAATTTAACATACACACGAAAATTTACAATCAAAATACAAATTACTTACTCACTTGGTAATCCTGTCTCCAGAACTCTATGCCTCTTTCCAATACACTATGAATAGTTGCTGCTGCTACCTCTCTTCATCTTGGGGAGAAGAAACACGTGCACACAGAGATGGAGGTATGCACAAGTCAGACAGCAGCGGACTGAGGACAATGGAGGTTGGCTGTGGGTTTATATAGACACCAAGGCGACCAATGAGAGAGCTTCATTTGAATGGACAGTCAATGAGAAGCTTTTATGGAAAGTCACTATTTCTGGAAGCACTTGATGCGATCATCTCTCTTTCCAAATAACAAGAATGCTTTTATGATTAATGGTGGTTTTGAAAGTGTGCACATACATGATGAAGGCTTTTACCAGTGAGAAGTTTATCGTTTCTGAGATATTTGTTGAAAGCATGACAGAATGCCTCATTAGGACTGTCAGGGAGAATGCAATCATTGTCATTCTGGGCTATTTTCGTGAACAGATCCTGTTAGGACAAGAATTTACAAGCAGCCGTCACGAAAGCTCCTACAACAACAACAAAAGTGACAATTATTTCTGCAACACTTTACGAATTCTGAGAAGGGACTGATATGTAATGGATGGGCAGTCCTGTTAGGAGTCCGCAGCTCGTGGTCGTGAGGTAGCATTCTCGCTTCCCACGCCCGGGTTCCCGGGTTCGATTCCCGGCGGGGTCAGGGAATTTCTCTGTCTCGTGACGACTGGGTGTTGTGTGATGTCCTTAGGTTAGTTAGGTTTAAGTAGTTCTAAGTTATAGGGGACTGATGACCTTAGATGTTAAGTCCCATAGTGCTCTGAGCCATTTTTTCCTGTTAGGATCGCTAGGAAGAATGCATCCTGTGTTATTCTGGAAAGCATTGCAAAAGATTTCTATAGTACATCCAGAGGGAGACTTGGCTCTTATGTGCATGGACATGAGACATCAGTGCAACACTGACAACCTTTTAGCTGCGCCTGCATGGGGGAGTCGCTATGCAGGCATCTCTTACTTGGCAATTAGGCTTGCTCTGGACTGACAGGTATGGATAGTGGCTGGGTAAATATGTAAGTGGCTGGAGGTGTCTCGACGTGGGACCGCTGTCCTGTTAGGACTGCTAAGAACAATGCACCCTGTATTATTCTGGGAAGCATTGCAGCAGATTTCTATAATGCATCACTGAGGGAGACTTGGTTGTTATTTACATTGACATGTGACGCCAGTATAACACTGAGAACCTTTTAGTGCACCTGCGAGGGTGAGCCGCTATGCAAACCTCACTCTCGGCGCTGAACCCCAGCTATGCATCAGCCGCAGTGGCCAGGTAAACACGTGTTTCGACAGGAATTTCTCAGGTGTCAGGTATGAAAGGGATGCCAGTGCCTCATGCTTGCGGGACCCCAAATGGGCACCTGTGTGTTATCCGGCAACTGACGGTCACTTTGTAGGGCAGATCGCACCGCCATGCGCACGCATTGGACCTCTGTAGGGAACAGTTCACTGATACGTCACCGTCGAATGTTTTAACGATAGTCTGAAAGCGATTTTACGTGCAATGAATGTTTGTGCAGTGCATTATTTTCGGCTGTTTAAACGTTGTGAGAGTGTTGTTAGAGCGTTATTTGTGCATCATTTTTGACAGTTTTATGCATAGTGAACATGTCTGTTGAATTATTTTGTGAACAGGTCTGTGGGCTGTGCAATGCATTATTTTGACAGTTTATAATTAGTGAGCGTGTCTGCACAGCGTTTTACAAGCATTATTTTGAAAATTTGCCTGTTTTTTTTTGCGTGTCTGTAGGCTGTACAATGCATTATTTTGATGATTTATGAGTAGTTTGCAGGTCTGTGGGCTGTGAAAAGCATTATTTTGACAGTTTACAACTAGCGAGCGTGTCTGCAGAGCGTTTTACATGCATTATTTTGGCAATTTACGAGTTGTTTTCATGTCTGCACATCAGCGTACTGCATTATTTCGGTGATTTACGAGTAGTTTAAAGCCTGTAGGCTATTTACTGTGACCCCAAGCTCGCCAGGCCAAGTGTTTTGTATCAGCATAACAAACATAACAAATATACTATGTGAAATATTGCTATCTTGTTTACAGTGACAAGCATAACAAAATTGTCACAATTACATTGATACGGACTATGTCCAAATTGGTCTGTGTTAGTTAACAGATTCTAATTGAACACAACGATAAAAGGTTTTACCTTGTCCCTGTACGTCACTGTCATTGTGACGGCCGTTCTTCTCCCACGGTTCGCGTTATATCTTCAAGGCAGCATGTGACAACACTAAATAACCCACCCAACCACAACTTACCACGAACGTGGTAAGTTCCTTACTGTTGTCCCGTCTTTCAGATAGGCTGCATCCATCCATTTCAGAATGAACACACAGAAATAAAAAAAAAAAAAACACCTGAAACCTCAGACTATACTAATTCATTACTTAAATAAACTTTTTTGTTACGGATCATCATTCGTCTGTTCGGTAAATGTTTGTAAAACACTTCATTTTACCAAAGTGATGTATTACACTACATTGTTATGTCGATTACTTTTGAAATAATTGGGAGTTTATTAACTTTTTCTCCATCTGTCTCGTCTTCATTCTCATACAACTGGCTAAACGAGAGGTTCGGGGGGATCACGGGAAATCACTTCTATAGTTGAGTCGGCATAAGTTGATACCGTAACGCAAGTTTGTAAACGTTTCTATGACAGTACCTACGTGTTGTCACAGCTCTATAGACGGCTACTATTCTCGCCTGCAGCCGTTAGCGCTCCACAGTGGAAGGGAGTCAACAGTGCTGCGAGCTATCAGGGAGCTTCTTATGCTGTCTGGACTATAGGAGTGCGTGAGAATTCCATAGCGAATGAAAACTCTGTACTCCCGATACCAAGGGGTGGAGGTGCTCGCTCTTACCCTCCCTCTCTTGTGGACGTCTGTGTGTGGACGTGGCCGTTTGTCATCTCTTTAATTCGAAAATCGCTTATACACTGTCCAGTCACATTAATGTTACAACCTGTCGAAAGCCAGAATAACAACCTTTTGCACTACTGACCACTGCGAGACATGCAGGAAGAGAGTCAGTGAGGTTCTGGAAGGTACTTACAGAGATGTGGAGCAATGACGACTCCAGTGCTGTGTCCAGCTGCACTTGGTTTCTCAGTTGAGGATCCATGACACGAACAGCCCGACCGTTTTGATCCCACTGATTCTCGATTAAATCTGTGGACCTTGGTGGCCATGGGAGTGCGATGTGTTACCTTGTCCTCCTGACAGATGCCATTATGCCAAGGAAAAACAGACTTCATGAAGGAATGTACATGGTCCTCAAGGTTAGATGTATATTTTTGTTCATCCATTGTGCCTTCCAGTGGCCTGGACACTTCCGACTGTTATTACAGGGTGTTTGCTTTCAGATATTTTACCCTGTACACGCCAACAGCCATCTGCCCAATCGAGTATAAAGGGTGATTCATCTGAAAAAGCCACATGTCACCATTCAGTTGACGTCCTTGCAAATTTCAGTCTTCATCGCCAATGAAAAGCAGTCACCATGGATGCACGAACCAGGCACCTGCTGCGAAGGCCCAAATGCAGCAACGTTCGCTGAACAGTCATTGAGGAGACACTGTTGGTAGCCCTTGGTTCATCTGGGTGGTAAGTTTCTCGACAGGTGCTCGTCTATTCGCCCAAACATATCTTCATAGCCGTTGTCATCTGCAGTATATGGTACACCACAACTGCGTTGGCTCTGGTTTTGGATAGCACCATTTTGTACATTAACCATCGAGGCACCCTGTCAGTTTACAGACTTAGTCATTTCGAAAATGCTTCCACATTCGGTCCGAAAGTCAATGATCATGCCCCCCCCCCCCCCCCCCCCCCCGCGAGACGCTTTATATACCCTCCACTCCTATTGCTTCTACCTGCCTTCTGTGGGTGGTTGTTGCACGTTGATGTCGAACATAGGTGGTGGTCACATCAATGTGACTGCACCATGTATATCGGCAAGCTGAACAAAAGCAATTGTGTCCGTTATGTTCCGGTGACCCTGTCCAACCAAGAAAATGTTCGACCGCCGTTTTGAAGGCGGGAGTACGTATGAAAAAGAGAGAGTTCCATATAGTGTTTCTCGGCCTCGGGCTCAAGTTTCAAACAGGTCCTGGTGGCTCAGTCTGATGCTCAGGGCCTGCCTTTTGCTGACATCTGGTTGCCATGGATTCTGTCTGCCGCCTTATACATTCTCCAGGATCGGCTGAGCATCTCATCTAACTGATGTATTACATAGCTTCCGACTTAAATGACGCAAATTTTTGCGCCACCACAATTTCTTGCATTCGAACATTTCAAAAAAATGGCTTTTTGGCTTGAATTGTTTTCTGGGTCTACCTTATCGCAATGTTCGTCCCAAGTTCGTTGGAAACTCCGTTTTAGAGTTACAAGGTAATTTGTGAAACCTTCATAGCTGTAAAAAAAAAAAAATTAAAAATAAAAAGTAGCCGACATCGCGGCCAGTGCGACAGCACGTAATTTCAACGACAGCCTGACAGGCATTATAGAGATTATGAACCTGCTCGAACTTGAGATCGGACTAGCCTGATACAACTCCTGCACAAAAGCGGACGAAAAGCATATCGAGGGAGCAGAGCAGCGGATGGCAAGTTGATAAAGAGACCCCCAGAACCACAATAGCGACTAAGAAGATGGTGGATGATCTTTTGGATCTGGACGAATTCCTGTATGGTCCACGGGACGCTGAGTAGCGAGTACTACAAAAAATACAAACCATAACTTTAAACACGTTCTTTTACGAAACCGTTTTTTACGGTTTGGCGGGTAACATAACTTGAGAACTGCACATAATGCGATTTTGATCAGAATATGATTCCGGAATTCTAAATCGATTTGTCTATGAGGGATATCTTCAACAGTCTGTTTTCGATGCACGCTTTTGATTCGATTTTGTGGGCGAGGAAAACGACATTTTCTTCAACACGTCACCATTTTGTTGGATCTTAATGGTTCAAATGGCTCTGAGCACTATGGGACTTAACATCTGAGGTCATCAGTCCCCTAGAACTTAGAACTACTTAAACCTAACTAATCTAAGGACATCACACACATCCATGCCCGAGGCAGGATTCGAACCTGCTACCGTAGCGGTCACGCGGTTCCAGACTGAAGCGCCTAGAACCGCACGGCCACACCGGCCGGCTTTGGATCTTAATATTTTTCAATTATCTCATATACACTGAAAGAAAATGTATTGAACATGACTTATAGAAAATTATTTTGGTACGGGTCCTGTAGGAGGGCTTCGACAATTCCCGCCAATGGCCAACGTTCCGGCGCTAGATGCAACTATTACAGGGAGCGTCCGGCGTGACACAAAAACGATTTCCTGAGGACAAAAGTAATAAAACTATATCATCAGATTTAGCACTACTTTTTGTTTTACTTGAAAAAATCATGAAAATCACCTATTTTTCATGCGTTCAAAGAGGGCATCCCTCTTAAGTCGTAGTGGACAGTAAGTGACATGCTACATTGTCTTTGAGTGTCTCACACATTCTCTTCATTTTAAATATGATTACACCTAATCTGTCTCAAACTTATTTAAGGTCGCGTTTAATATAATAATGAGATCAGTATTACCCGAACCGTGGCCAGTTCCTACTTTGTACAATTACGAAACAAAACTATATCTCTACCTGTATAAAGACTGATTACTGTGAAAACTTATCAAAATCCTACACGTATGAATAATTCAACTACAAAAACCTGCAACTGGATAATACAGCAATCGCTCACTCTCGTGTTGTAAGCACAACGAAAGCCGATGCGACTGTCCTTTTGCTGGTTTCTGCATATTAAAATATCTCTTCGCAGCCCCGTTCTACACTATCCTCTCCCTTCAACCGTTCACCATTCCACATTGTTTCTTATGAAAACTTGCTCTTTTTAATATTCGCAGAAGTGATTTGCAGTAAGAGTCCTCTGTAATCTTCAGCTTACAACACTCATTCGTCTGTCACCTTCATAATTCAAATCATACCCAGTTCATCACATTAAATTACGAATTTTTATAAACTGCAGCGATGTCTCATTCTTATATGATATTAACTTCTCTTTTAAACAACACATCCTAAAGCTGAAGATCTTCCCTCATTATCATTGCACTGAAAGTACTGACTTCCCTAGTAAATTCTACGAACTGATACTAATTATTATTATATATTTCAGTTTGCTGCAGCTCTGCTTTATAAAATTTCTAAAGTAAAGTTACTTCCCTGCTTTACAAATAACGATTAATGTGGAACAGACGGCTGGTTAGAAAATTTCACTACTAACAGATATCCGAAAGTGGGCTGCAGGTGAAAAAGGTTAATTATTACTGGTATGCCCATTCACGTTTGGACTATGAGTCAAACGGATTGATACGGAACTCTTCTCAACTTTCCCTTGACGCATATCCCAATGCTCAGTTACCATAGTATAATACACTACTGGCCATTAAAATTGCTACACCAAGAAGAAATACAGATGACAAATGGCTATTCATTGGACAAATATATTATACTAGAACTGACATGTGATTACATTTTTACGCAGTTTGGGTGCACAGATCCTGAGAAATCGGTACCCATAACAACCACCTCTCGCCGTAATAACGGCCTTGATACGCCTGGGCATTGAGTCAAACAGAACTTGGATGGCGTGTACAGGTACAGCTGCCCATGCAGCTTCAACATGATACCACAGTTCGTCAAGAGTAGTCACTGGCGTATTGTGACAAGCCAGTTGCTCGGCCGCCATTGACCAGACGTTTTCAGTTGGTTAGAGACCTGGAGAATGTGCTGGCCAGGGCTGCAGTCGAACATTTTCTGTATCCAGAAAGGCCCGTACAGGACCTGCAACATGCATTATCCTGCTGAAACGTAGGGTTTTGCAGGGATCGAATGAAGGGTAGAGCCACGGGTCGTAACAGATCTGAAATGTAACGTCCACTGTTCAAAGTGCCGTCAATGCGAACAAGAGGTGACCGAGACGTGTAACCAATGGCACCCCATACCATCAAGCCGGGTGATACGCCAGTATGGCCATGACGAATACACGCTTCCAATGTGGGTTCACCGCAATGTCGCCAAACACGGATGCGACCATCATGATGCTGTAAACAGAACCTGAATTCTTCCGAAAAATGACGTTTTGCCATTCGTGCACCCAGGTTCGTCGTTGAGTACACCACCGCAGGTGCTCCTGTCCGTGATGCAGCGTCAAGGGTAACCGCAGCCGTGGTCTCCGTGCTGATAGTCCATGCTGCTGCAAACGTCGTCGAACTGTTCGTGCAGATGGTTGTTGTCTTGCAAACGTCCCCATCTGTTGACTGAGGGACCGAGGCGTGACTGTACGATCCGTTACAGCCATGCGGACAAGATGCCTGTCATTTCGACTGGTAGTGATACTAGGCCTTTGGGATCCAGCACGGCGTTCCGTATTATCCCCCTGAACCCACCGATTCCATATTCAGCTAACAGTCATTGGATCTCGACCAACGCGAGTAGCAATGTCGCGATACGATAAACCGCAATCGCGATAGTCTACAATCCGACCTTTATCAAAGTCGGAAACGTGATGGTATGCATTTCTCCTCCTTACACGAAGCATCACAACGACGTTTCACCAGGCAATGCTGGTCAGCTGCTTTTTGTGTATAAGAAATCGGTTGGAATCTTTCCTGATGTCAGCACGTTGTAGGTGTCGCCACCGGCGCGAACCTTCTATGAATATTCGGAAAAGCTAATCATTTGCATATCACAGCATCTACTTCCTGTCGGTTAAATTTCGCGTCTGTAGCACGTCATCTTCGTAGTGTAGCAATTTTAATGGCCAGTAGTGTAGTATAATAGTCAATAGAGCTGAATGTCAATAGCGCAACCATTGAAATCTTTCGTGAGCCAAATTTTGTTAAAATGTATAGGAAGGTGCACGGTTATTAACTTAAGTGGGGTGCTCCTAGACTGGCCTTTGCTAGAAACATTCTCAGTGTGACTGACGTACGTGCCAACCCTCCCATCGGTCCGTTCACGGCAGTGCACGGTGCCTGTATTGCATGTTCCAAAATCCGCACAAGAAAATGTGATATTTCAGGATTAATATCTCAAATTCCTTTGATCACAGAGATAAGGGGTCAAGTCAAATGTTTTGGATAGATCTTGGCCTAGAAACCATTTGTATAGCTATCGTAAGAACGGATATACTGTAGCTACCCTACAGTACAAGGTCAAAATTTAAATATCACACACTTCCTCCGGCGCAGGCAAATTGAGCAAATCGGCTTATGCTTTTGCATTAGGTGTTGTCTAGGGTGGGCCTTAGACGGCTTATGAAAGCAGTATTTGTTCATGGGCGGTCCTCGAGAAACACCCGAAAAACCACGATTTTGGGGTACTATAAGTACCGGTTGTGCGGATGACCACTTCTATAATTTTTATTCATGGTGAAACGTAACATCCATTATTCATGAGATCGCTTGATTAATTGTTAAGTCACTAGGTAGGATTCATACATGTAATTTCGCCTTTTGAGCTCTGCAATACGATTTTCAACAACTTCGTGGCAAAGTACTGGCTAATACTACGTCCATCCACTGGTAGGAACACGTATTGTCTTAGTTTAACTGCAGTTAGGACTTCGCATTTACAAACAGTTGGATAACAAAAGAAGTACCATATAACTATATTTGATAGTGTTTGAAAACTGTAACAACTCTTTTTGTCATACTGTTATCTTGCTAAACTATTGTTTAACATAACGGCATCTAATTACTTAATACTTACTGAAATACGCAATAGGAAACTAGTTGACAATGTAAATAAAGCGTTTGTTTAGGCTATTGGATTATATATTGAAATTTCGTCTACACTAAAAAGTAATGTACTCCTATTTCAAACAGGAAGAAAGGTCGAAATACTTGGGATAATGTAGTTTCACTGCGGTTAGCAAAAATGTAATCGGCATTGTTTGTATTTCAATTGACCTCTTCAAATGATAACTTTTCTGAAATTTTGAACTACTTCTGTGATCGTAATTAACATAATTACTATATGCTACAATGCTCCAGGTGCTGGCGAGACCTGCGAGAAATCGTGGGAAATTTTGAGTTGAACTGTGTGACGTAACGTCAAATAAATTTGTGTACACCTGAAAGTTCCTTTGACTTTTCACGTTACCAGAAAATCCATGGTGTTCTCTGGACCATCATCATTTACGAAATTTCCAGGAAGAATCATCTGCAGCGGATCAACGAAAAGAAGTTATGTTCGCGCCACTTTTTCGTTATTTTATTTATTTATTTATTTATTTATTTTTGAGCAATCTGAGTTACCACGTCCAACTGCAAGAGCTTTTATTTCATCTTTGTTTCTCAAGATTAATATTCGTAAAGACTTTTATTTAGATTTACTTTTATTTGACAATTATTATCCCCAGCAAGGCGGTTACAGTGCAATTACAGATAGCCAAAAATGTTTACCGTATGTGCTTAAGTTGATGATCCCGAGGAACCTTCAGACTTTTTCCGGTAACATTATCCGTTGCCGTATTCAGGGGTTCAAAGTTACCGTACTTAGGCTGAAAACCGCAAAAACCTGATTTTAATCGTGTTTACACCGTGGGCGGCAACTTCCTAAATATAAAACTGTAGAATGGGCTCAAGTTTTAACTGTACATTCCGTAGACATTTATCTAGAAACACTGTTTTATCATTTTTGAAAAACTTTATCCGTTATCAAGATACACCCGAGAAACCAAGAGTTTTAGATATCTCTTCATTTGTAATATCTATTCATGGTAAATCGTACAAAAGTTTTGCCATTTGTTCGTAAGACGATGTACTCGGGGAACCCTGAAACTCTTTTGGATATCATTATCCGTTACCGTATCCAGAGATTCAAAGTTACTGTACATATATAAGTAAAATTCGCACGTAATATCCGGCCTGAGGTGTAAATGTGCACACATAAAAAAAAGTGTTGCGTCACCACGGTTCCGAGAGTTCCGGAACCTGTTCAGAAAATTGGAATAGTGATCAACATAAACATCATTTCCGACCTTTTTATTGCTCATGAAAACCACACATTGCATGTTATACCACCATACAGCGAGGCCTTCAGAGGTGATGGTACAGATTGCTGCACATACCGGTACCTCTAATACTCAGTAGCACCTCCTCTTACATTGATGCATGCCTGTATTCGTCGTGGCATACTATCCACAAATTCATCAAGGCACCGTTGGTCCTGATTGTCCCACTTTCTACAGTGATTCGGCGTAGATCCCTCAGAGTGGTTGGTGGGTCACGTCGTCCATAAACAGCCGTTTTCAATCTATCTCAGGCTTGTTCGACAGGGTTCATGTCTCGAGAACATTCTGGCCACTCTTTTCGAGCGATGTCGTTATCCTGAAGGAAGTCATTCACACGATGTGCACGAAGGGGTGCGAATTGTCGTCCATGAAGACGAATGCCTCGCCAATATGCTACCGATATGGTTGCACTATCGGTCGGAGGGTGGTATTCACGTATCGTACAGCCATTATAGCGCCTTCTATCACCACCAGCGGCTTACGTCAGCCACATAATGCCATTCCAAAGCCGCAGAGAACCTCCACCTTGCTGCACTCGCTGGACAGTGTGTCAAAGGCATTCAGCCTGACCGGGTTGCCTCTAAACACGTCTCTGACGATTGTCTGGTTGAAGGCATATGCGACACTCATCAGTGCAGAGAATCTGATGCCAATCAAGAGAGATCCATTCGGTATGTTGTTGGGCCCATCTGTACCACGCTGCATGGTGTCGTGGTTGCAAAGACGGACCTCGCCATGAACGTCGGGAGTGAAGTTGCGCATCATGCAGCCTTATTGTGCACAGTTTGAGTCGTAACAGGACGTCCTGTGGCTGAACAAAAAGCATTATTCCACATGGTGACGTTGCTGTAAGGGTTCTTTCGAGCCATAAATCGTAGGTATCGGTCATCTACTGCAGTAGTAGCGCTTGGGCGGCCTGAGAGAGAAATGTCTCTCTCTGTATCTCCTCCATGTCCGAACAACATCGCTTTCGTTCACTTCGAGACGCCTGGACACTTCCCTTGTTGAGAGCCCTTCCTGGCACTAAGTTACAATGCGGACGCGATCGAACCGCGGCATTGACCGTCTAGGCATGGTTGAACTACAGACAACACGAGCTGAGTACCTCCTTCCTGGTGGAATGACTGGAACTGATCGGCTGTCGGACGCCCTCCGTCTAATAGGCGCTGCTCATCCATGGTTGTTTACATCTTTGGGTGGGTTTAGTAATATCTCTGAACAGTCAAAGGGACTGTGTCTGTGATACAATATGCACAGTCAACGTATATCTTCAGGGGTTCTGGGGACCGGGGCGTTGCAAAACTTTTTTTGATGTGTGTAATATTGACTGACGTAGTGAACATTTGTCAAGGTTTCTGGGACATCGCAAGGATCACGTTTTTAGTTGCCATTTTATCACCAATAAAACTTGATGACGCGCTGTCTCTGTATAACGGGCATTTCCCGCCTGTAAAGGCTCCCTCATTCGGCGTAAGAGCGTACAAAAATTATTTTATCGTTTGAAATTCTTTGTACTAGCAAATGAAAAACTGAAGTTTTTGGTATGCTGTAGGTGTAGCGTAAAAATGTTGGCATTTTTATGTAAAGTAGCGTAAGGTGAACTTCCGGTAACTGGGAGACGATTGTGTTTTAACGTTATATTATACATAATTATTTGTTGTAACAAAAGAAAAATTCGGAGTAGGTATTAAAATCCATGGAGAAGAAATTAAAACTTTGAGGTTCGCCGATGACATTGTAATTCTGTCAGAGACAGCAAAGGACTTGGAAGAGCAGTTGAACGGAATGCATCGTGTCTTGAAAGGGGGATATAAGATGAACATCAACAAAAGCAAAAAGACGATAATGGAATGTAATCGAATTCAGTCGGGTGATGCTGAGGGAATTAGATTAGCAAGTGAGACACTTAAAGCAGTAAAGGAGTTTTGCTATTTGGGGAGCAAAATAAATGATGATGGTCGAAGTTCAAAAAAATGGTTCAAATGGCTCTAAGCACTATGGGACTTAACTTCTGAGGATATCAGTCCCCTAGAACTTAGGACTACTTAAACCTAACTAACCTAAGGACATCACACACATCCATGCCCGAGGCAGGATTCGAACCTGCGACTGTAGCGGAAACGCGGTTCCAAACTGAAGCGCTTAGAACCGCACGGCCACACCGGCCGGCGATGGTCGAAGTAGAGAGGATATAAAATGTAGACTGGCAATGGCAAGGAAAGCGTTTCTAAAGAAGAGAAATTTGTTAACATCGAGTATAGATTTAAGTGTCAGGAAGTCGTTTCTGAAAGTATTTGTATGGAGTGTAGCCATGTATGGAAGTGAAACATGGACGATAAATATTTTGGACAAGAGGAGAATAGAAGCTTTCGAAATATGGTGCTACAGAAGAATGCAGAAGATTAGATGGGTAGATCACATAACTAATGAGGAGATACTGAAAAGAATTGGGGAGAAGAGGAGTTTGTGACACAACTTGACTAGAAGAAGGGATCGATTGGTAGGACATGTTCTGAGGCATCAAGGGATCACAAATTTAGCATTGGAGGGCAGCGTGGAGGGTAAAAATCGTAGAGGGAGACCAAGAGATGAATACACTAAGCAGATTCAGAAGGATGTAGGTTGCAGTAGGTACTGGGAGATGAAGAAGCTTGCTCAGGATAGAGTAGCATGGAGAGCTGCATTAAACCAGTCCCAGGACTGAAGACCACAACAACAACATGTGTCGAAGTATGTAAATGTGTCAATGTATACACGGTCCAGTCAATGTTCACGTCGACGTGCAATAATCACTCACAAACGGCAGGTGATAGCGTTAGTAGTGAAGGACATAAAAGAGTTTTTTTTTTTTTTTTGGGGGGGGGGGGGGGTCGGTGCCGAGACGGGATGGAGTAAATCCGTAAAATAAGTGCAGTCGATGTCGTAATGCTGAAACGGAGCGATCTATTTGACGTCCAAAAGGGCATGATCGTTGGCTTTCGGGACGAGGGTGGAAAGATTTCGAAGTTCGTAAACTGTTCGCGTGCCGCCGTGGGACAAGTATACTGTGCATGGCAAAATAGAGTTAATCAAAACCGGCGCCGTGGCAACTATGATGCACCAGGGGCTATAGATGACAAGCGTGAATGACGGCTGTGGAGATGTGTACGGATTTATAGACGTGCATCTGTTGTGCAACTGACCGCCCGGATAAACCAAGGGGCCACCAACAGTGCCTCCTCAACGACTGTTCAGTGGCGTTATCTTCGCAGCAGGCGCCTGGTTCTACATCTACATCCATACTCCGCAAGCCACCTGACGGTGTGTGGCGGAGGGTACCTTGAGTACCTCTATGGGTTGTCCCTTCTATTCCAGTCTCGTATTGTTCGTGGAAAGAAAGATTGTCGGTACGCCTATGTGTGGGCTCTAATCTCTCTGATTTTATCCTCATGGTCTCCTCGCGATATATACGTAGGAGGGAGCAATATACTGCTCCTCGGTGAAGGTATGTTCTCTAAACTTAAACAAAAGCCCGTACCGAGCTACTGAGCGTCTCTCTTGCAGAGTCTTCAACTGGAGTTTATCTATCATCTCCGTAACGCTTTCGCGATTACTAAATGATCCTGTAACGAATTTTATTGGTTTCCATTTTGAAACTTAATGATAACGACATCATCTCAACCAACGTTTTCAAGCAAACTTGATGTTTAAAATAATGGTATAAATTAGGAGTATTCGGGCCCCCAGTACTTCAGGCTTCGTGCATGCGTCCGGTGTGCGTGGTATTAAAGCATTCTTCATTTCTTACCACTCCAATGTCCACTCAGCAGCTCCCTTGGCTGAAGAAAGTACGTGGCAGAGCTTGGTTCATTGGTAGGAAATTAGAAAAAATAATCAGGGCCAAAAAAGAGATTGTTACCCATCCCACAATATTGCTCAACTAGTGGGACGCGTACTAAACAGGACTAACAGTAGATATTGAACGTATACGAATGGTCATAGCTTTGCTTGACCCACTGGACACTGTCACGACGATTCAGGGAAACCTGAACTGGGAGACACTTGTAGATTGACACACTCTATCCCATGAAAGCATACTAATAAAGTTTCAAGAACCAGCTTTAAGTAAATAATTTAGGAATGTGCTGCAACCCCCTACGTATCACACCTGCATGGATTACGAAGACAAGATCCTAGTTACAGGGCCACAGGGGCGGAAAGCAGCGCTCCAGGGATTCAGATTCAAATTCTTTGTTAGTCATTCACCATTTCTACATGCGATAGGCTACGTCAGTTTACTTACTTATGAAGTTTACAGTATACTTGTTTACATTATTTACATTGTGGTATTTGGCATTTCTAAACATTCCTCTAAAGAATAAAATAGGGTTGCTAGCAAGAAGTTCTGGAGTTTTGTCGTGAGTGATTTTATTGGTATGTGGTATGCTTGTGACAAATTTACACAGTATATAACTTTGATTGCCATGTAGATATGACTATTGTTTGTTTTTGCTAGGCTGTTTTGTTTTAAGAGCAGGGTATTATTGGTTCTCGTTTTATAATCATATCTTTGATTTGTTACACTTAAATTTGGTAGTTCAGCGAGTTTGTACTTAACTCTTCCTGTTACAGTACTTGTTCTAGGTAACTGTGCCATGTTAGCTTATTTTCAACTGCAATACCTAAAAGTTTTACATTTTGTTTTTCTATTTTTGCAGCTTTTGATAGACTGAATCACACAATTTGTGTCTTATTTACTTTTGATAGTAAACGAGTTACATTCAATCAGGACGCTGCACTTTCTTTCACCAAATTCTTTCTTTTTTTCCTATTGAAGAATATGTGTGCATGTGTCTTTTACAGTTAGTTATAAACAAATGTCCTTTGCCTGTGAAGATTTTTGAGACGAACAAAGAAATGAAATGGGCACAAGAAACTATCTGCACAATAAATCCAACTTGTAAACATAGAAAGCAACTCGCTCGTCAACAATCAGCTTCTGTATTTCAAAATAATTTGTCCAGCTTCCCCCTTTACCAGCAAGTGGCCGATGTGACGGCAGAATTTGCTTCCTTTCATTCCCCTCCTTCGAATCCAGACATTTTATTCGTAGTCACGCGATACTTAAACATGATCACGAAATCAGATAACGCGCTGGTTGAGAAACTCAGTAGCCGACCGTTATGTATTAATCGTCTTTCAGAGAAACTTTTAACTCGACTTAGTCCGCATCTCGTGGTCGTGCGGTAGCGTTCTCGCTTCCCACGCCCGGGTTCCCGGGTTCGATTCCCGGCGGGGTCAGGGATTTTCTCTGCCTCGTGATGGCTGGGTGTTGTGTGCTGTCCTTAGGTTAGTTAGGTTTAAGTAGTTCTAAGTTCTAGGGGACTGATGACCATAGATGTTAAGTCCCATAGTGCTCAGAGCCATTTGAACCATTTGAACTCGACTTAAATATTTTCAATGCGTTGTGGAATTACATTATTTGATTCGTCTTTCGTTTCAGCGCTTTGCATACCCCAACGTATAAATCAGAAATTTACGTTGAACACTCCGTTGTCTAGATCTGCTTGGTCACAGTCTTAACAGTAATAATCCTCACAATTAGTGAATGACCGCTACCTACGAACTATGGCTTGGGGGAAATCTAATAGTAACTCCACCATGTTGAATGATACTTTTCGTGCAGCCACAGGACGTCGTGCTACGACTCAAACTGTGCACAATTAGCTGCATGATGCGCAACTTCACTCCCGATGTCCATGATGAGGTCCATCTTTGCAGCCACGACACCATGCAGCGCGCTACAGATGGGCACAACAACATGCCGAATGGATCGTACAGGATTGGAATCACGTTCTCTTCACCGATAAGTGTCACATATGTCTTCAACCAGACAATCATCGAAGACGTGTTTGGAGGCAACCCGGTCAGGCTGAATGTCTTAGACACACTGTATAGCAAGTGCAGCACGGTGGAGGTTCCCTGCTGTTTTGGAATGGCATTATGTGGGGCTGACTTAAGCTGCTGGTGGTCATTGAAGGCGCCGTAACGGCTGTACGATAGGTGAATGTCGTCCTCTGACCGATAGTGCAACCATATCGGCAGCATATTGGCGAGGCATTCGTCTTCATGGACGACAATTCGCACCCCCATTGTGCACATCTTGTGAATGACTTCCTTCAGGATAACGACATCGCTCGAAAAGAGTGGCCAACATGTTCTCGAGACATGATCCCTATCGAACACACCTGGAATACATTAAAAATGGCTGTTTATCGACGACGTGACCCACCAACCACTCTGAGGGATCTACGCCGAATCACTGTTGAGGAGTGAGACAATCTGGACCAACAGTGCCTTGATGAACTTGTGGACAGTAAGCCATGGCGAATACAGGCATGCATCAATGCAAGAGGATGTGCTGCTGGGTATTAGAGGTACTGGTGTATGCAGCAATCTGGACCACCACCTCTGAAGGCCTCGAGGTATGGTGGTACAACACGCAATGTGTGGTTTTCATGAGCAATAAAAAGGGTGGAAATGATGTTTATGTTGATCTCTATTCCAATTTTCTGTACAGGTTCCGGAATTCATGGAACCGAGGTGACGCAAACTTTTTTTGATGTGTGTATGATGATTTCTTGATGATGTTATAGACTTCCAAGGATAATTGAGGAGGATAAATGTATCAATTTGAGGTAAGGGTCCTAGTACGAGAAATGAACAAATTGTAAGTTATAATGGAAAACCGTTTTGATATATCTGACAGTCGAATATAAGTACTGGTCGTGTTGTTGCTAAGAATGTAGGGTATGCAAATTTCAGAGGTTTTAGCATGGACCAAACACGGGCTCTAAAATGCATAACTGTGGAGCTATAAGTACTCATTCATCTACGCTAGTGTGAAACACACCTCTATTGAACAACTGTTGATAGCTCATAAGGTATGCATTTCAGAGCCCTTGTTTTTTGGACTTTTTTTAATGTTTGGTCCATACTACCACCTCTTTGTTGCCTACCCTACAGCCGTAGCAGCAGCAGTACCGGTATATGTATTCCAGGTAAGAGGTATCAGAACGATTTCCTCATACAACATGGACCCTTACCTCAAACTGATACATTTTTCCTTCTCCATCATCTTTGATAGTTTGTAGCATAAGCCACTCCTAGAAAAACTGGAATTCTATGGCATTAGACATAACAGCCTTAAATTAATAAAATCATATCTTCAGAATCGTAAGCAAGTTGTTTGTGTAGGGAGAGAAATGTCGAGTATAGAGCAAGTCAAGGTAGGTGTTCCGCAGGGATCTGTGCTGGGCCCCTTTTTGTTCCTGATAATGATAAATGATCTGCCGTCGTTTATCAAGTCCACCACTGTGTTGTATGCAGATGATACAACACTTCTTCATGCTAGTGAGGATTTCAATAGCCTTAAAACTTGTGCAGAAAAGACAACTGACCAAGCATCCTATTGGTTCAAGGCAAATGGATTCCTGCTGAATGAAAACAAAACACAGCAGATGGTCTGTAGTCTTAGAGACAAGCTTCTGTCAGATGATCCAAGTTATGTCAAATTTTTGGGGGTATACATTGATGATAAATTATCTTGGGGTCAACATGTACAATATATTAGTGGTAAATTGTCAAGAGTTATTTACCTGTTAAGGCGACTTATGGATTGTGTTCCTGAAAAATATGTTAGAACATCCTATTTTTCATTCTTTCAGAGTATAATAACATATGGAATTATTTTGTGGGGGAACTCTAGCTGTGTGCATGACATATTAATACTGCAAAAAAAAGCTATTAGGATAATTACTGGTTCTGCATATAAGGCACACTGTAAACCATTGTTCTGTGAACAGAAAATCATGACTGTTATAAACTTGTACATATACTATGTTCTAATTTATACGAAGAAGAAATTACCAGAAACAAAAACCAGAGAAAATGTACACAGCCACAATACAAGAAGGAATAGGTGGCTCTATATTCCTTACAACAGATTGTCAAAGTCACTCAACAGCTACGAAATCATGGGGTACAAATTATTTAATAATCTTCCTCAATCTGTTCAAGAATTACCTGAACAACTATTCAAACAAACAATTCATGACTGGCTAGTCCTCCACCCATTCTATGACATAAGAGAATTTATCAATTGTAATATAATACTATAATGTTAACAAGAAACCTGTTGTTTCTTTCAAACTATTAATTGTATTTTAGCATGTATTTGACGTTGTCTATTGCTGTAATGGCCGAATGACAATAAAATTATTATTATTATTATTATTATCACAGCATCATCCTGTATGTACATATGTTACAGGTGCCTGCGTGTATAACTTTCACGCCTTATAGCGTCGTTGGATGACATTTCTGGACACGGCTTTATGTTAAAAATACTATGTAGTCCTACTGACTCCATTCTACAAGTCCTAGGAGTTTGTTACTGAAATCTCCGAACGCCGCGAGTTTTTCTTAACGGAGGGTATTCCACTTCTGTCTCGTCTTAATTCAATTCCCTTTGGTGTGCAGGTTCTACCTGTGGACTCAAACGAACCATGTCGGATTCGTTGACAACATGTGCTATCAGTCCATGAATAGGGACCATTTCCGCCTGAAATGTAGGCAGGCCTTTACGAAAGCAACTGGAGAGTACCCTTTGTGAAACATGGCTTGCAATTTTCAAAATTCTTTGCCACTTTGGAGGGGTTTTCATACAGTATGCATGCGTTGATCTAATTTGGTGCGGGGGGGGGGGGGAGGGGTTCATGACAGCCCCTCCCCGTATATCCACGCCCGCATGACATTCAACAATGCGCATTACCAGTACAGTGATTCTTGACGCAGTATTGTCTGCCGTCTGCTGTGGTGTTAGTGAACTGCTTGTGTCGGCAGCAGTTAAAGCAGTAAGGGTTAGTGACCCGGATGTCTCATGCGTGGTAAATTGTCGTAGATATGGGCCTAACGATGCCAGTTATTTCACTTAGTGTTACTATTTTCAACGTTTACTAATAACGCAGTTTTCTGTGCTGTGATGGCTCAAGGAAAACACACTGATCATATGCTACATTTGAGTCTCTATTACTGACGGTTGTTTACATCAACCTGTTAACATTCGAGTTACGACAGGTATATTTAATTTCTATTGCTGCCGTAATCATGACCAATCTAGTATCAGTAGCGGTATTGGGAAACAGGTTGACGAAAACCGAAACGAGTGCATTATGATAACTTAGTGATTGAGTAGCCGTGCCGAACAGAGCCTAAGTCTCGAATTTCGCTTCTGGCTATTCAGCTGCAACACCGCTACATTTTTTGCACAGGCAAAGATGCGTAAACACCATAATATACGTGGATATACGATGCCATTAACATTACTGCTTGAAATTGTGTTTTACAAGATGACAAGAATTTGCACAACACGAACGATAATTAGGCACTATAAAAGACTATTGTCATCCTATCTCGTCGAACGATCTTATCATGAATCACATGTAATGCTTCTTTCGAAGCCGAGAAGTAAATTACGGAGGCTGAGTTCACAACCCAACTGTGGTCCAACATTGTACAGAAGCTTCGGAAAGACATTGTCATGTCAATGCAAATGAACCTTTCTAAAACTTCTGGAATAAAAGAAAATGTATTTCTACATATAATGTTTATGAAATTAATAGCGACTCCTAATTTACTGGTGTTTTCTACCACTAAAATCCAATTAGTAAACTTACAGTACCGGTACAGTAAAGCTGTGCAGCTTTGCTCCAACTCTGAAAAAAACAAAAATAAATAAATAAATAAATTCAGGCCTGCCTTTTTATTTTTGTTAAAAATCGGAAGAGTTTTGATCCTGCCCAACGGTTGGCAGTTTCTATTAGCTTATATATTTCAGTTAGTCTTCCACTCGTTGTCTTGGATATCGTTTACTGCTAAGCGTATCTGTATTACTGTATTCTTGTCAAGAAAAAGTGTTATTTTGCTCCCTGAGAACTACATGCGTACACAGAAGGCAAATGTCATTCTTTTATGTGTAGAAATTAGTTATTGTCTAAACCATAACCACAGGATTGTAAACAACACGTTATTAATCTCTATACAATTGAAAACAGCCGTGTTAGCATTACTTAGTTTTGGACGTGATTCAGCTTGGGCTGAATCATATTACGTCGGAAATGAATAGTCCTACTGCTAAGAGATTAAATGTTGTAGATATGGCAAGAGTTTAAACGGGAGTTAGGATCTCTCTAATATCCAATTCACAACAAAGAAAATCTGAAGGAATGCCTGGAACCCATAAGAAATGGAATATTTGCTTGAAACGCCTCAAAATGCTTCTAAACCGGTGTCATTTATACTAATAAACAACTTAAGATGAGAAAAAGTCATCCAGTGCGTGATTGTTCAAATGATGAAGATCTATTAGAAGAGCAAATTCTTGCTGGAAGTTCAGACAAAGTTTATGAAACATCCAGAAGAAATCAAAAGGAAGTGTTAGTTGCATCTCAGAGAGCCAATCAAAACCATGGGAAAAACTGAAACCAACCAGCAGTATGACTTGTATGTCTTTGATTACACAGTATGAAAAATAAACATTACCCTGGTGTTATTGAAAGTTTTATTGGAGATGATACCATCTCTTGATAAAGTGGAAGTGGCCTTTAAATAAAGAGGTACTCTTTCACAAATGGGATGACATAGAGGTAAAACCTCTCAAAATAGTTAAGCAAAAGAGGCATTCTCTCAGTGTCACTATTGGTCGATGGTGGTGATTTTGCCAAAATATTTTCCTGGTATAATCACTGATTTTTTAACACACCAACATAGCCTACCTAATTAAGCATGGATCTTTTCTCTGGTAGCAAATCAGCACTATATTCTGTTCATGCTTGTTACTTTTTTAATCTTAAATAAAAAAGTTCAGTTATATCAAATTTTTATTTTTTTGGCCCTTTAATACCTAAAAGCACGTAAGTGTTGCTATAGAATGGCTCTATACAGTTAACACAACCAATTTTAAAGAGGGTAACATTACTCCAAGCTATTATCCTGCCTTAAAATAATGTTTAAATTATACGGAGCAAAGTAAGCCACTTCAGGGGTTACTTTGACCCAATTTTTAAAACATTATAAAATTTCGAAAATAAGTCATTGCCTTGTTCTAGAATAGACTAAGCCCATTTTCAAAAGTCCTTTTACAAAACTACTAAGCATTACATGATTTTGCTTGAAAAACTGTCCAAAAGTGAAGCAAAGTAATCCCAGTTTACATTAGTGGTTGGCCTACTCATAAAACAGACATCCTACACAAAATTTAAAAAAAAGTAAAGACACCTTTATATTCCTAAAATATTAGCTGAAAATTTACTCTTGCAGGACATTGAACTAAATCGCTGAAACTGGGCCTGAATTTCTTCAAGTGGTGATCACAGCTTGCAGAACTGTAAAATATGCACACTTTCATTATTTCTGGAGAATACAAATTAGCTGTGAATGAACTGATTCAGTTATCTACATGTCAGTGTTCATTAGTCCTACATATGTAATAATACTGTAATCCTGAATTTGTAACTACCTGCTGTTTAGAAGAACGTACATGTGTGGTCAGTGCACACTCCTACATCTAGACATTCTTAACAACTGGGAAGTGCTCAACAGAGGGTATACCCATTGTACCAACTATCCTATTAGGGTTCTGTCCCCTATTCTACTCACGTTTGATATTACAGGAAAAATGGCTGCTTAGAGGCTTCAGTTCACAGTGTCATTTGTCTGATCTTGTTTTCGGGTTTCCTATCAGAGCAGTATGAGGAAGCTATAGTCTATTCCTTGATTCTTCACTAAATACTGGTTCTTGAAACATTGTATATAAACTTCTGTGGGACAGTTCGTCTCTGTTTTCAAGCACCTGCCATTCCAGATTTGTCAATGCGTCCGTGATGCTTTCTAGTAAGTCAAACAAATCCGTGACCATACATGGTGTCCTTCTTTGTATTATCCCTATTAATCCTTTTTGTTATGAGTTCCACATACTTAGAAAAATTCTAGAACAGGTCTCACAAATCTCTGTTGTAGCCTGATTTCATTTGCCTAGTATCCTAACAATGAAATAAAGTCTACCACCTGCTTTACCTATGATTGAACCCTAAGATGGTTCCATTTCATGCCTCCACAAACTGTTACACCTAGGTATTTGCATGAGTTGACTAATTCCAATTGTAATTCATTGATATGGTAGTCATAGGATACTAATAGTATGTTTTTTTGTTTGATGAAGTGTGCCATTTTACATTTCTGAACATTTAAAGCAAGTTGCCTGTCTGTGAACAACCCTGAAATTGTACCAAGAACTGACTGAATATTTGTGCAGTAATTATCACATAATGCTTCATTATAGACAACTGCATCACCTTCAAAAAGTGTGAGGTTAGTATTAATATTGACTGTCAGGTCATTAACATATAATATGAATAGTAAGGGCCCTGACACACTTCCCTGAAATTTTCCTGAAATTCTACATCTGTTGATGACTGCCCATCCAAGATAACATGCCATCTCCTCACTCTGAAGAAATCTTCAATCAGTCACAAATTTAATTTGATGTAATTAATTTGATGTCTCATATGAGCATACATTTATTAATAGCATTGATTTAGTGCTAAGTCAAATGTTTTTTAGGAAGTCAAGAAGTACTGCACCTACTTGACTTCCTTGATCCCTGGCTTTCAGAATGTCATCTGAGAAAAGTGCAATTTGAGTTTCCTGTAACCGATGTTCTTGGAATCTGTGCTGATTGGTATGTGCAAGATTATTCAGCATGAGATATCTTGTTACATTTGAACTCAGAACATGTTGTAAGGATTCCATAAGAGATGGATGTCACTGATATTAAAGAGCAGTTTTGTGGATCACTCCAGCTACCCCTCGTGTAGAAAGATGAAGAGAGGGTATGCAGTATTATCAGTTGTTACAATAACAGTGAATTCTCAAACACAGACTGTTTACTGCATTCAAGTTCATTTATTATTTTTTTATGGATAAAACCATGACATCTACTGACACATAACTAGAGAGCACAATGTTCAAGGAAAAGTGTATCCTGACTACATCTGACACTATCCAGAAGTCTCAAGATGTTTGATATGTCCCCAATAAAACAGTTACTGCGCAAGGAGCCAAACAATGGCTAAAGCAGGACTCCCAGATAAATAACAGACCAGCTTTGTTGTGTTCTAACTTGCCATTACTTATGTGAACTTATTATAATGGCTTCTGTTACTGATACATAACTGGTGTAGAATTACAAATTCCATTTTGAAGTTATCTGTATATGCAGGTACACTTCTAGAATTCAGATAATATTGTTCTTGAAATTTTCTGATTCCCAAACTTGTGTTTTGTAAGTAGGTCACAAGCTAACTATTCAGTGAAATGATGTATGAAAATTATTTTACCCATGAGCAACAGTAATTGTTCCAGTGTTACATGTAGTACATGAAAATTTGATTTGTAATGCCAAGCATGGCCTGTATCCTGGGTGGAAAGGGATAGTAAGCCTTTTTTCAGTTAGTTAGCAATAACAACATGACTTATGAGTTACCAAGTATTTTCAAATGCCATAGAGCACCACTTTTTAACTTCTGGAAGAAAAATCATAAATAAAAAAATTATTGTAAGGTTCTGTAAGTGAAGCCAATGAAGTTGAGTGAATTTTTCTAAGAGTGTGATCCTTTGGGGTAATGAGATTCATCTTACTCATTCTCAGAACAAAAATTTGGAAGCAGTGTGCTGGAACATGTGCCAAAATAGCAGAATGAGCACTAAAAGTCAGATGAACACTGTAAGACAAGGAGAAAAAGCTTAATGTTCCTTTTCATAATTTATGCATGGGGTTTTCTTGGAGTGTGCGAGTAGTACATGTACCAGCATTGATTTTCTTTCTGTCATAATACTGAAGCAAGCATTAGGCAATATAGGAAAAAAATGAAGTGCTAAGAGTGTCTCTAATAATAGAGTGATGGAAAAATGCACTAAGCTCTGGTTCAAATGAAACAGTTATATAGACAATACAAACTTATAGCCTCTTCTACAGAAAGTAATCCGAGGGACCAACATAAAAATACAATCAAAAAAGTTTGTGCACTTTACGGTAGAAAGTTAGTTTTTAGAAGGTGCAATAATACTGAGAAGAAAAATACTCAATAAAAGAATAATAGGGCCTAATGTGTGAGAGTATTTGAAATTTTTACAGCAATATGTGATTTCCTTAAATCACTCCAGGCAAATGCCGGGATGGTTCCTCTGAAAGGGCATGGCCGACTTCCTTCCCCATCCTTCCCTAATCTGATGAGACCTTTGACCACGCTGTCTGGTCTCCTTCCCCAAAACAACCAACCTTTTACAGCAATAGTATGAGTTCATATTTGTAATAATAATTATTACATGACATAAAGCAAAAAAGTAACCAAACTTTTAGGCCAAGGTGTGGCACCTACTTTCTAGCATTGAATATCTTCAGCTCGAGAGCCATAAACTGCACAGCATTTTCTTTTTAAAGAGTGTCCGTTGCCAGTGTTGCAGTTTTGATGGTCAGGAAGCAGTCTGTAATTTTATATCTCAGACAGGTTATGTGGATGAGCTATAGTATGAAGAACCTGATATTAATGTGAATGGTGCACAATCAGAGTAACTGTAGATATTTGAATTAATGTATAAGCACATGGATGATACTGCTCTATATTTTGGCTTCCAGAGAAAAGTGCAGGATTGTCGTTCACTGTTGTGAAAGCTGAAAATGTGTTCCATTACCATTAAATCCCCATCAGCATGTTGTTGGATAACAAGAAAGTGGCACTAATTACTGCCATATTCTGCAGTCACAAGTCACATTTAATGCAACACTCATTAAAATGATAATTACACACATCAAAAATTAAAATTTGCTATGTTTGTATTTTGTTGTTTCATGTTAACTTCTGTGTGTGTGTGTGTGTGTGTGTGTGTGTGTGTATTTATTACTAAAAGCAATGCATCTCAAGAGGGGGAAAATTAACTGAATGTTGTGATGCATGTGTGATTTTCTTCCATTTACAACAGCTTTCTTTGACTAAGGAAATATACTATCTGATGATATTTTGAAACCATCTGTTGTAAGCTTTACAATAAAAATTTATTGTAAACTTCTGCAAGTGAATCCAATAAAGTTGTGTGAATTTTTCCAACAGTATGATTCTTTTGAGTAATGAAATTGGTCTTACACATTCCCAAGGATAAAAATTTGGAGGTAGTGCCTGTCATTGAGAGGAGTTTATAATTTGATTAGTGAAAATAGCTGGAAAAGTCTTATTCTTTATCTTTCACTGTTCCTTGTACTATAATATTCTATATGCTTTTGTTTTTTCATATATATATATATATATATATATATATATATATATGAAGGAAATTCTAATGTTAGCCACTGAATACTTTGTATTACTCCCACTTCAGGCAACACAACAATGCTGAAAGTTGCAGACAGCAAGCCTAGGGCCACTCCCATTCCGTGAGAGCTGAGTTCCTCGCAAGAATATTGATTATTGTGGAGACAGTGGAGCCAAACGGTAGCTCCAGCTGTCAGTGCTACTGGAGCATTACAGGTAGTCGAACGATGGCTGACTGTAGGGGCAGGCCTGCATGTGACTGTGGGCCTGATTAGTGTTCCGATGTCGAGACTGCAAAGCATTGTGAAAGGTGTGTAAACTGCAGATTGCACAAACACTACACTAATAATAATTTTCAGTCTGCATCATACTTTTACGATGTGTCACATGCTGACCACATGGTGATTTTATATCAGAGTTACTTTGTTTATTATTTCATCATGGTAAGTAAATGAAATATAGATTTTTACCCAGATTTTGAATAACTGCATTACAAAGTGGATAAATCTCTTGTCTTTATTTCAAAATTAAAAAAGAAAGAATCTACATGACCAAGCTGAAAAAGCATGCTACTGAACACTATAGCCTTTCACAGTTGTTTTATCAATGTGATGTAGTGAATTTGTGTAACTTTTGTTATATTACTGGTGAAGTTTGGCTTTGTTGCCCAATTAAGTACTGCAACTATTTTCAACACTAGATAAGCAGATTATTTTAGTTACACTTGAGCACTCTCTACTTGTCCAGTTCTGTAGTTAATATAGGAGTGAAATGCAACTGTGATACAATCATTTGAATTGCTTGCAGATATTTTTCAGAACTCATACACTTACATGAAAATGCAAAATTAGTGCAACACTTCCAAATACATGTTTTGTTAAAATATTTTTCTCTTTAGTAGCAGCATTGAACTACATAACTAAGGGACATGTAAACATCTGTATCATATAAAGTCATTATTTGTCTCTAATATTAAGTGATAGTGCATACGAGCAGTGCACTTTTGGTATATATTAGTGGTAAGTGTGAAAGAAAACTCGTTTGTAGTTGCATGAAAAAGGAAAACATCACACCATTTACAGATATCACTTTCACTTATTTTTATCTGGAATGTAGATCTATTTGTATAGAATCAGAACCCCTACTGATGAGACTGTGCTTCAGAAATATTCAGCAAAGCCTAAAATGGGAGACACGTCTTAATCATGTAAATAAAAAGCTAAACACACTTACATACGCACTAAGAATCCTCGCACAAAATACAAGCTGTGCGTCTGTGATCACAATGTACCGTGGCAGTATTCAGTCACTGCTGATGTATGGCATTATCTTTTGGGGGAACTCTTTAGGTACAAACAAAACATTTATGCTACAGAAAAAGATTGTTAGAATAATAAACCATGCTAAGTATAGAGACTCCCATAGACAAATATTTAAAAATCTCAATATACTGCCTCTTCCTTGCTTATATATGTATGAAATACTAAATTTCACAAAAGGAAGTATTTTAAAAGATGGAAATATCTTCAAGTATAACTGTGATTACCACCCTCATGATACTAGGCAGAAGCATTACTTGCATGTCAATACAGTAAGTCAGACATTTGTAAGAGAGTAGTGTATCATACTGGCATGATGCTGTACAATCACATGCCATCCTGTTTGAAAGAGATGCAAAACTTAGAAAAGTTGAAAGTGAAACTGAAAGGTACTTGCTTGACTACTGCTTCTATTCTGTTTCTGAGTTTTTAGAGTACCAGAAAAGTGTAGTGTAACTGCTCAAATATTCTTAATAAGTCTATCATTTTATTTCATTATATTAAATTTGTCATCAATATTCAACATGTATTGAATAATTTTTAATTATTTATCCTTTCAAAATAACAATATGTATGATGTTGTATATACAGTACCAACCTGACTTGCCCTACATCGTTTGTGCAAAATATGTACCTAAACACAATTTACAGGACCAATAAAGAAAATGTGCTTCTCTGATTACTAAAAATGCTAATTTTCTAGGTAGTTGACACAAAATAGCATATCATTGTAACTGTCAAATCAACTATATCTGTTCATAGAATGTTATGCTTTACTGTAACCATAATTACTCACATATGCCGCTCAGACAGAAATTTGTGCTCGAAAGAAAAATTAGGCGGACATCTATTTTCTAAACTGTTGCCTTGAGAGATCGTACATTAACATACATTAAGTGATATTAAATCTTGAACTTCCAAAAACATAATGTCCTTTAAGTGATATAAAATCTTGGACTTCCAGAAAGATAATGTCCTTTCACAGTCAAGACAAAATAAAACTGAGGAAGATGAACAGAAGAAAGGAAAGAATTTTGTAGAAAGGTTAGTTAAATTTGTTGTCAATTTTAGGGCCTTTTAAGTTGGAGCACTTGTCTAGTTGAATAAGGACCTGAAGAAATTACCTATGTTCACATTGGAGGAAACTTCCAGACTTCATCTGAAATGATTTATGGGCACCGCACAAAACCCAAATGAAACAAAAAGTGAATGAATTCATGTGCTTCCCAGTGTCTTAACTATTTCACCACCTCACTTGGCAAGAATTGTAGAAAACTGATGAATTTACAAAAAAAGGATTTTAGTCTTTCAGAACACTCAGTTAGTATGGAAGAAAAACTCAAGATAGTAATGTTAATCAACATAAATGAAAGAAGTGTGAAGGCAGCCATCTGGTGTACATAACATAAACAAAGAGCAATAAGTGACACAGAATGTGTAATGCTTGTAAGTAAAGTAGATGAGTAAAAAAGAGGAGCATGGACAAAACATAATTAAAATGAGACATAAGAGGTTTGCTTGGTCTTCAGTGATCTCTTTTATTATCTTTTTTTATCTTCCTCCCTCTAGGCTACCTTATATTATATTCTGTCATATATTTGCTCATTCTATTTGATTCCTTTGGTATTTGTTATTAATATTACTTGTCTGTACATTCAATCTTGTATATTTTAATGGTTATTTCATATATTTTTTCATCTTATCTCTTGATCCATGGCTCCAAATGATTAGTATTACCCTCCATTTGTTCCTTCACCTTCCATTGACATTCCTTCTTTGTATTCACTTCATATTTTACTTTATGAATATTATATGTTGGCTTTGCTTTACTGCCAAGCAAAGCATGTGATTAGCTAGTGCATACTTTTCACATGCCTTAATAATTTACAAATACTGAAGTAGGCCTAATTCATCTTATGGAATGTGATGCACATGCTTTGCCTTTGCTATGTTTTTAATTGTAATCCTGATCTTCACCATAAAAATCCTACAACGGATTACGGATATAAATTTCTCATAAGATCTCCACTTTTTTTTTTAAAAAAATAATTTCGATTTGAACACATATTACTTGGCTTGTATATGTTCCATTAATGCTAGAAGCTGATAGTAAATGTAGGCTGTCATGTAATAGGCTCCTCTCTGTATAGCAATTACGAAAGTAAAATAAATTTAAAAAAACTGAATGTATGATGTGGTTCTTGAAGAAGTTCATATTGTTGACAAGAACACTGAATTTTCACAATTAACCTTGTTCATTAATAAACTTCAAAAATTTTCATTAAATGTAGTGACACTATTAGGAAAAGGAAAGATTGCTACTCATCACATAGAGAAGGCATTGAGCTGCAGACAGGCACAGTTTTTTAATTGTATCTGTCTACAGCTCAATGCCTCCTCTACAGAGGCAATATTTTAATTGTGTCTGTCTGCAACATGTTGCCTCCTCTGTGTGCTGAGTAACAGTCTATCCTTTTCAAAATATTGTTGTTATTCCATCCTGGACTTTCCATCATATGTTGTGAATGTTTCCTAACAATAATATCATGTGATACGACGCAATCAAATTTATATATAACTAAATTTTGTTCTCTCTTTTAATTAGTTTACATTTCACTCATTTGAAAATTCTTATTTGCAGGGAAAATGTATTGAGATAATGACTTTGTCATGTTGTACAATATTTTTAGTGATTAGGCTACCGAATGAAAAAAATTGTGATACTCTGGAAGTAATTGTGCATGTCTTTTAATGTATTGTCAGAAGACCAGCAATCAGACATTGCAATCTATATTCTTATAAAACTCAACTTGTAACAGTCATTCAACTTCATGATTTTGCTCATAAAAGTGTTATTCATTGCACTGATTGAAAGATATTGTCAATGTACAGGGTGTACATAAAGTCCGGGAACACTTTCAATTATTTATTGCACAAGAACTAAATGTTTTACAGATGTCAAACATATTGCATTTTGAAGAGAAATTCTGAAAGTTTTTTTTTACAAACATTCGATATGCTAAGCATGAGTGACCCGGCAGATGTCAATATGGTAATCGAAATCTTGTCATACCCACCCCAGCATGGCATCGTCAGCTGTGGCAGTTGCTTACCATATTCTCTCCTAGAGCTCTGCTACATCACATGGTAGAGGTGGTACATACACCAGATCTTTAATGTGTCCCCACAGAAAAAACTCACACAGAGTGAGATTTGTGGTCAGGGAGACCATTTCATGAAACAGCTGGCTCCTTCTGTAGCACGGCTGATCCATCGATGCGGCAGCTCCGTGTTCAGGTACCCACAAACTTCACGATGAAAATGGGGGGAGCCCCATCTTGCTGAAAGATGAACGGAGGGTCCAATTGCATTTGAGGCATGATCCATTGCTGCAACATATGCAAGTAGGAATATCCAGTGACAGTGCTCTCAGCGAAGAAGAATGGCACGTACAGTTTTCAATGTGACAAGGCACGAAAAACATTTACCTTTGGGAAATCACGCTCAAATTCAATATGTTCATGTGGATGCTTTGTACCACAGATTCAAAAATTATGCCTGTTCACTTTCCCATTTTGTTGAACTCCAACACACAGGAAGCTCGCTCCACACCCGAACTCACGACTCATGTTTGCGACTAGCGCTGACTATTGGCAAATTACCAAACAACGCTGTGGTGGTACACATGGAAAAAAAAAACTTTCAGGATTTGTCTTCAAAATACATATGTATGATATCTGTACAATGTTTGGTTCTTGTGCAATAAATAATTGAAAGTGTTCCCAAACATTATGTACACCCTGTATAATTCTTTTATTTTGTTAATTCTAATGTAGACACTTCTTGGGAGGAGGGAGTGAAATTTCCATTTATTTCATAGTACAAGGCCACAATTGAGAATCGATATACGCTGTTATAAAACATATCTTTTGGGTCTTATAAAGGAGAAGAAAACTTCCATTCATTGCAGAGGAAAAGACTGCAGTTGAGTGTAGTGTATATTATCATGAAACATATCTGTGTTGTGTTATAAATCAACTTCAAACCATTGGTTATTGCTTACAATTATTGTGTAACTTGGGGCTGATAGTCATCAAGTTTTCTCAAGCTTTCTGCATTTCTTGCATATTCTGCAATTGTTGCCAATCCTTTGGATGAGAAGCAGCCACCAGTGGCAGCCTTGTCAATACCCTCACCCTGTGGTATTCAACTTACAACTAGTCCAAACAAATTTTTGAAGTTCATAACTTACAGCTTGCAGTTCACTGCTTTTCTTGCTCCACGGATGGACTTTAGACATAAAATCAAAGCTAGCATTAGCGATTAAATACCCAAAATATTAATTTTAAGCCTGGAATTCATGCTTGTTTGTTCCCATTGCCAGTAGGCAGCTCTTTGCAAACGTAAGTAAATACTGAGCACTTTGAAGGCTTAGCAGTGTTCTGGTCCTTTGCAGTTGTTTCATATAGTTAAAATCTGCACTTTATTCTCTCTGGTATGACACATAAGGATCAACTTTCAGGTAGAGTGTAATTTATTGAAATGTACTAATTAAAAGAATTGAAAAACAGGGCAAACTATTTATTTAAAGGAGATTCAGACTTTTCTGCCGAATCTAGCCGGTACGATTTGGATTGATCACAGGTTTTTCAGGTAAATAATGATATGGTTCCTACTGATGTGCTATGGACTTTCCTTTCCCTATTAACAACATTGTCAAACAAATTAAAATTTTAAAACAATGGAAACCCCAGGTTGGAATATCAACAGTGCAAGAAAAAGATAGATTGCTACTTAGTGTAAAGGTGACACATTAAGTTGCCATCAGGCATAATGGAAAGACACTTACACATTAGCTTTTGACCTCAGCCTTTGTCAGAAAAAGAAAGAGAAACACACATGCATTTGTTCACACGAGCTAGCACACCTCACTTGCACATGACCGTCATCTCTGGCAGCTCGGACCAAAGCTAATGTGTGTGAGTCTTTCAAAAGTGCCTATCTGCAATGTAACATGTCATCTTTATGGTGCGTAGCAGTCCATATTTTCCTTACATTGTTAAATTAAATGCTGATATTCTCTACATGTATTATTGTTATTATTTTCATAGTTGAACATTTTACTATTTTGATGGATGTATTTCTTTAAGTTCCCATTGTTAATGGTATCTGGTATACAATGATCATACATCATTGATCCTCTGGTTCAAAGAACCAAAAATAAATACAGTAGTAGGAGTTCTGTTCTTGTGTATGTTTCTCAAGATATGATAGGTTTGTTTTTGCACCACTGGAATAACTCAGAAAGAGGGAGAAGTAATTATATTTGCTGCCTCCCAAACTCTTGTGTAGTCATGTGGAATGGCAAATCTGCTTTTGTGACTGCTTAATATGGATTCCGTATGATTTTAGAGAATTTTTGAGTAACATTTTGCTATTTCTTAAGAAGATCAAGGCAGATCTGAAATGAGGAAGGTGATTGTTGATCTGTAATATGCAGAGTTATGGGATCAAGGACAGTGCTTTACAGGGATTTGATTAATACTTCACAGCTAGGGAACAAAGTGCTCATATCAGGGCCAACAAATTACTTCTCTGATTGGCTAATAGATTTTATGGGGTCTAGCAATGTTTGATACTGGATTCATCCCTGTTCTTGTTGTATGTAAATGTTTTTCTACCAAAGATCAATGTACATTCAGTCTAATTCACAACTGACTCTTCATTTTATGTGAAAATGACTGGTAGTGTCCTGAGACTTTAGAAGATTTTGAGCCTTAGTTTCATCAAAATAGACTGAAAACAAATGTAAGAGAGATGCAGAAGATGAAGTTTGAAACTATATCATCATAAATGACTGACACAGTAGTAACAATGTAGGAAAAGATAGATTGCTATGTGCTGTAAAGATGACTTGCTAAGTTGCGAACAGGCACAATTAAAAGACACTTACACATAAGCTATCGGCCACAGCCTTTGTCAGAAAAAGAGAAACACACAGCATTTATTTACACAAGGAAGCACACATCACACACACATGACTACCAACTCTAACAGCTTGGACCATGCTGCTGGAGTTGGTAGTCATGTGTGTGTTAGGTGTGCGTGCTCATGTGAATGAATGGTGTGTGTTTCTCTTTTTCTGATGAAGGCTGTGGCTGAAAGCTTATGTGTTAGCATCTTTTAATTGTGCTTGCCTGCAACTTAGTGTGTCGCCTTTACAGTACCATAGAATGGGGCAATACAAATACAGTGGGGCAATAGTGATTATTTGGCCTATATTTTGAAAGTTGAGCTCTCCATCGAAACTGTGATGGTATTGGAGTGTGTGATATATTAAGAAAGGTAACATTATTGTTTACGTAGCTGAATGCAAAAAATTCCCTCAGGTGTCACCTACAATTGGTCAGTAAATGGTGTGGGAATCAGTTTGTTGCTTGTAAAGAATGTTAACAGTGAAAACTTTAGTTGAAGAGCTTCATGGGCTGTACAGATAGAGAAAGTTAATATTGTTAACTTAGTTAGTTAGGTATCATATGAACATTTACATAAATTTTGTAAGTAATACTGTTGTGAAGTTACAAAGCCTTATGTGGTAAGTTGTCTTGTTACATGGTAATAACGATTGTGGCAAGAATGTACGTCAAGAAGCTTGGGTGTGCTGGAGGATGCAAATAAAAATCAATTTCAGTGGAAAATGCATTAAAGGTTATGTGTCAGGGGAAAATGAGCCTCAGGAGGGCATCAGAAGAGTTTTCTGTATCACACACAACCCATAATGATATGTTACAGAATAAGTGTAAAAACTGAGTGGGTGCACCAACAACTTTAGACAGGGAAGAGGAGCAAATAATTGTTGAAGGGTTATTGGTATGTGCCAAGTGGGATTTTCCACTGGGAAACATGGATGTACATAACATTGTACACTGTGATCTTAACTACACAGGGAAAATGGAAAAGAGATTTAAAGACAATCGGCCAGGATTACAGTGGTTTCATGCATTTCTGAGAAGAACCCCAAACTGATGTGCAGCTGTTTCAAGGGAGATCATAACAGAATAGAGTTAGAGCAGCTGTTTCGAGGGAGATCATAACAGAATATTGCGATAATCTTAGGGAAAGGGTGGATGGAGATTGTGACTGTGATATAATTAACTACAATGAAACAAATTTTTCTGATGACCCAGGACATGTGAAGGTGCCTGTCAAAAGAGGCATCAAGCATCCTGAGAGAATTTTAGACACAAAACTACTATCAGTGTTATGATGGAAGCATCTGAAGATGGAAGATTGTTACCCCCCATTTACTGTTTACAGAAGTAAGCACCTGTATGATACTTGGACTGAGGAAGGTGTTGATGGGGTTGATTACAACAGGAATTTGTGTGGGTGGTTTGATCTTAATATGTTTGAATCATGGTGGATGAAAAGTTTGTTGCCCTATGCCATGAAATTGCAGAGACCCAAGATATGATTGGAGATAACTTATCCAGTCACCTCGCGATAAGTGTCATCAAGCTTTGTGAGGAGTATGACATTAGATTTGTCCTTCTGCCTCCAAATCTGATCCACCTTCACAGCCTCTTGATGTGGCATTCTTTTGCCCCTTAAAGATGACTTGGTGATGCGTGTTAGATGAGTGGAAGAAAACCAACAGAGGAGTGATGCAGAAATCAGTATTTCCTAAACTGTAGAAAGAAACTTTGCTGAAAATAGGTATTATCTCTGTGACCTAAATAATCTTAGAGTTTAAAAAACTGGTATTATGCATGAAGAAGTGTTGTGTTAGCTTACACAAAACGAGAATGACATTAGTAGTAATGAACCCTCCTGGATTGCATTCTTTGAATAATGTCTCCAGAAAGCCCAAGTTGGTGACCCAAATACAAGCACACCTATCCATCATGCAAAGTGCCTGACTGTATCTCTCAGAAAAGGCATTGTGTTAAGGATTTTATCACCAGTGATATGGAGAATAGGAAAATATGGGGTCACAAGAAGATGAAAATGTGCTGGAAACAAATAACTCAGCCTTCAGGTTGCTAGAGTCATGTCAGTTCTCCCTAAAAGATACCACTTTAACTTCAGTCAAAATTGGAAAGGAACAGCAGCTATTGAGTGAAGATACTGTTTTTGTTGCATTACCAGGAAAAAAAGAATTCATTTCATAGGCCAGATAATAAGAAAGACAAGTTTGGGATTCCAAGAAGTCAATTTCATGCGAAAATCAGACACTGGGGCCGCAGACACAATAGACATATGAAAAGAACAAATCATCACAGAGATGGAGCTGATATATTGCAAATGAGAGAAGTTTATTTTCTTAGAGAATGACTGTGGAGTAGGACTAATTGTAATTGAATGAGGGTTTAATTCTGAGTGTCGAGTTTTGTGTTAAAATTTGTGATTTTTGTTGTTCATGTATTTAAATGTTTAGGCCTATTTTTTTATTTTGTAACTGTAGTAGTGTTTGTACTTTTTTAAATGTAAAATTTTGGTCATTGTAACCTATGGGAAAGTGTAACATCAATAATCAAGGAAAATAAACCCCTGATTGGAATGACTCCATACCATGGGGTAACACCAATCAGCAATTTCTTTCCCACTCTTGCGATTTATTCACTTGTTTCAATTTTCTATTATTATCAAATGGACAAGAAAGAGTCACGCATTTTAAGTGGAAAATTACTTAAACATAGTTTTAGTGCCATGGGAAATATCAGTAAAAAACAACCAAAAAGATTGGTATTTCCTGTTTTACGGTAAGTAGCAATCTATCTTTTCCTACATTGTTGATATCCCTGTCATGAGTTTCCACTATTTGACATAGAAGTAACTTATAGTGATCATGAGAACACTAAAGCAAATCTTATGAAGTCTATAGGTCAAAATTTAAGTTGGAAGCACGCGCAGAATAATTGAATAATGTAGCTTTTACAATATTTTTCTGATTTTACCTATGTGGATTCTAGAAAGATGTGTGCTGCCCAGAAAAAAAGATTCATGTAATTCATTATTATTCTTTGCAATTTTTTAAATTTCACAATTTATTATACAACAATCACAATACAGTTGAAAATTTCCAGTTCAAGCGCAATTACAGCACTCATCACAGATAAAATTTCAAATTTTTCACAAACTCTTTAAAAATTCAAGCTTAAATATCAGAGCGTATGGTACAAAAAATTTACAACTGCCAGAAACAGCCCAGCAAGTAATTGCAGTAAGCTTCAAGAAAATCTTTGCACTAACTTGTGGAAGCTACTTCTGGATGTTTGACAGGTCAACTTTCTGGGGCTGTTTCCACATCAAGAATATGCAAAAGTAGCTTCTGCAAGTTCATGTGCTACTGGACAAATGCCTTAACATAGATCTCAGTTTTCAGAGTGGGAGGTAATTGCTCTACAATTTTTGTTAGAAGTATGCTAATATTCCATTGAAAAATTTATAGAGAACAATTTTACAAGCTGAATAGGAAAATTGTACATTTATATGAAGAACAAATGTATTTTTATATCAAATGGAAACTTCTTAAGTAATAGAATCAAGTAAGTTGTCCTTGATGCTGAGCGTTCATCAGAGACAAGGATATTGTCAGGATTGCCCCAGGAATGTGTGATAGAACCATAAATGCTCTGATGGACAATATGGGCAGCAGTCTGTGGCTGTTTGCTGATGACGTCATAATGTATGGGAAGATGTTGAAGTTGAGTGACTGTAGGAGGAGACAAGATGACTTAGGCAAAACTTGTAGTTGGTATTATGAACAATAGCTAGCTCTAAATGCAGAAAAATTTAAGTTAAAATGGATGAGTACAATGTCTGCTTGTGTCTGTATATGTGTGGATGGATATGTGTGTGTGTGCGAGTGTATACCCGTCCTTTTTTCCCCATAAGGTAAGTCTTTCCGCTCCCGGGACTGGAATGACTCCTTACCCTCTCCCTTAAAACCCACATCCTTTCGTCTTTCCCTCTCCTTCCCTCTTTCCTGATGAGGCAACAGTTTGTTGCGAAAGCTTGAAATTTGTGTGTATGTTTGTGTTCGTTTGTGTGTCTGTCGACCTGCCAGCACTTTCATTTGGTAAGTCACATCATCTTTGTTTTTAGAAACAAAGATGATGTGACTTACCAAATGAAAGTGCTGGCAGGTCGACAGACATATATATATATATCCCACATCCTTTCGTCTTTCCCTCTCCTTCCCTCTTTCCTGACGAAGCAACCGTTTGTTGTGAAAGGTTGAATTTTGTGTATATGTTTGTGTTTGTGTGTCTGTCGACCTGCCAGCACTTTCGTTTGGTAAGTTACATCATCTTTGTATATATA